>NC_138884.1:150730699-151170699 GCF_965194825.1 Balaenoptera physalus
GCTTAGGAATCCTCGGTGGGTGGTCAGCAGCAGCGAGACTTCGCCAAGGAAGTGAAGGTTCATAAAGGCTCCAAGCGTCTCCCCACCAAACACTCATCAGCCCCAAGGGAGGGCGGGACCCTCGGGGGAGAAACCCCTAGAGGTCCCCGACTGGGTGACCAGGTGACACCCAGGTGAGGACCGGCCAGCCATCACGTGGAGAAGGACACAGCACCCCTGGCAGGACTCCTGCCAGAGGGCCCCCCACCCCGAGTCCCCAGGGGAGAGGTCACTCTGCAATGCCATCAGGGTCGTAAAAGCTAAGGCCAGACAGGGGGCCAGGCTGTCCAGGCGCAGCGCCCGCCAAGGGGCCTGGGCAACCAGCTCTGCCCACACGGGGCCTCCATGCCGGCCTCAGGCGCACAAACAGCTGCCGTCGCGAGAGGCCAATGCTCACGGTCACCACCGCCGCGGCACGGTCCCCAGGCTGCCCTGCACAGTACCCGACACCCAACACCAGACACCAGGTGGGCGCCCATCCGGACAGAGAAGGAGGGTGGCTCGAGGCTCTGGGTCCTGTGCTCCCCCGCCAACTGCGGGGCCCAGGCGGCAGCTGGGACACTTCCTGGGACAGCAGGCCCGCCCGGAGAAGGCCGCATCTCCCACCTCCTCGCGAGGCCGTCTGTCCCCTCCTGCTGCCTCTGCATCGGACGCTTCCGGCTACGGGTGCAACGCGGTCACTCCTCGTCCGCCGTGCCCTCTGCGCTCTGGCTCGTCACGTCTGTGCCTGCCTTGTGTCTCTCGCTGTCTTTCCATTTTCTAGCACAGAAACGGCACCTGCTGTTCAATTTCATGTCATTTATGTGATGCACACAGCCCTGTAATTACAGTTTTGCTAGAAGTTTTAGATGAGTCCCACGTAGCAAACAGTGGAACAGAGTTGATCAGAAATGTTAATCAAGAGAAAACTTGAGTATATATAAATAATTGTGCCCTAATCTGCTCTGGAGCTGCCACACATTAAATTTTAAAGGAGTTACAAGGCACTGACTTTTTCTATGGCTACAACAGACTCATAAGGTGTAATTCATGGTAAATTTAATCAACCCACATGCACTGAAAAAAGGGGAAGATCAAAGTTTACACTGCATTTACCTGTACACACAGCCGGATCGTCCGCTACATTTTTGAAGCCTGTGGAGACACACGGGACGAGGCGTCACCCACACGTGCCGTCCACACGGAGCCTGGCTCCCCGGACCAGCAGCTTCGGCTGCTCAGGCAAACGGTCTCTTCCTTTACCTGCTTAAAACAACCAAAAGAAAAACAAGCCTGGTTGACAGTAAGGCACGGACCACGGAGACATGGGCAGGTCTTGGTGGCAGCCTGGTGGCACTGAGGCCCAGGGGCTGCTGGGAGGTGGGGGCATGCAGGGGCTGCACCACGTGCTTTGGGGACCAAGAAGGCAGGTCAAGGGCCCAGGAAAGCTCCTGGGGAGGCGGTGGGCTTCAGGGTGACCTAGTGGGAGGCTGGGCCTCAGGGACGCCGGCGAGGGCGAACCGTGTTATTTAATTTCTGTGATGCTTTTCGCATCTCACGCCCTGTGAAGCTGTCCCCCGGGCCGCTCACTCAGTGACCCGAAATGAGGACGCCCACAGGCTCGAGCCGGGCTCTGGGCCACCACGGACAACAGACAGACCAGCGCGTGGGGGTGGAGCAGGCCCATGCAGGCTTGCGTGGGGCCTTGGGGCCTCAGCCAGGTGCGCACAGGCGAGCACAGGTGCGGGGCTAGGACGAGCGGCAGGCCAGCCAAGGGGCAGCGGAAGGGCGGCAGTGAATCGGTAGCACAAGGCCCCTGGAAGGACCTGGCCTCAGCTCGCAGCAACGGGAGCTGCGGGACCAGAGAGCCCAGTTGCTCTCGGAGCCCTGAGGGGCGGGGTGGCTGGGCGTCCAGAACCTCGGTGGACCCCCCCTCGTCTGCCCGTGCTCCCCCTCCTCATGGAAGCCCAAGGTCTCCCCACCCATCGGGGGGCAAGGGGGCAGGGCCCGGGGGCTGCTCCCTTCTGAAAAGCAGGGGTGGAAAGCGCCAGGGCCCCGATACCACGAGAGGCACCTGTGGCTTAACAACAGTGGTTCAATGCCACCTGGGGACAAGGGGCCTGACACTCAAGTGATTCATATCACACCCAACTTACATCACTTTTACTCTCTAAGTTTTCCCATAACTGCATGTTTTAGTAACTAGTCTTTAAAGCTCAATTAACTTTTACAAGAAAAAGGAAGAAAGGGAGGGAGGAAGTGGGTCAGTTATTCAGGGAGATTAAAAGGCACTTGCAAGAGAACAAAGAGGAGCCCCGAACGTGGGTGTAGACCAGACCCCTGTGAGGGTGGAAACTGCTCCACCTACCGTCCACACAGCGGCCACCGAGCCCCTGAACTCTGGCCAAGTCTGAATGCAGCACCTCAGTGTACGCAGTTTGATTTAATCTCGGTGTGGCCAGCTACACAGTTATAGATGCTTGACATGAGTTCTTAGACATCAGTGAACAAAAAGGACACAACTCCCTAGAGCCCACATTCTCATGGAGGAAGACGGACAATAAGTAATAAATGCCACGAACAGGTACATTATTTAGATGTCAAAGGTGACAAACACGACAAACCAGAGCAGGGAGTGGGGGTCAGGAAAACAGGGTGGTCGGGAACATTTCACTGAGAAGGTGACATCTGAGTAATAATATAATATTATGAACAACTTTATGCCAATCGAGTTGAAAGTTCATAAGAAATTGATAAATTCCTAGAAAAATAACTCAGCAGAATTGAGGCAAGTGGAAACAGAACCTGCAGAGTTCTAAGGAAGCTGACCCAGGCCGGTTCTACCAAACCTGTAGGAGCCCCCATCCCACACAGACCCGCCCAGAGAATCCAGGAGACAGTGTTTCCCGACTCTTGTGTGAGGCCTACACAACACACCGGAGCGGAACGGGGGGACAGACCAAGTGACAATCGTGACACCTCCTCCAGGGTGTGCAGGAGGGCCACTCCAGAATACGAGGGGCTCGTGTAAGAAACGGATGGAATTTATGACAAAAGCTAAAAGGAGGGAAATGATAAGATCTTCCCAAAGACGCACAGAAATCATTTGATGAAACTCATTATCCATTCATGATTTTCAAACAACTCTCAGCAATGAAGAATAGAAGTAACTGTCCACACCTGATAAAAGCTCTCCATTTAAGAGCCACTAACACACGTATCCACTCGAAGGTTTATGCCTGACGTTCACAGCTCTCTTCCCGGCAGCCGCCCGTGGGGAGCAGCGCGGCTGAGTGTCCCGTGTCCTCTGGACGCGGTCTACGGCAGCAAGTCAGCACCCCTGGGGGGCTCGTGACTGGACAGACGCTCCAGGACACCAACGCTCCAGGAGGCCTGGCCTCCCCCGAGGGGCCCCGACACTGCCAGGCGGCCTCTTTCCACCTCCCCACTCCCCCTGCACCCCTGCAGCACCCACTTTCCAAGGGGACCCTGCTCCCTCCTCCCTGGGGGTAGAACGTCAGCTTCCAAACCCCCTTCTCTGGTCTCCAGGCTGATCCAGACCCCACTCTGCTTCTCAAGGGCTCTGACGGTCCCAGCAAGCCCTTCGCATTCCAGAACCTTCCATACCTCCCTCCCGACAGGACCCGCTCGACAGGACCCACCCACCTGCTCAGCCCTCTCCCTCCCGTCTTCCGTGCCCCACCCCACAGATCTGCTCTCGACAAGTTCCCGTGACGAGGACAGCGCCAGCGCCCCCACCCTGCAGCCCGGCTGACCCCTCCCATGTGGCCCCTGACACGGGGGAAGCAGCAGGTCATGGAGACCGACCCCAGCCCGACACTGCAGAAGGGCCAGGCCGCGCTCCCCACACCTCTCGGGCTCACCCCGATGCCGGGGGCATTCGCGCCTGCGAGAAGAGGCCCTGCCTTCCTGTGCACTCGCCTCGGATCTCTGCCCTGTCCAGGTCCCTGCCCACCCTGTCTGCAACGCCCCCGCCCCTGACTCCACAGCATGTCTAAGGGGTCTTCCCTGCACTGCTACCCTCGTATTACACCTACGTTATCCCTTTTCGTCCTCTAGGGAGATGCACCGGGTTTGTTTTGCAGCATAAACGCATTTTCTAATCACAATCTGGAATTCTTTACTGAATGTAGTTAAGGAGAAAGCCCTACAGTCCTAACCACCCCACGTTCACTGCTGCTCCTAGCGTAACAGTGCACTTCCCTCCAATACCTGTAACGCACACACACCCGCATCCTCACTCAAACGCACCCTCAGACCCTTGCGACGCACGAATAAAATGCGAGGGTGCACTGGCTCCCGGCACTGGGCAGAGTACGGGGTCTCCGACTGCGGCCGTGGCCACGTGTGGCCGGGGGCCCCCTCGGCCCCTCCCGGAGGCGCCGGCCTCAGCCAGTCCCACCCCCTTCCCCTCAGGACCCCCGGAGGAAGAACTGCCGCCCCACACAAGCCCACCCTGGTCATGCTTCCTGCCGTTCACGTATCTTACGAGAACCTTAAAGTTTTCTATTTATTTGGGGGTTCGTGTTGCTAAGTTGTACTTTCCTAGGAAACGGGTCATCAAATTTATTGGCACAGAACTGCTCACAGTAGCCTGTAAACTCATTAAACAGCTGCCCCGCGGAACGTCTGCCAAATAACGACGGCACGTACTTTAAAGGACCGCCGGGGCCCTGGCTCTGGAAGCTGTGTGCACGGGGCAGGCCGCCGTCCTGAGTCCCGCGAGCGGCCGCGTGGGCAGCGGCTCCCTCCTTCTGTCTGAGCGGCGCCTGCCCTGACGCTCGGCCCCTCACCCACAGCGGGCAGCCTGCCTGTGTCCCTCGGGGCTGTGGGGACGAGGCCCTGGGCGGACGGCCGTTCTGGGGACACGCCCACCGTGGAGGCCGCCTGTGCCCCGGGGGGGCCGTTCTCCCAGCCTCGCCCCGCCACCACGGCCTCCCGCACCCGCGGCCCTGCCCTGGAAGGCACTGCGGCTCCTGGCTGCACGGCCCCCTCAACCACTGGCGCCGCCGATCCCTTCTCCAGAGCAGCCTGAGCAGCCTGAGAAACACAAAGCAGACATAGCCTCCGGAACAAACCAACCGAAGGAGCCCGAGCGCCGACAAGGGGGGCCCTCCCTCCACGTCCCGCCGTGTCCACGTCGGTGTCCACGGCGGCTCCATTGCCCTTGGCCTTGCCCACCCCTCGGCTGTGTGCGTGCCGCTCCCTGGCAGCCTGGCACTCCATCCTCAGGGCGGCCACCAGAGACCCCAAGACTCCTGGAGAGGCCACCCAAGCCCCGGTCTGAACCCGTGCTGTCCTGTCCCCATGCTGTCACCACCCTCAGTGTCTGTGCCCGGCGCCCCCGGCAGCGCCGAGGCCGTGTCCTCCCCACGGGCACCACGTCCAGCAGGGCGCCCGCCCCAGAGCCGGTGCCCAGGAAGGAAGCCCTGTCCCGTCAGCTGGCACCCAAGCACTCTGGGAACCCTACTCCTCATTTCACACAGAAATCACCAAACTGCCAGCCTCTGCTCCCCGCCGACACCCTCTTCTCAAGACGAGGCGCTCTGAGCCGAGGCTGTGCTCAGCTCCCCCCCGACTGCACCCAGCGGAGCTGGACAGGCCACCCCGGTGCCCCGGGCGGGCGCATGAGAGGAGCCCCGCTCTGTCGGGTCCCCCGAGGCCCTCTCCCCCCGGCCGGCCTGTCCCCACGGCCTCACTGCTCTCCCTGCAGCCCCGGCGACCTCGCTCGCGCGCCCACCACCCGAGCGCTGTCCGGTCCTGCTCACCAGGCGAGCCCACACCCATGCCGGTGCCTGGCACACAGCGGGTCGCGGGACTCACACTCTGGCAGCAGCGCCGGGTCTGCGCGAGGCCTGAAAGGTGGACGGCCCCACAGGGCTCTGCGCTCACACCTGCCCCGCTCCCGTGCCGTCCACGTCCGGCCGCAATGACCCCAACACGGCTCGAGGGGTCCCCGGTGTGAAATCCTGCAGAGGCTCAGGGAAAGCTACGGCCTCCGGTGGCCCACGAGGCCCCAAGGCCACCTTCCTTCACGACGGCCACGGTGGACCCCCTTGGGGGTCTAGAACACTCTAAGTGCAGTCCCGCCTCGGGGTCCTCACATTACTGTACTCTCTGCCGGGACGTTCTCTCTCCGACGGCCACGTGGCCCCTCCGTCACCCCCAGCAAGCCTCTGCTCCAGTGCCACCTCCCTAGCGAGCATTCTGAGACCACCTGTTTAAGGTCCACGCGCACGCACACAGGACTCTGAGCTACCCCCCCAACCTATAACTTACTGATTCTGTTTTTACCCACCTCTCTAGACTACAGAGTCAGCCCTGTGACCAGCAACATTGAAAATTCAACAGAAGGACTGTATGATAGAGTTGAAAAAATCCTGGGACCTTCCTGGTGGTCCAGCGGGGAAGACTCCGCACTCCCAACACAGGGGGCCCGGGTTCGATCCCTGGTCAGGGAACTAGATCCCACGTGCCACAACTAAGAGTTCGTGTGCTGCAACGAAAGATCCCGCGTGCTGCAAGCAACAAAGATCCCGCGCAGCCAAATAAATAAATAAATAAATACATATTTTTTTTAAAGTTGAGAAAATCCTTCCAAAGGGTAGAAAAGACAGGAAAGAGAAGAGATGCAACATCCAACTAACAGGTGTTTCAGAAAAAGAAAACAGAGAAGGAGCTTTGACGTCCAGTCTCATGTTTTACTTCTCAAGCTGGGTAATGAGTACCCGTGTATTCCTGTGTCATCCGCTATGCTCGTTTACAGGCAATATTTCGTGACTTGGAAAAAATGATTCGAGTATTTCCCCAGCTGGAAGAATCAGACGGCAAGGGACCAGGTCCCCGCACCTGAAGCCATCAAGGGCACCAGGAAGGATCCTAAAGGTTCGGGGGAAAGGAGGTGCCCCACGCGGGGCAGGAGTCAGCCAGCACCAGACCCTTCACCTGCAACACCGAACTCTACGAGGCAAAGTGGTGACTCTTTCCAAGGTCCAAGGAAAGACAACTTTAAGGTAGATTCTACATTCAGCCAAACTACCGACCAAGTGCAAACTTTCAGAGGTCTCAGGAAACGTGCTCAAGCACTGCTTCAAAAACGCCCTTGAGCACGTGTTACGTGCCCACAGGTGCTCACAGGTCAGCACGGGTGCAGCGACGAGCAGGCTGGGCCACTCTGACCGGGACCGAGGACAGCCATGCGGAGGGACATCGCAACTTTGACCCTGGGGGGCAGGGCACCGTGCAGACAGGGCGAGGGAGCCCGCACGCCCAGCACCAGGCCTCTAGACAGGACAGGGGTGAAGACAGGGGGCCAGGGAGGGTGCGGGGATCAGGTCCAACCCTCGAGAACCTGGACCAGGACAGTAACGTCAGACAAAGTGAGGCCAAAGGGAAGGTGCAGTTAGAATGTAGCCTGAAACAGACTGTATTTACATAATCACATTGATTTCCCACTCTGATCTAAGCTTTGGAGAAGCACGAAAAATGCCGCGAAAGGACCGGGGACCCCAAGTTTCCACTGGCAGGCAGCTGGCTGCGGACGCTACTCCACAGCAGACATGGGGCGCCTTCATGAAAAAACCACGGGCGGAACCACGGACCTGGGCCGGGATCCCCACAGGGTCTCAGAACCGCGCGGCAACTTGACTCCTCGTCACCCCCCACTTCCCACGTCTGAACTAGAACAGTTGCGCCTGCTGGCACGTCCGCCCTGTGGTGCTATGGGGCGGGCACAGCGCCCACCTCGCTGGTTCACAGCTGCACCTGGTGGGTCACACCAGACAGGTGACCCAGGGGATGAGACTCTGCGGAACCTTGGAAGGGAGGGGCAAGTGTGTTTTGCATTTGGGGGATATGAATTTTAGGGGGGCCAGAGGGGAGACTATGGTAGGCAGAATTCTGAGAGGCCCCAAGATTCTGGGCCCTGGTGTACACACACCTCTGGCCTTACTATCCCACGTACTGCTGTAAAGGGGTTTTTGAAGATGTAATTGAGGTCTCAAGTCAGCTGACCTTAAAATACGGTGAGTATCCAGTGGCCTGAACAAATTGCATGGTCTTTCAAAGCAGAGTTTTCTCCAGCTGGAGGCAGAAGAGAAGGTCAGAGGGATGAGTCCTGCTGACCTGGCAGAAAGCAACATGGTCTGTCAACTGCCCATGGCCCCCCGGGCAAAAAACGGGGGGGCCTCTAGGAGCTGAGGGCAGTCCCCAGGCGTGAGTCCCAGACAAGACTGCAGCTTGGCCCACACACTGACTTCAGCCTCTGGGGCCCTGAGCAGAGGAGTGAGCCACACCCGGCTGGACTCCTGACCACGGAACCGTGACTAATAGCTGGGTGTCCTTTTAAGCCACTAAGTTTGCGGCAATTCGCTTTCCAGCAATAGAAAACAAAGACAATAGTGTTTAGAGAAATGGACGACGCTGGCACAAGTCCCAAGCGTGTAAAATACAGAGTCGCCACCAACTCTGGAAATATTCTCATTAGACAAGTACTCTCCCAATTCGAGAGACCAGAATCAGGTTAATAAGCACATGGAAGCAGCGGGAGTCCCCTGGTATGGACTAAATTGTGCCCCCAAAATTCATGTGTTGAAGCCCTAACCCCATCTCCAAACATGGGGCCTTTGGGAGCTTGAGATTCAGGACAGTGGCGCCAGGATGGGATTGGTGCCCTGCGAGGAAGGGATCGGCAGGCTCCCTGTGTGCCTGTGCGGACACAGCAAGAAGGCGCGTCTGCAGGCCAGGATGCGGGTCCTCACCGGGAACCAAACCCCCTGGCAGCACCTTGAGCTTGGACCCCAGCCTCCAGGACTGTGAGAAATAAATGCCTGCTGTTTAAACCACCCTGTGAAGGACTTCCCTGGTGGCCTAGTTATTAAGAATCCATCTGCCAATGCAGGGGACATGGGTTTGAGCCCTGGTCCGAGAAGATCCCACATGCCGCAGAGCAACTAAGCCCGTGCGCTGCAACTACTGAGCCTGCGCTCTAGAGCCCGCGAGCCATGACTACTGAGCCTGCGCTCTAGAGCCCATGTGCCACAACTACTGAGCCTGTGCACCACAACTACTGAGCCCGTGCACCACAACTACTGAAGCCCACGCACAGCAACGAAGAGCCAATGCAGCCAAATATAAATAAATAAATAAATAAATAAAAACAACAGAAACCAGCCGGTGACACTCTGTCCCGCAGCCACGCTGAGGCATGCTCTCCAGGCCCCTTCAGTGAAAGGCCAGGGAAACCCGTCTGCCTCCAGCAGCTCCCAGCTCCAGCGTGCAGAAGGCAGTTTCTCTGCGATAGCCTAAGCCCTATTTCCTGTAACAAGTTCAAAAAATTCTACCCACTAAACCTTTTACATATATATATATTTTTTTTTAAAATAAATTTATTTATTTATGTTTGGCTGCGTTGGGTCTTCATTGCTGTGCGTGGGCTTTCTCTAGTTGTGGCGAGCGGGGGCTACTCTTTGTTGTGGTGCGTGAGCTTCTCATTGCAGTGGCTTCTCTTGTTGAGGAGCATGGGCTCTAGGCACGTGGGCTTCAACAGTTGCAGCACGTGGGCTCAGTAGTTGTGGCACGCGGGCTCTTGAGCACAGGCTCAGTAGTTGTGGTGCACAGTCTCAGAAGTGTGGTGCACGGGCTCAGTAGTTGTGGCACGCGGGCTCTAGAGCGCAGGCTCTGTAGTTGTGGCACACGGGTTTAGTTGCTCCACGGCATGTGGGATCTTCCTGAACCAGGGCTCGAACCCACGTCCCCTGCGTTGGCAGGTGGATTCTTAACCACTGCGCCACCAGGGAAGCCCTAAACCTTTTATAACGTCTGCTAAAAGCAACAAAGCCGACTGGAGTGGGACTCACCACCATGTACCCGCAAGAAGTGATGCAGTGGCTCCAGGACACCTCCCCGTCAGACACAGATGGAGGCGGCTGATGGATTCACCCTCTTGCAAGAGCGAGGGCAGCTCTCCAGGATGAAGGCACGACTCCCCTGGGCTCCCAACAGTCTCTGCTCCCTGGAGACTCAGCCCAGCCCACAGGGCCCTGGGAACCGAGGCACAAGAAGTGGGACCAGCAGCGCTGACCGAGTGGTGCCACAACCTGATGGCACGGCACGAAGCACAACAGTGCCTGAGAAGCCAGCTCAACCCAGAGCCTGGCCCAGCCTCCGTCTCACCCCCTTTAGTCTACGGAGTAAACAGGACAACAGACAAAGGTGGACGACACCGTAAGTGAAGAATCAGAAAAACTCAGATGTGACAGATGGCCTGGAAAAGTCGATGCTGTAGGGGGAAAGTGGGGAGCCTGAAATGAAAGACACTACAGGGGGCAGGACCCCCAGTGCCCCACGGGGAACTGCGCCTGGTTCAGGGAAAACGCCCTGGAAGACACTGTTGAGACAACCGGGGAGAGTTGAAAATAGACAGGAAATTAGCCAGTATGTGGAGTTAAGTGTCTACTTCTCAGGTGTGGTCATGACATTACAGTCGTGTGCAGACCATCCTCTTACTAGGACCTCCGTGCTCTGAATTACCTAAGGAACATGGCAGCTGGTTTGCAGCTACTTTCAGATGATTCAGCGATAAATATGTATTTAAAAAAAGAGATAAGCAAATGTGGCAAAACATATGTAATTGCTGGATCTAGGGGAAGGGTAGAAGAGCGCTCATTGTCTAATTCTTTTGGTTTTTCTCCACTGTGTTTTTTTTCTCAAAAACTTCAGTAAAAAAGAGTAAATTACTTGAAAAAAAAGAAGAGGCTAACCCTTCTCTGCTCCTCACGACCTGTGACCGTGCCCTGTGCCTGCACTTCCTCACCAGGCAAATGCGGGTGAGCAGAGAGCATCCTGCGGTGACTTTAAGATCGAAGGTGTTGGGACTTCCCTGATGGTCCAGTGGGTAAGACTCCGCGCTCCCAATGCAGAGGGCCCAGGTTCAATCCCTGGTCAGGAAACTAGATCCCACACGTCACAACTAAAAGATCCCACATGCCGCAATTAAGACCCGGCACAGCCAAATAAATAAATAAATATTAAAAAAAAAAAAAGATTGAAGGTGTTAATACACAGAACACCTTCAGAACAGGGCCACAAAAGGGAACAACAAGGTCAGCTTTTAGTTATTCTTCATTGAGCACCTATTACAGGCCAGGCCCTGCTAAGAATCAGCAAATATAGCAGCTGACACGACCCCCACAAGACCCACATAGGTCAAGAGGTCTGTGGACAGCTTTCTACTGTTTGCTTATTTCGTGTTAAACAACTGGAATTTGCTGTTAGTGTAGCAAAGTCCAGCAAATATTGATACATTTGCCCAAAAAAAAAAAAAAAAAATTCCAGTTAACCTCAACTCTCTAAATTCACCTAAGCATTAGAAGTTCTCTTCAAAAAAAACCCACTCAACCTAACAATTGGTTTTTAAGGACAATATTTTCTAGTGAGTTTTAGTTCTTCTCAATGAAGGGTTTTGCTTAATTCAATGGACAATTCTGAAGCAATGCTCCCACCTTAACCCTCTCATCACATGTTAAGTGTTTCATTATTGTCGTCTGGGCCTTCATATAATTCAGTGCTGTAGGGAGAAACATGCAGATTAGAAAAGACAATCTAGTTATTTTTATTTTTTAAATTATTTTTAAATAAATAAATAAATAAATTTATTTATTTATTTATTTATTTTTGGCTGCATTGGGTCTCTTGCTGCACGCAGGCTTTCTCTAGTTGCGGCGAGCAGGGGCTACTCGTCATTGATGTGCATGGGCTTCTCGTTGCAGTGGCTTCTCTTGTTGCACAGCACGGGCTCTAGGCACGCGGGCATCAGTAGTTGTGGCCGGCGGGCTCAGCAGTCGTGGCTCGCGGGCTCTAGAGCACAGCCTCAGTAGTTGTGGCGCACGGGCTTAGCTGCTCTGCAGCATGTGGGATCTTCCCGGCAGGGCTCGAACCCGTGTCCCCTGCATTGGCAGGCAGATTCTTAACCACTGTGCCACCAGGGAAGTCCCTCTAGTTATTTTTAAAAACCTCACTTTTTAAAATTCAATGAAAAACTATCAACTTGTAGAACTGAAGAACAGTTCCATTTTTTGACACACAATGAATTGTGCAGCATTTTTGCAATAGTGACAGCAAATATCAGAAAGGTAGTAAGAAACTGTCCCCAAACCTCAACATACTTCAATAGAGAAGAAAATTACATTTTCAGTCTCAAATTCGATTCTGACCATTAACCAAATAAAGCTCCAATGAAGTAACAAATCCTGCCATTTAGTAGATTAAAGAGTAACAGTACAGACCAAAACAAACCTTGCTTTATAATCCAAATCAAACAACCCAAACAAATAATTCCAATCACTGGCAAAGGGCCCTGCCTCACCCCAGCAGGGTGGAAACCTGGCAGGTCCACAGAGCAGGGTGGCAGGAGGGGACACCTCCCTCCGTGTGGTGACAAGTTCTCGAGGGAGCCTCCCTTGCGGGCCCTGCATGGGTGCCCTTCACAGCCCTGTGCTGCAGCCCCAGCCCAAGCACCACAAAGTCCAAGCACCGGGGAGGAGAGGCCACAGGGCTGAGCACAGAGGCCCTTGAACACAGGTTCCTGGAGCATCCTTCCCTACAAAGGTCAAATAAAAACAGTTTGGGATCTCACATCTTAAAAACGTCTTACAAATGTCAGTTGATCATTTCTGGAGGAAAATAATTGGCAGGAATAAAATGAAGCTCTAGAAACAACTAAAATCACTGTACTTGAAGCTTCCAAGAACTCTATATCACCGACACATACACACCTACAATTTAATTGTATGTGGGAAGCGGGGGAGCCTACGGTTTGCTACAGCTGTTCTAAGTTAGTTCCTAAAAATCTTTCTGATTTGTAATTTCTCTCCTGTCACGCATAAGCTCCGGCGTCATCACATCATCACAATGGTGACATCAGAGCAACCTGGGTAACTAAAGAGACAGCTGAGCTGCCGCAACCCTGGGCTGAGCACACGGCTCTCCGCAATTCTGTGCACTCACCTGCAGGGCACTTCTCAGGCACAGGCCCCTCAGGAGCTAACAACACCTGATCCACGCCAGGCATCAGGATGGCCCAGGGGCCCCCGCCCCCTCCCAGGAAGCACACCCTTGTGGAGTGCCTCCCCCTCAAGCGTGGGCTGGGCCTGGTGACTAGGTTCTAACAAAGGATATGGCAAAAGGCATGGGATATCACTGCCAAGATGAGGTCATGAAGACTGCGGCCTCCTGCTTGCTCCCTTGTCCTGTCGCCGGCCCTCGAGCTGCCCCACGGATGTCTCCAGCCAGCAGCCTGGAAGCAAATCCTCCCCAGCGGAACCTCCAGACAAGACCACAGCGCCGGTGGGCACCCTGACGGCAGCCCTGTGAGACCCTGGGCCCGAGGACCCAGCTGAGCTGTGCCTGGACTCCTGATCCACAGACACTGTGACATAGTAACTGGTATCGTTTTAAGGCACTACACTTCGGGGTAATTTACGGGACAGTAATATATAAATACAACCATCCAGCACTGTCACACCTTCAGAAACCCAAAAATGGGAAAATAAAGAGCCTAACCAAACCTGAATGCCCAGTTTTACAAGTCTTTTCCAAAGCTTCACAAAGCAAATTAAGTTTTTTAAAAAGCAAAGTACACGTTAAAAACAAAAAACACACAGGGACTTCCCTGGTGGTCCAGTAGTTAAGAATCCGCCTTCCAATGCAGGGGACGCCGGTTCGATCCCTGTCGGGGAACTAAGATCCCACATGCCGTGGGGCAACTAAGCCCACGCGAGCCCTAGAGCCCACGGGCCACAACTAGGCAGAAGACCGCGCACCGCAATGAAAGATCCCGCGTGCCGCAACTAAGGCATGCCGCAACTAAGACCCGACGCAGCCAAATAAATTTAAAAACAAACAAACAAAAACACACACACACACAGAAAAAGTAAGCGTTGAGTAACAAGGTCCCAAGTGTGGTTACATTTGACAAATAAAAATAGGCTGGACTACTCAGGGGCTCCATTCGCTTAAGCTTAGTTACAATGAAGTGTTACACTGAAAATGCAAAGCGGTTTTCTCCTAAGTAATCAAGAAGTGAAGTTATGGCACAAAATGAAATACTGAACTGACCAGTTCAAGCATCTCCCTTGGGAATTTTAGACTCGTGCCTCACCCTAACGCAGGTCGACCTTTCTGAAAGCACTCCCGCCTTTCGTCCATGCAATGAATGTGCTGCACGCCCACCCCATGCCAGGGAGCCAGTGCCTGCCTGGGCTTTCCATCCTCTCAAACTCCGCCAACATTATCCTACTGGACACACTCTGGAGCCCTTCCCCAGCCAAAGGGCAGCACTTCTCCATCCCCACTTCCAAATTAAAGGACAACACGGGCAAGATCTAGATGAAGTCTGCTTCCAAGGTTTCAGAGAAGCAAAGCTCCCATCCCAAGGTCCTTTCCTGGAGTGGAGAAGGTGCCTGATGGCTCACCTGACACGCACTGGGCCGAATGGCCCCAAACCCTTCCCTCAGCCCACACTCCCAGCTTGGACCCCACCCCTCCAGGAAATTCCTGGACACAGAAAACACCTCCAGACCTTGAGAATGGGGCTCTTTTGGTGACACCACTGGAGGGAGGGGAGGGCAGGAGTGGTTGAAGGTGCCTGACACTGACCACAGGGCCCAGGTAAGGAAAGGATGGCAGCCCTGGAGCAGGGACGGGAGAACAGGGTAGGGGACAGCTTTCTGGGTCTGGGGAGGGGCAAAGCACTGGCCTGGGGCATGGAGCCAGTGTGGACTAGGAACCCCCCCCCCCACGCTTGAGTCCCCAGAGCTGGGAGGATGGGCCTCAACCCTGCCTACCCCCAGGGCCCAGCCCAGGCAGCACCTGCTGAAGGTCAGAAGGTTTGTGAGGCCCAGGTGCTCAGGGGCCTCACGGAGAGGGCTGGTTTGCACCTGTGGGGCTCAGGTGACCAGGATCCCTGATGCTCCAGAGCCTTTATAGAAGCTGGGTCCAGTTGAGTGGGCTGGGTAGATTCTGGGCACCTCTGGAACCTGCCCCAGGGCCCAACCGCCTGGGGGTCCAGCCTGGGGTCCCAGCACTCCTTACATACCACCCTTGAGGTCTGAGTGCTTCTCAGTGACTCATTCAAGAGCCTTGGCCTCCCTGGGGACCTGTCTCCAAGTTCCAGCTCTTATCACGGTTGTGGCCCTCTCTGAGAGCCAGCCTTCTTCACAGCTGCCCCAACATCCGACTCTCCCACATGACCTACCTGGGTCATCCCTGGAGCCTGTCACAAGGCAAGAGCCCTCCACATAGCACAGTCCCAGGGTCATGGCCTCCTGGGAAAGAGGGGCTGTCCCAGGGTCCCAGAGGTGCTCAAAGGATGGTTCCAGAATTCTGGTCCTACTGGGGGCCAGTCCCAGGGTCCAGACCTCCCCAGGTGACCCATCCTAAGGTCCAGGCCTCCTCAGTGACTTGTCCCAGTGTCCCAGCTGTTCCTGGGTCCTGGCCCTGCTCGGTGACCTGTCTCGGGTCCAGCTCTCTCTGATTCCTGCTGAGTCTTAAGGTTCCAGCCCTCCTCTGTGACCCATAGTGAGGCTGGACCCTCCTCCATGACCCATATCAGGGTTGGGCTCTCCCAGGTGATCTGTCTCAGGGTACAGTGAGTGCTTCCTAGTCCTTTTCTTGGTGGGTCCCGGGGTCCAGCCCTCCCCGGTGACCCGTCCTGGGGTCTGGTCCTCCATGGTCCCTCCGCGGTGGCCCTTCCTGGGGTCCGGTCCTCCCTGGTCACTCCGCGGTGTCCCGTCCTGGGGTCCGGTCCTCCCTGGCCCCTCCGCGGTGACCCGTCCTGGGGTCCGGTCCTCCCTGGTCCCTCCCCGGTGACCCGTCCTGGGGTCTGGTCCTCTCTGGTCCCTCCCCGGTGACCCGTCCTGGGGTCCAGTCCTCCTTGGTCCCTCCCCGAAGACCCGTCCCGGGGTCGGGCCCTCCCCGGAGTCCCGGCCTCGCCGAACGGAGTCGGGGATCCGCAGGCCGGGCCGACGAGGGCGCAGGGGCGCGGGCCGGGGTTCGGAGCCTTCCGGGCCCGGACACGGGCCGAGGCCGCGGCCTGTGTAGCGAGCGCCGCGGGCCGGGCCGGGCGGGGCGCGGACTCACTGACCTGCCGTCTCAGCTTCGGGCGAGCGGGGCGCACGCGGGGGCCGCGCCGGGAGAGGGAGGGGGCGCCGCTCCCTCCGGGTCCCCCCCAAGAGCAGGAGAAAAAAACCCGTCCGGAGTTTAAAACAAAGAGGCGGAAATGCACGAGCAGAGCCGAGCGCAGAGTCGGGGGCGCCGCTCTTGGAGCATGCGCGTTGCGCGGACCGGCTCCCACCCGGCAGCCGGGGCAGGGGCGGGGCCTGGAGTCGGTGGGTCCCGGGGCGGGGGCCAGGGCGTGGTCAGAGGGCGCAGGCGCGTCCGGGCTGGGCTCGGCCCTGGGACCTGGAGAGGTGAGGGGGCCGGGGGCGGGAACCTAGGAGGGGGCGTGGTCAGGAGGTGTGGGTGGGGACAGAGGGCGGGGTCAGAGGGAGAGGGACCTGGAGAGCCCCGGGGCCGGGCTCTGCGCGGAGACCCGTGAGGGGTCGGGGAGGCGGGGCCAGAGATGGGGCGGGGCCTCGAGGAGGTGTCGGGCGATCTCTGGCCTGGGGGCGGGGCCTAGGCGGGGCCGGGGCGTGGTCGGCTGGCGCCGCGCCAGGAGGGGGAGCGGCTTGCGGAACCCTGGAACCTGCAGGCAGCTGGCGCTCCGGGACCAGGGGTTTCCTCCGAGGGAGGCGGTCTTGCTCTTGCATTCCTGTTCTTTCTGGGAACTAGCACCAGGCAGGAGCGGGGGCGCCTCAGACAGGGACCCTGCCTCCCGGGCTCCCGGACAGTAGGCAACAAGGCTGACCCCACAACTCGTCCCTGTTTCCGGCTTTCCCCAGGCCCCGCCCTGGAGCTGTAAGCTGTGACCGTGACGTCCACGCCCTCGTGGGGTCCGCACTGCGAGGGGGGGGCGGGAATAACAGAGGAGAACGTAAATGCGGTGTCCTGTGGGAAACAAGCCGGGTGGGGGAGGCAGTGGGTGTCCGGAGTTGGTTACATAGAGTGAATGGGCACGGAAGGGACGCAGGGAGCGAGCCCTGCAAGTGTCTGGGGATGGGGCCGGTTCACAGGCAGGAAGTCCAGCCAGCCTCAGGCCCCGAAGTAGGAGGGGGGTGTGGAGGATGCTTTCCAGAGACCAGCCCAAAAGCTAGAGGGCACAGAGAGGCTGGAGATGAGGTCAGATGCGAGGTTCCTGGGCTGAGCAGAGGGCTGTGGGCACGGGGCTGGGCTCCCGCTGCCCTGTGTCTGCGGGGGCGAGGCTGGAGCAGGAGGCAGTGCAGGGGTGCCAGGGCGCTACACCTGGTGGTGCCCTGGAGGGCGGGAAGGGTGGGACTGCTGAGAAGAAGAGGCGGGGTGGGCAGCTGCTGACCATCTGGGGAGGTGACGTCGCTAGACCCCCAACTGGGACTGCTGTGAGGCTGGGGGCTGCAGGAGTGCAGCGTGAGCTTGTAGTGTCTGGAGGTGATGAGATGGTCAAGGGAGCGAGTGAGGGATGGGGGACCGAGCCCCCTGCAGCCCTCCCAGTGGAGAAACCCAGGAGTCCAAGAGGAGCCGGTGAGAAAGACCCAGAGGGAGCAGACTGAGGAGGAGGACCCCAGGGGTGAGTGATGTCCATTTGGCTGCTGGAGGGATGAGGGTTGTGAGGCCCCTCCGGGGCCATGGCCAGTGCAGTGTGGATGCATTGTTGGGGTGAAAACAGATTGCTCAAAGGAGGAGGGCAAATATAGACAACTTTTCAAGGTTGTAGATGGAAGCCACAAACAGGGCTCGGAGGCCAGGAGGAGAAGACAGTTTGCTATTTGGGCTGGAGCCCTGTTGGCCTCAGTGGTCATCACTGGGTGCAGGGGGAGAATGACTGCGCTGCATGAGCCGAGGGCCCCACCTAGGACTGGGGGCTGGATGCAGGGGGCAGTTGGCAGCACTTCATGTTGGGGGGAGGGGAAGACCCTGATGCATGGTCTCTTCTAGCTGCTTCTGTTTTCCAGTAAAATGGGAGCTCAGTTGACCCAGATCGGAAGTGGAGGCCCAGGGGACAGCAGAGTGGGAGCAGCCCTAGGCTGAGGGCAAAGTGACCCCAGGAAGTCGCCTGACAGCCCTCTGACACCGTGGCCACCTGTCTGCAAATACGGCAGAGCCAGGAGCAAGTGTGTGAGGCATGGCAACAGTTCCAAATTTGTTCCAGGCCTGGGATCTCTTGCTGAGGATGCAGACCAGACATCTGGGCTGCCCGCCTGTTTTCCCAGGTGACCTCATTGGTGACAACACCCCAGACCTTGACCCTGAACTCTGGGCTCCGCTGTCCAGCTGCCTGGCCACATCTCTGCTGGGATATCTTTAGGGAACTCAGGCTCTGATGTCAGAAGGTCAACCCCTGGCCTTCCCACAGCCCCCATCGCAGGGCTCCTTTCTGCCTGCTGAGCCGAGGCACCAGGGTCCTTCCCTCCATGCTCACGTGGGCTGTCAGTAGACCCCTCAGAATCTGCCACAGCACCCCCCCACCCCACCCCTGGCCCAAGTCCAAGCAACTCCCCCAGTTGGAGTATCACCTCAGGACTGGCCTTCTGCTTCTTTCCTTGGGCCCCAAATCTGTTCTTAACATGAAATAGTAACTCTCATAACACATTAGCCAAGGAATGTCCCTCCTCTGCCCGAAACCGTCCAGGGGCCTCACTCAGAGCAAAAGCACAAGAGTGGAGGTCAAGGGGGCCCAAGGACACCTGGGATGATGGAAATGTGTGTTTTGTTGATGGTGGTGATAAGCTCCTGAGTGTGTACATGGGTCAGAACTCACTGAAGTGTACAGGTTACCTTGTGTGGATATACCCCAATAGGGCAGAACAAAAAGAAGGAACCAGAAACCAGGTCACAAGCAGTGAGAGGTGACCCCCCCCATGCCCACGCCTCCCCTTTCCCCAGAGGGTGAGCGGCCCTCGCTCCTCTGCCTCTAGCCACCCCCTGGGGGCACCCATACCCCACACCCGCTCGGGACCTCCTCCCTGCCCCTCTCCTGACGGACCTGTCCCCTTCCCTCTGGTGGGCCATTCCGGCGAGGCTGCCCATCTGAACAGCAGAACAGAACAAACAGGCTCTCTCGACCGAGGGCTTCTCTGCTCGTCTTTGTATACAGCGCGACTCCTCAGAAGTGCTGTCTACACTCGCCCGCCCCAATTTCCCTCCCTGTTTTATCTCTTAACCCTGCCCCAGCTCTGGCCTGGCCTCCACGGCCCTCCTGGACATGCCGGGCGCTCGCACCTCACGGCCACGGCTGAGCTGCTCCCTGGCCGCCCTCATGGCTCCTCCCGCCCTCAGGCCTGTGCTCAGATATCTCCTGAGGCCTCCCTTGACCGATCTGGCAACAAACCCCAGCGCTTGACCACTTACCTTGTTGGCAAGACTCTCATCTCATGTATTGTTGGTGGGAACAGAGGGGAGATGGCCAGTATCCAGCAAAATGACACGGGCATTTATCCTTTGGCCCAGCAATCACCAAGTAGGAATTTATCCCTAAGATACACTGGCAAAAATGCAAAAGATCCATGAACAAGGCTACTAGCTGCAACATAATTTGTAATAGAAAGAACTGGAACGGTCCACATGGCATCAGGTGCAAGTCCTTAATAAACCATTGACCCTCCACACAGGGGCTTGCAGCTGTAAAAGGAGCACCAGACACCTGTACGCGCCGTCGTGGGCTCGCCTGCAGGACTGTGTCCAGGGCACACCGTTAAGATGGGCAAGATGGAGAAAAGGGTCTTCAGCCTGCTACCGCATACCCAGAATGTGGGGTTACTACTATGCGTTCCGCGTATCTGCCTGTGTTAGAAATCCATGTGGATTCCATGAAGGTGGTGCCAGGAGCAGGACTTATGTCTCCCTGGACCCCTCATAAAGCACAGAGGGGGACGCAGCAGCGCAGCAACAGGTGGCCAACACTGACCCCAAAGCTCCATGACAAGCAGGTGGCTACGGCCTCCGGCCTCCGCTGCCTGAGGTCAGCATGTGTGTGGAGGGTCTGAGCTCACCCTCCCACCGGAAGCAGCTAAACGCTGGACCACATCAGGCAGTGCAGGCCGTGACTCCCGAAAGAGAGGGACAAATGGAGTGAGCCAAGGACCAGAGGCCAAAGTGCTGGAGGCTGCAGAGCGGGGGGCCAGAGAGGAGGGCCTGTCCAGAGGGGCGCTCCAGAGCTGGGCGGAGGGTGCCGAGTCCAGGCGAGCCCGGATCGGGATGTGCATGGAGGAAGCTGCCCAGGGCTGCGTAGAAGCCCTGAGAGGCGCCAGGAGAGGCGTTCTGGGAGGTCACAGAGGGCTGGGCCTGTCCTGCCAGCCCAGGAACCCTGGGGGCCAGGCACCAGGCCAGACGATCACCGCCTCAGCAGAAAGGCAGCCCCCGTCAGCCTGCAGAGGAATCGCATGGAAGGGACCAAGTGCGCCCAGGAGCCCCACCTCAGCCAGGACAAAGCATGATGCGGAGGCACTCGACAAGGACGGTGCCCCGCATCTGGGGTCCAGTCACACTCACAGGGTGAGGAGAGGAGGGACCTGTGACTCGCAGTGGGGGAGGAAGTCAGTCACTGAGGCAGACGCACTGCTGACACTAATGCCAGAACCGATAGAACAGGCGTTAAAACAGTTCCTGTAACTGTATCCCACATGTTCAAAGGCCGGGAAGATGGCTGGGCACGCTTGGACGTGGATCAAGAAACAAACAAGGCCACAGGAAGCAAAGGCGCTGCACAGACTGCTGTGGCCAGGAGCCAGGAGCCAAATGCGGGCCACTAAGCATCAAAGAGAATAACAGCGGCAACAGGTTAAAATACACCAAATATGTTTAAGCCACAAATACATATGCTACTTAAAAACCCAACATGGTGTTGCTATAGGGCTCTGATGAACCAACTTGTAATTTTCAAACCTGGTAGATGATGGGAGAAAACCCATCATCCACCTGGCCTTGTATACAGACCGCATCGCAGGGTAACCAAAGACGTGATGAGGGTTCCGTTTTCTTTGTGAATATTCCAGCTAATACATGAAGAAGAAATACAGAGTTAATGGGCTTCCCTGGTGGTGCAGTGGTTAAGAATCCACCTGCCAATGCAGGGGACATGGTTCGAGCCCTGGTCCAGGAAGATCCCACATGCCACGGAGCAACTAAGCCAGTGAGCCACAACTACTGAGCCCGCATGCTGCAACTACTGAGCCCATGTGCTGCAACTACTGAAGCCCGTGAGCCTAGAGCCCGTGCTCTGCAACAAGAGAAGCCACCACAATGAGAAGCCCGCACACAGCAAGGAAGAGTAGCCCCCGCTCGCCGCAACTAGAGAAAGCCCACACGTAGCAACAAAGACCCAACGCAGCCAAAAATAATATAAATAAATTTTTAAAAATACTACCATTTCACAGCCCTAATGGTAATGCCAACCCAAAAGGGAGATGGTCAGACATGCATGCCTTCTGGTCAAAGGCCGCACCATAAAACCGAACCTGAATCCAAGTGCAGCCGATGCTCTGTGCTTCACCCCACACCATTCCCCGTGAGCGCCCTCAAGTGGCCAGCACAGTCTGTTCAGTCTCTGTCGCAGGTCTTCTCCAGCAAGGGGCGGGGGGAGGGGGAGAAGCCCCCGTGACCACACACGCGAGGAAGAGGCGCTGCCTGGGTCAGCCCCCGACAGGGGTGGCAGCGGGGGAGCACCTCTGGAGCCACATTTTGCATCCCTCCAGCACCGGGAGGAGTCAAGTGCCCTTCCTGCAAGCTGCCCTGTTAATGTGCCTCTGTGTCTGGTGTTTCCTCCCTGCCTGTGTCTCACTTCTCACTCTTTCCTGCTTCCTAAGGTCATCTCCCGAGAGCAGCTCCTGACCCAGGTCTTTATCTCAGGCACCCCGGCAGGAGGGAGGCAGCTCGGGAAGCTCGGAAGCTGCCGCATGACAGGCTCTGCTTCTTCCAAGAACAACTTGCGAGGGACTGAAAAGATACAGCGAGGGAAACTAGAGATGGAGAAGGAGGTGAGTGTAGACCAATGACTGATTTGTATCCTGAGTCAAACAAACTGAACTAAATTAAACACAACACACATGCATCAGTTGGAGCGACTGGCTGCAGCGATATTTGATGGTCAATTTTCCAGGTGTAATCATGGAATTATGGTTATCTTTATCTTATCCTTATCTTTCAGAGATAGATACTAAAATATCTAGGGATGGAAATGATATGGTGTCTGAGTAATTTCTCAGAATAATTTGGAGGAGTAGAGGTGGGGAGGAATCCGGAGAAAACAAGATTGGCCACAAGCTGATCATTACTGGAGCCGAGTGATAATTCATGTGTATTTATTATACAATTCTCTCTCCCTTTGTGTTTGTTTCAATTTTTCCATAATAAAAACTTTAGAAGTTGCAAGCACATTCACTGCTGGCCCTCTGTGCTCTTTTTCTGAAGTGCTCACCACCTTTGGGCGCAGTACAGACTCTGTCTTCTTCACTCTCCTCTCTGGAAATCAGGCTCCCCTGGGAGGTGGGGATGCCTTCGTCAGTTTCTTCAGAGCTGTAGACCCTGCACCTGGAGTGGAGCCTGGCCCCGAGGCCTCGTCCACGTGCAGATGAGAGCCAGAGGCTCAGGCTGGGGCAGTGGAGCAGGAAGGCAGGTGAACACTGAAGGGTGGTCAAGGGCTGGCCCGGCAGACAGATTTAACAGAAGAAAGGTGAGAGGACACAGAGGCAACAGTTGATGAGAGAGTAGCTGAAGTTTCAGATTTAAAGACTAACGTGACCCCGCAGATCCAGACACTAACGTAAAGATAAGAGCACGCTGAAACCCCTGAAGCCAGGGAAGGACCCGGGAGATCAGCCACCCACCAGCCTCCTCTGGCCAGAGTAGGCAGACACTGATGGGAGAACAGCACCTAGACCATCAGAAGACACCACGTTGGCAACAGCTGAAGCCTGACTCTGACCAGGTATTCAATCACAAAGAAAGTCTCAGACAATTTGAAAAAAAATTATTTCTTACAAACGACACTTTCTGACATCTCTGCAAGTAATATGGAATTAAACAATAAGACAGTTTTCTAAAAATTCTTGTTTGGAAAATTAGAAATACATTTAAAAATAACTTGTGAATTAGGTACAGAAACTAATGTGGAAAACTACAAGTCTCTGATGAAAGAAATCAAGAAGATCCCAACAAATGGAGAGATATTCCATGTACATGGATAGGGTGACTCAACATGGTCAAGATTTCAGTTCCTCCCAGCTGGATCTATCGATTCAATGCAATCTCAGTCAAAATCCCAGCAAATTATTTTGTGGATATGGACAAACTGAATCTAAAGTTTATATGGAGAGGACTTCCCTGGTGGCACAGTGGTTAAGAATCTGCCTGCCAATGCAGGGGACACAGGTTCGAGCCCTGGTCCGGGAAGATCCCACGTACCACGGAGCAACTAAGCCCGTTCGCCACAACTACTGAGCCTGCACTCTAGAGCCCGCGAGCCACAACTACTGAGCCCACGTGCCACAACTACTGAGCCTACGCGCCTAGAGCCTATGCTCTGCAACAAGAGAAGCCACCGCAATGAGAAGCCCGCACGCCGCAATGAAGAGTAGCCCCCAGTCACCGCAACTAGAGATAGCCTGCACATGGCAATGAAGACCCTACGCCGCCAAAAATAAATAAATAAATAATCATCTTAAAAAGAAAAATAGTTTATATGGAGAGACAAAGGGTCCAGAACAGCCAACCTAGTATTGAAGGAGAAGAAAAAAGTTGGAGGACTGAGGTTACCCCACTTCCAGACTCACCGTAAAGTTACAGTGATCAAGTTAGTACGGTACTGGTGAAAACAGATAAATAGATCAATGGAAGAGAATAGAGAGCCTGGAAATAGAATCACACAGATTTGGTCAACTGATCTTCAACAAAGGAACAAAGGCAATTCTATGGAGAAAAGACAGTCTTTTCAACAAATGTTACTGGATCAAGTAGACACCCACATGCCAAAACACGTAACATGTGTAAAGACACAGATTGTACAACTTTCACAAAAATTAACTAAAAAATGAATTATACACCTAAGTGTAAGACACAAAACTATAAAACCCGTAGAAGATAACATAGAAGAAAATACAAGTGACCGTGGGTTTGGTGGTAACTTCTTAGACACAACACTGAAAGTGTAAGCCATGAAGGAAAAAAGTGGATAAGTTGGACTTCATTAAAATTAAAAACTTCTGCTCTGTGAAAGACACTGTTAAGAGAATGAAAAGAAAAGCCACAGACTGGGGGGAAATTTGCAAAACACATGTCTGTTATGCAAAATATGCAAAGGACTATTAAAACTCAACAATAAGAAAATAACCGAAGTTTAAAATGGGCAAAAGACCACACCAAAGATGATTTACAGATGGCAAACAAGCACATGAAAAGATGGTCCACATCATATGTAATCAGCGAAATGCAAATCAAAGCAACATTTTGATACCACTACATACCTAATAGAATGGCCAAAATCCAGAACACTGACAACACCAAATCCTGTTGAGGATGTGGAACAACAGGAACTCTCATCATTTCTGGTGGGAACGCAGAATGGTGCAGCCGCATTGGAATACAGTGTGGCAATTTCTTAGAAAACTAAGCGTTCTCTTACCATTAGAGCCAACAGCTGTGCTCCTTGGTATTTACCCAAAGGAGCTGAAAATGTATGTCCACACAGAAAATCACACATGAATGTTATAGCAGTTTTATTCATAATTGTCAAAACTTGGAAGCAACAAAAATGTCCCTCAATAGGTGAATGGACAAACTGTGGTCTATCCAGACAATGGAATACTATTCAGCACTAAAAAGAAATGAGCTATCAAGCCGTGAAAAGACACGGAGGAACCTTAAATGCATATTTCTAAGTGAAAGAAGCCAGTGGGAAAGGCTGCACACTGTATGATTCCAACTTTATGACATTCTGGAAAAGGCAAAACTATGGAGATAAAGAAAGGATGAGTGTTCACTAGGGGTCTGGGCGGGAGGGGCGTGCAGGTGGAGCACAGAGGATTTTTAGGGCAGGGAAACTGCTCTGTGTCATATACTGTAATGGTGATACATGTCATCATACATTTCTCAGACCCACAGAATGTACAACACCAAGAGTGAGCCCCATGTCAACCATGGACTTTAGTTAGTAACAGTGTATTGATACTGGTTCACAATTACAACAAATATACTGATGTTAATAGGGGACGTGGTGTGCGGGGGCTAGGGGAGAGGGGACATGTGGGAACTCTCTGTATTTTGTGACGAATTTTTCTGTAAACATAAAACTGCTCTAAAAAGTACAGCGTTATTAATTAAAAAACAAATTACTAATAAATGTAATGAAAGAGTACAATACTTATTACATTCTGAAAACTATGAAACATTTTTGAAGAAAATTAAAGAAGATTTAATTGTCATGGATTGGAGACAATATTGTTAAAATATCAATATTCCAGGACTTCCCTGGTAGTCCAGTGGTTAAGAATCCGCCTCCCAATGCAGGGGATGAGGGTTCAATCCCTGGTAGGGGAACTAAGATCCCACATGTCATGGGGCAACTAAGCCTGTGCACTCTAGAGCCCGCGCCACAACTAGAGAGCCTGTGCACTGCAACTACCGAGCCTGTGTGCTCTGGAGCCTGCGAGCCTCAAATAGAGAGAAGCCCTTGCGTCACAACGAAAGATCCTGCATGCCCTAATGAAGATCCCGCGTGACGCAACTAAGACCCGATGCAGCGCCCCCCCCAAAAAAAGATATCAGTGTTCACCCAACTGATCTACAATCCATATCAAAACCCAGCTGGCTTCTTTGCAGAAATTGATAATGTGATCCCAAAATGTGTATGGAAATTCATGGGACTCAGAATAGCCAAAACAATCTAGGAAAAGAAGAACAGGGACTTCCCTGGTGGCTCAGCGGTTAAGAATCCGCCTGCTTATGCAGGGGACACGGGTTCGAGCCCTGGTCCGGGAAGATCCCACATGCCGCGGAGCAGCTAAGCCTGTGAGCCACAACTACTGAGCACGCATGCTGCAAGACTGAAGCCCGTGCGCCTAGAGCCCATGCTCCGCAACAAGAGAAGCCACAGCAATGAGAAGCCCGCGCACCGCAACAAAGAGTAGCCCCCGCTCGCCGCAACTAGAGAAAGCAACAAAGACCCAATGCAGCCAAAATATATATATATAAAAATTAGAAAAGAAAAGAAGAACAAAGTTGGAGAACTCCCATTTCCTGATTTCAAAATTTACTATAAAGCTACAGTGAACAAGACAGTGTGGTACTGGCATAAGGACAGACATACAGATCAATGGATTAGAGTTGAGAGTCCAGAAATAAGCCCTCACATTTATGATCAACTGATTTTCAAGAACGATGCCAAGACAAGTCAATGGAGAAAGCATAGTATTTTCAAGAAATGGAAAACTGAATATTCATGTGCAAAAGAATGAAATTGGACTCCTACCACACACCGTATACAAAAATTAACTCAAATACACCAAAGGCATAAATGTAAGAGCTCAAACTTTTAGACTCTTAGAGGAAAACACAGGTATAAATCTTGGATTAGGCATTGTTTCTTAGACATGATACCACAGGTACAAGCAACAAAAGGAAAAATGGATAAATTGAATATCATCAAAACAAAAAACATACGTATTCAAAGGACGCCATCAAGAAAGTGAAGAGACAGCTCGAGGAATGGGAGTAAACTTTTGCAAATCATATATCTGATAAGAACTTCGTACCTAGAACACATAAAATATGTAAGAATACAAACAACACATAAACCCTTATAACTCAACAATAGAAAGACAAACAATCAAAAAATGAACAAATTGGGACTTCCCTGGTGGCGCAGTGGTTAAGAGTCCGCCTGCCAATGCAGGGGACACGGGTTCGATTCCTGGTCCAGGAAGATCCCACATGCCACAGAGCAACTAAGCCCGTGCGCCACAACTACTGAGCCTGTGCTCTAGAGCCCTCGAGCCACAAATACTGAGCCCGTGTGCCACAACTACTGAAGCCCGTGCGCCTAGAGCCCGTGCTCTGCAACAAGAGAAGCCACCGCGATGAGAAACCCGTGCATCGCAAGGAAGAGTAGCCCCCACTCGCCGCAGCTAGAGAAAGCCCACACGCAGCAACGAAGACCTAACACAGCCAAAAATAAATAAATAAATAAAATTTTAAAATGAACAAATTATCTGAATAGATATTTCTCTAAATATGATGCACAAATGGCCAATAAGCACATGAAAAGATGCTCAACATCATTAGCCATCAGGGAAATGCAAATCAAAACCACAAGATACCACTTCACACCCACTAGGATGGCTAGAATCAAAAAGACAGGCAAAAACAAATGTTGCCAAGGACGGAGATAAATTGGACTCCTCAGGCATTGTTGGTGGGAATGTAAAATGGTGCAGCTGCTTTGGAAGAGTCTGGCAGTTCCTCAGAAAAAATTAAATGTGAAATTAGCATATGACCCAGCAGTTCCACACCTACAGACCCAAGAGAAACGAAAGCAAATGTCTGCCCCAAACTGGCATATAAATGTCCATAGCAGCATTATTGATAACAGCCCCAAGATGGAAATAACCCAATGTCCATCAACTCATGAATGGATAAACAAAATGTGGTCCATCCATACAATGAAATATTATTTGGCAATAAAAAGAAAGGAAGTACTAACACATGCATAAACATGGATGAACCTTGAAAACGTTATGCTCAGTGAAAGAAGACAGTCACAAAAGACCACATATTATGATTCTACTTATATGAAATGTCTAGAATCGGCCAAAGAGACAGAAGGCAGATTAGTGACTGCCAGGGGCTGGAATGCTGGGGGGGACTGGGCTTCTTTCGGGGGTGAGAAAGTGCTCTAGAATTGATCATAGTGACGGCTGCATATATATGCAAATATACTCAAATCGATTGAATTTACACATTAAATGGGTGAATTATATGACATGAGAATTATATCTCAGTAAAGCTGTTATTTAAAAAGAATTACAAAGGAAAGTACAAAATATTTAGAACTGATGAAAATGAAAGTGCTACATGTTTATCTCCATGGTAAAAATAAAATTAGATAACTCACAGCATAAATACACACAAAGATATACATAAATAACCATCTCACACAATACACGAAACAGATACCCATCTCAAAAACACATATATGAAAAATTAGATACCCTCTCGCACCATACATACAAAAAATGAGATATCAATTTCATATCATATACAAAATATTAGATATTCAACTTACAGCACACAGACAAATAGATACCTATTTCCGATGTATACCAGAAAATTTGGTAACTATCTCATACCATACACAAAATATCATGCCACACAGTAGACAGAAAAATGAGATTAATTTCAGCCATATAGAGAAAAAAGCTAGACACCCACCTCACATTTTAAACAAATAAATTAGTCACTCATGTCACACACACACACACACACACACACACACACACACACCCCATACTTTTCCAGCTCAGAACACCATGCTAAAAGATTTATCACGCCATATCCACACATAGAAAATTAGACACCCATCTTTTTTTTTTTTTTTAGATTTTTAAAAAAATTATTTATTTATTTATTTATTTATGGCTGTGTTGGGTCTTCGTTTCTGTGCGAGGGCTTTCTCTAGTTGTGGCAAGCGGGGGCCACTCTTCATCGCGGTGCGCGGGCCTCTCACTATCGCGGCCTCTCTTGTTGCGGAGCACAGGCTCCAGACGCACAGGCTCAGTAATTGTGGCTCACGGGCCTAGTTGCTCCGCAGCGTGTGGGATCTTCCCAGACCAGGGCCCGAACCCGTGTCCCCTGCATTGGCAGGCAGATTCTCAACCACTGTGCCACCAGGGAAGCCCTAGACACCCATCTTGAAGTATTTTAAACAATAGATGCTGTTGGGAAGCAGTTCTCCATGAACATCTCACGTCTCTGTTTCTGCGAGGTCCAGGTTCTCAGAGCAAGGTCGTTTACAACCAAATCAAGAAGGTTTGTCTCAGAGACATTCCAGGGCAGACAGGAATGTCCCCACTGGGAGAAGATTTGCTTACATTTCAGAGTAAAGGAAGGTTTCTCTCTCTGGAAGGCAGGATGGGGAGGTCCCCAGCAGTCCTGTATAAGATCAGAGTTTCCTAATTTCAGGGTTCCTCTGAAACACACCCCTCTGTGGGTGCAGGTGCCACCTGCATGCCCGTGGAGACGAGGTGGAGGAGCTGGTCAGGGGCATTGCCGCGGCTGCAAGGAACCAACATTCTTTGCCTCTGACCTGGGGGTCGCGATCCCACAGATGCACAGGGGGGAGACTGTGCTGGGTCACCTTGTTAGCTGCAGAGAGAGCAGTCTCAGACCCTTCACGGTTTCTGACCTAACACACGCATTTTACACCAAAGAATGTGATGCCCATTTTTTCCATTCAGGCAGAAAAATTAGGTAAACTTTCTACCCCATATATACACACAAAAGACAAAACCCATCTCACACCACACATACCTTACTAACCACTAGTCACACAGCCTTACATAACACACTGTGAACACACACTGGATACCCATATCATAACAGACACACAAAATAGATGGACATCAGGCCATGCACGATGTTACATACCCACCTCCCTCTCTCCCTCCCTCTCTCCCTCCCCCTCCCCTCTCCCCCTCCCCCTCTCTCTTTCTCCCCGCCCCAACAATACGACCTCACATCATGCATATACAAAAAGTTGTCCATCTTCTGTATACACACACACACACACACACACACACACACACACACACACAAGAAGCTCCTACTTCTTCAACAGGCTGAATGGTTCTGAAAAGTGTGGGTGGATGGGGCCACAGGTTCCCCGGTGGGAAGGGGCAGCAAGCTGGGTCCCAGATACTTGTTGCCAGGACCTTGGGGTGTATGTAAGCCCGTGCTGACCTTCCCCAGCTATGCTGGGGGAAGACAGAGGGGCAGACGTGGGTAGTGGGGAGCGGCCACCCTAAGGGCTTCTCTCTGGGAGAGCCAACTGCACACAGGCCAAGGTGGCCAGAGCGTTCCTTTGTTTAAGTAAATAGGCTCATGGTCCAGTGCAGGTTTGTCAAGTGTTTTCAGTGGACAGATTCCCTGCTCAGACTCGCACACGGATAAGGATGAAGTCACTGTCATTTTGATGCAGCCAGAGAATCCAGATACTGATTTGCTTACTCACTTCCCTGTCAGGGTGGTATTGGGGTGTGTGGCCTTCAGCAGCTGGGAACCGAGGGAAGCAGTAAAGGCTTAGACTCTGGGAGGGGACACTGTGCTTCGGGACCAGACAGTCTGGCCCGCTGTGCCCCAGGGGTGCGCTCTGGGGAAGTGGGCCCCCTCCGAGAACCTGCCAGGCAGGCCGGGGCTGGAGACGCAGGGGCTACGGATGGGGGCACAAGGCAGAAAGCTCACCAACCCCACACAGTCCCCTCTCAGCCACAACCGCATGCCGGCCCCATCCTGCTCCAGGGATTCCGGTGTGGACAGACTGATTCCTGCCCCCACGTAGCTGGTATTCTCCTGAGGGGAGAAGATAAAAACCAAGTAAACACCAAACAAACGGGATGAGGCAACTCCTCTTGGAAGGTGAGCTTTCTTCCCTGATATTATCCTCAGCAAAGACGTGTTGCCTTTGCTCCAATCTTGGCAAAGAGACGCCCCTCAGTTGCCTAATCACGAGCAGGAGACAGTTTAAGGAGGACACATCAGCCTGAAAAAGCTTCAGTTAATGGTAGTGTGGGATGCTGATCGGAGTCTATATTTGGTTAAGAAAAAAGGAAAAAAAGAAATTGAAACACAGATTTAGTCATAATTGTGTGCGTTGTATGTTATTTTAAACAAGCCTTTAAAGATGATTTTCTAAAGTAAGATGCAAGGTGGTTTTTGTGCGGAGATCACTAAAGGGTATGTATCTCCAAGATGTGATGGTTCCAGAGATATGCACATGGATTTCAGGTGCAGAGAGACACTTGTGTGGATGCTGGTACAGCTTGAGTCAAAACCTGAACAGTGTAGATGCTTACGGTAAAGATAGTTGTCCAGAATTTAAACAAAACTCTTTCATTAAATGTGAGTAGAAAAAGTCATTGTTTCCAAATGAATGTACTTTCCCATTATGTAAGTTTTAAAAATTAAGCTTCTTATTTTGAGATAATTATAGGTTTAAATGCAGTTGTAAGAAATAATACCAAGATTCCTTGTACACTTTGCCCAGTTTCCCCCAAAAGTAACATCTTGCAAAACACAGATGTACTCTATCACAGCCATAACACAGTTGCTGATATAATCCACGGTCTTTTTAAGATTTCTCCAGTTTCACTTGCATTCACTGTGTGTGTATGTGTGTGTGTACCTGACACAAGTGTGTCACGTGTGTGGGTCTGTGTATCCATGCCACAGTCAAGATACAGACACATGTCCCTTGACGGCTTTTGCCCATTTTCTAATTGGACTTGTTTTTTTTTTTTTTTTTTTACTGTTGAGTTTTGAGGGCTCTTTATATACTCTGAATACCAGTCCTTTGTTGGGTACATGGTTTGCAAATGTTTTCTCCCAGTCTACGTCTATAATAACCCTTTGATAAGAGTTGTGTTACACCTACGGATCAATCTGAGGAGACTTGACATCTTTACTATGCTGGGTCCTCTGACCCGTGAAAATGGTATCTCTCTCCATCTTTTAGGTCTTTATTGGTTTCTTTCATTACTGTTGCATAATTTTTAGCATACAAGTCCTGTGTACACTTTGCTGTTTACACCTGAGTATTTAAATTTCTTTGACATAATTGTAAATGGTATGTGTCTTTAATTTTGGTTTCCACACGTTCAGAGTTGGTGTATAGAAATGTCATTGATTGTTCTGTGCTGCCTACTCCACATAAGAGCCCTCTGGATGGGGAGGGGGTCCCACAGCAGAGCAGGAACATCAGAGAGGTGGAGAGGAAGGAGAGCCCAAGGCCAGCACCATGTCCATTTACGTCAGCCCCACGCAGGGAGCTACACAGGTGACCTCAGCGGGAGTAATACTAGCGGAGTCATGGAGAGATGCCCAAGGTGGACCTCGGGGGAGGGAGGAAGCTGGGCAAGAGACTTCCTGCGCCCACAGGGGAGCTCTTGTGGAAGAGGAACAGGGTGGTACCTCCCTCCTCCCTGCCTTCCTGCGCACAGAAACCTACATCTCCTAGCTCTGCTCCAGCTGTTTTCTCAGCTGTAAACTGCAGATAATAACCAGGTGGGAGAGGCTGCCTGCCGCCTCCCTGGGCGAAGGTCCCGTGCTCTGGCACAGCCCTTTTCCCCCGTAGGAGGACAGGTGGCCCCGCCCTCCTTCCTCTGCCAGGACCACCTCTGCCCGCTCTCCCGAGGTCCTGCTGCCCTACGGGGCTGAGTCTAATGACTAGTACGGATTCGAGGCGCTTTGCAAACTGACCCCAGCCTCCTCTTCCAGGCTGGCCTCCTGCTGCTCCTCGTGACTTGTTTGGACCTCAGGAATTGGCGGGGTTGTGGGGGGGCGGGGGGGGAAGGATCTTTCCACAACTCCTTTCAGGAAGTGCGGGCCTCCTGCAGGGCGGTGACTTTCCGGCGCCCTGTCCTGCACCCGCCGCGTGGGCGCCGCCACCGCAGGGACCACACAGAGGCCGCGCCTGCGAGGGGACCTTGTTCTTGTTTCTGCGGCTGACTTCTGTCCCGGCCGACGGGGGAAGATCCAGCTTCTTAGTTCGTCCCTTTTCCGCCGGGCGGGGTGGTGACCCCTGCCCCTGGGGCGGGGACGGTCCGACCCCACCTCCGAGGGCGGTCCCAGCCCACGCGCGGCTCCAAACGCCGGCAGCCGGGGCGCGGCGGCGATGGCGGGGCCGGCGGCGGTCGGGCCTGCGGCCGCCGCGGCTCCCGCCCGGAGCGTGCTGGGCACCTACGCGCCCCGCTGGGTCTCCCTGCCGGTGCTCAGCCGGCTCAGCTGCTCCAACGCCACGGAACGGGGCTCGGGGCTCGGGGGGCTGGGGCGGGGGCGCGAGCCGAGGCCGGGACCCCGCTGAGCCCCGCCTGTCGCGCCCCTCGCGCCCGCCAGTGTCCCGGTGCTCGCCGGGCGCCCGCCTCTCCGGAGAATCGGACAGTGAGAACCCGGGTGCGGCCGCTCTAGGACCGGCCCTCCGACCTCTCGGGATCTGCGGGACGGCGGGAGCGCGGGGCGGGGCCGCCGGCGACCTCAGGGTGGGACAGGGACGGAGAGCCCCTTCCCTGGCCGAGGCTGAGCAGGGAGAACGGGGCTTGTGTCTGCCCTCGCGGTGACTGCGCCTGGGTCCTGTGACCCTCGCTGGTTTGGAAAGGATCCCTCTCCTGCCACAGGAGGGGGTCCCTGTCCACAGCCAAGAAGGTCTCCTCCAGTGGTCCCCGCCTCCCTTCTGCAAAGCACAACCCCTGGCACAGGCCTTTGCATCTGGCTCTGGCTCTTGCCCTCCGCACCCCCTTACCTGTGCCCTGGACGCCCTCCTTGGGTTTCTGACTCAGTTCCAAGGTCCCTCACAGGAGGCCTTCCTTACCTGCCCAACCGTTCTCTTCATAGCTACCCAGCTGGGGTCTGCAGTGACCCGTCAGCTGTTCTAGAACTGTCCCCACTGCTGTCTGGGACTGTGTTCATCATCACAGCCCCCGAGACCAGAGAAGCAGGCAGTGAGAACCAGGTCTGCCAGTTCCAGGGACCCAGCTCTCCCTGCCTGCTTCTCCCCCAGACTCACCCCTGAGGCCCCAGTTGCTCTGCCCAGCCCATCACACGCTGCCTGCCGGGCTTAGCCGGTGGACCTCTCTCCTCCCTTCCAGCCCTGGGCCGGGCCACCCTCGTGTGCCCTGGGTGGGCATCTATCTGCACGCCCTTCCCAAAGCTGAGCCCGCGTGGCCGCCTTCCCTGGGGATCAGGCTGCCGTGCTGCCCCCGCCGGTTCCCTGGGCTCCCCTCCCCTGTGCTGCCGCGTCTGCCGAAGGAACATCGCTTGGCCTCCCTCAGGATCCCAGGGACTGGTTGGGCAGCCTTGGGTGGCCACAATCACGTAATGCAGAGCTGCAGGTGGCAGCGGGACCCACAGCTCAGGGAGGTGCCAAGTGGCCGAGGGACAGTCAGAAGCAGAGACCGAGAGGAGGCGGGGCGGCAGGCGAGGCAGGAAGACACCGCCTCGGAGAGGTTCTCGGGTGGCATCCCCTCTTGGATGTCATTCCAAACTTCTTGGGGCCTTTTCTCTCCTCTCCTTGCTGGCTAGCCCCATGCTGGGACAGGTGGCCTCTGCTGCCTGGGCCTGGGGTCTGCCAGGACTCCAGAAGCCTCTTTTCTCTGCAGGACTCACCACGTCCCTGTGTCTAGACGCTGTGAAGCCAGAACTGGGTTTGGGTGCATTGGTCTGAGAATGCAGAGCAGCGGTCTCCCCCAGCCCCCTGAGCTGCTGTGATGAGTCTGGGGGTGGGCAGGCATCGGGCGGCCCTGAGAAGGTCCTTGGACACCGAGGCTGTCCCACTGCACTTGTCTTGTTCACAGGTCATTACGGAGCAAACAAGAATCGCACCCGGAATTGTCATGATCCCTGCGTGGTCACCACTGGGAGCAGGGACCATCAGGTGTGTCCCGGCCAAGTCCACGTGGCCCCTTGCTTATGCCCTTTGCAGCCAGATGAGCAGGGCCCTCGGGTTCTGAGGGGCAGTGTGAAGGGCAGGTGGGGCTGTGCTTGGAGTGAGGTCTGGGTGGCCCTGGAGTGGGTCTGGGTGAGAGCCAGCGTGTGGGGCGGCCGCCAGCATTCTCAAAGGACATGCAGGGGCACCTGGCAGGCTGGGAACGGGTGGAAGGGAAATGTGCAGTGGGGGCAAACAGTTGTCCCCACGTCACTGTGTGTGTTTTAGACCTGTCTCTGCCCCTCCGGCCACAAGCTCTGGGGATAAACGAGGATGGGGCGAGGCTGGCGAGGGATGAGCTTGGCTGCTCAGCAGGGCAGGTGTGGCGACCAGACACCAGGCTTTCTCGCCGCTGGATCAGGCCGGGCAGGAAGCCGCTGGGCCTGCGTGGAGCTCTCCCTAAACCTGGGAGATCTGCGCCCGGCTCTGTCCTGAAAAAAGGGAAGGAGAGGCAGCTGTCGCCTAAGCTCGGAGTCGTGTGAGGCTTTGTGGTCAGAGCTCTGTTTGGGTTAGGAAGCCTGGCTCTCGTAGCCTCCACTGTGGGGGGCGCGGCCCGGGCGAGCTCCTGCGTTGCTGGGTCCCCCGAGGTGGAGTGCTCACGGGCTTGTTTTGCGACACCTTCATCTCAGGGCCAAGCCAGGCCTGCCTCCCCCTCCCTCCTGCAGAAAGCCCTTGTCCACCTGGCTGTCCCCCACAGGCACTGAGTGTCCGCTGAGTGGCCCCCAGTGTGCTCCTCTGCCTGGCCCATCTGGGCAAACTACGCGTCCACGTGGCTGGGGGTGGGGTCCCCGAGTGCGGGCTCGAGAGCCATCACCCCCTCCCTAGATTCGGGTCCCCAGCCATTGCATGGTGGGTGGAGGTTGGGGTGCTGGAGGGGGTAGTCTGGGCTGGTGGGCAGCTCTTCTGACCCCAGCCCTGCAGACCATCCTATGTGCGTGGCTGAACTTTGTGGGTAGCGTGATCCGCTCCCAGCCCTGCATGATCACCAGCAGCCAGGACCCATTTGCTTTCCTCATGGGTGGGCAGAGCCTCTGTGCCCTCGCCCAGACCCTGGTCATCTCTCCAGCCAAGCTGGCCGCCTTGTGGTTTCCCGAGCGCCAGAGGGCCCCAGCCAACACGATCTGCACCGTGTGTGAGTCCCGGGGGTGAGGCCGACGTCCCCGCTGGCTTAGTGCATGGCCCGGCACCTCTGCGCTCCCCGCTCTTGGAGGGTGGGGACTCCTCCTGGGGGCTGGGGACCAGCCTGCCACTCTGAGCTGACACATGTCGCCGTCCATTCAGCAAACCCCCTGGGCATCCTGGTGGCCAACCTGCTGTCTCCCACCCTGGTGAAGAAGGAGGAGGACATCCCCTTGATGGTGAGGGAGCTCAGGAGTGCACGCACGTGAGTGTGTGTGTGCGGTGTGTGTGCATGCAGGCTCATGTGCATGTGTGTTTGTGTGCATGTGTGTGCACCCGTGTGTATGGTGTAGTGTGTGTCGGTGTGCATGAATGGCTACGTGTTTGCATGTGTGTGTGTATGTTTATGGGCTGTGTGCTAGTGCGTGTGTGCACAGTGCCGTCATGGCGGGCTCGTGCGTCCACACCTGTCTGTGTGAGTGTGCACTGGCCACCTTCCGCGGTCACACATGGGTCGCACTCCATGCACGCGGGGTCTCCTCATGTGCAAGTACTGGGCACCTTCCCAGCATCAGGCACACCTCCAGGGACCCGGATGTTTGGCGGTTTCCTTGGCGGGGAGGCAGCTCCGGAGGGGCGAGAGGCCGGCTGGAGCAGGAGGAGGCGTTTGTGGGGGGCAAGGGAGGGAGATGAGGGGCCAGGAGACTCTGAGGTGGGCGTGAGGCCGAGGGGCGGGGCCTGCAGCCAGAGGCCAGTGTGTCCGCCGAGCAAGGGGAGGGTGGCGGGAAGGGTCAGCGCAGGTGCCAAGCATTGGCGTGATGGACACCTGGGGGGGCGTCGGAGGGGAGAGTGACTCCATCTGGTCCAGAAAGACTCGGAGAGCCAAGGGTGTGCCCAGAGTGTCCAGGGAGAGAGCCAGGGCTTTGATCGGGTGGGGCAGTGGGGCAGGCTCAGGGCTGGGGGTTTGGAGGTGCGCCGAGGTGAGAGGGGCTTCCAGCTGGGCGAGTGTTGGGGTCGTTCACAGAGGTGGGAGGGGGGTTCCAGGTGGCCGCTGGATGGAGCTCCCGGAGAGGGCTGAGGCTGAGGCTGTCGCAGTCACCTTTGGGTTGCAGACATATCTTGAAAGCTGGGTTTCCAAATGCAACGAAGCAGAGCAGGCCCAGCACAACCCTGGGGCTTGCCGACGTCCACCTGGGGATGACCTGTGGGGGTAGCCGGCAAGGAGCCTGGAGCCGCAGGCATGAGGCACCCACACGCGTGTGCACGCATCCTCGAGGGCCTGTGCCTGTGCCTGCACACACACGCGAGTGCACTCGTTCGTACCCTCCCCGCAGCTGGGCACCTGCATCACCCCTGCTGCCCGCTGCGTGCGTCTGGGAGAGCACGCCCCCCGCCCCGCCCTCCGCGGGGGCTGTCCACTCCACCTCGCGGAAGTTCCTAGCCGGCTGGAGCTGGTCAGTGCGGTGTGTGCCGGGGGAGGCTGGGAGGGGAGGGGGCGGGGCTGCCCCGGGGCGCCTCTGGCTGTGCTGCTGGAGCTCCTGGACCGAGCAGCCCCTCCCCTTTAGCTCGCAAGGAACGAGGCCTACTGGCCGTGTGCTCTGGGGGCAGCATTGGCATCTTCTCCAGCTTCTCGTCCCTCCTGGAGCAGATCCTCTGCGTGAATGGCTACTCCAGCGTGGGTGCCGGCCCCGCCCTGGGGGCCCCGCGGCAGGACGGAGCTTTGGGGGCCTGTTACCCCACAGGCTCTCTTCCGCCGCTGCTCTCCCGCTGGTGGCCGTGGAATGGCCCATGACCTCCCCAGGCGCTGGGTTTCCATACCTGGACGGGGTGATGTGGGCGCTACTGAGATGCTGTGTGAAAATCTGTGTCTGCAGACAGTGGGGTGGTGGCCGTGGGGACGGGGTGCTGGCAGAGCCCAAGTGTGTTCCACTGGGGTTTCGTGTGGCGCTTCCCCCATGCCCCACCCACCCCAGCCCCGTGAGACCCACTGATCGTGGAGATGCAGAGGAGAGGGCCTTGCTCCACTCATAGCACCTCTGGCCGTGCCCTCCACTGTCTGCATCAGCCCTGGGTGTGGGGTTCGGGCCCCTCGTGTTCCCAGTTTTTCAGGGGTGATTGGCACTGAGGGGTGTCTGCAGTAGCCAGGCCCTTTCTCTAGCAATTGTTGAGTTCCTGGGTGGGGGTAACGCAGGGAAATGGCACCTCCAGGGGAGGACACCTCTTCCCCCAGCCAACGGTGCAGCCGAGCCTTCCGTGTCATCCTGCCTGGGCCTCAGGTTCCGTTCAGTGACCCTGCCGTGGGCTCCCCGGTGACGGCGTACATCCTAAGGATGAGGGCCTCCTCCTGGAGCCCAGATGAAAGGGCGCCCCCGCCTCCTCTCCTCCTCCAGGAATTTGCAGGCCTCTGCGGGGCTCTCTTCATTGCGTTTGGGGTCTTGGGGGCGCTGGCTCTTGGCCTGTACGTGGACCGGACCAAGCATTTCACTGGAGCTGTCTAGATCGGCCTCTGCCTGACACGACACCTCTGGTCTGCGTGGCCTTTGCCCTGGTGAGAGTCCTCTGAGCCGAGACCACCTTGCAGGAGTCAAAGTGGGGTGCCTCGGGGTGGGGGGGTTGGCAGGTCGGCCGTAACGGACATCCAGACCCACTCGGGCCCAGGCACTGCTGGTTGGGGCGGTCCCTGCGTGGGACAGGCTCCGTGGCCTCTCCAACCCTGGGCACTGCCCCGACCCCCCGGTGCAGGGCCTGGCTGGGTCTGGGCGTCTAGGGCTGTGGCATGTCTGACTCCCGCCCCATCCATCTGTGCGGCTCGCTGCCCCCAGGTGCCCCGGCTCGGGGGACAGACCATCTGCTCGCTGCTTGGGCTCTTTGCTTCTCAGCGGCGCCTGTCGCCATGGAGCTGGCTGTCGAGTGGTCCTTCCCTGTGGGCGAGGCTGCGGGCGCGGGCCTGGTCCTCGTGCTGGGGTGAGTGCCCATCCCCCAACGCTTCCCTGGGGACCCGGAGACCCTCCCCTCACCCCACCCCAGGCCACACAGCAGGTGACCTGCGCGCCTGCCATGTGCTGGCCTGGGCTGGCCGCTGGGCCCACGGTGACCAGAGCAGTGCCCTGCCCTCGGGCTGACTACGGGTGCCGGGGCAGCAAGCAGTGCCCCGGGCAGGGCTGAGGGCCTCGTGGCTGTGCAGGCAGGCCGAGGGTGTGCTCACCATGGCGCTGCTGACCTCCCTGACCGTGCGCCGCGTGGAGCCGTCCTTCTCCACCTGCCGGGACGGCCAGGACCCGCTAGACTGGAAGGGTGAGGGCCGCAGCCTGTGGGGCTCCAAGCGTGCAGGCCGGCAGGTCGGCCCCCACCCAGCCCTGGGAATCTCCCCTCCATGGGCCTCTTGGCGACTTCCGCTGTCCTTGGTGGGCGGGTGCAGGGCACCCATGGCGGGGGTTGGGGGGTCGGGGTGGGGTCAGAGGGCAACAGGCCGAACCTCAGGTTCAGCCTGGTGGGAGCAGCCCTGAGGCCCTTATGAGAGCTCAACCTCTAACCCCTACGTGACTGGTTTTGAAATGAGATCAAAGAGAGTCAGGGAGAGACAGAGAGTGAGAAAGACAAAGACAGAGACAGAGAGTGTGAGAGAAAGGCAGGAGTGGGGTCGGCCACCAGAGAGATGGCGTGTTGCACGCCCACGTCCCCAGACCTGGTGCGGTGACCTTGGGGCTCATGGCTGTGAACCCACCTTTGGGGCCTCTTGGGGCTGGGACAGGAGCTGTCTCCGGGGTCACTCTGAGGTCATGGTTAGTGGGGTCCGGGGTCCCCAGCACCCGGGTGGGCACTCCGGCACTTGGGGGGCCTCGGCAGAGCTGGGCCACGTCTCCCCAGTGTCCACGCTGCTGGTGGCCGGCCTGCGCGTCCTCTTCAGCTGCCTTGTGGTACTCTTCCTCCACACCCCACACCGGCGCCTGCAGGCCGAGGCCGACGCCAGCCCCTCTATCCAGGAGGCCGTGCGCCCGGCAACCTCGGCAGCCACCCCCCGAGGCCCCGCCGCGGCCCCCCGTCCCCAGCAGCCCCTCCTGGGGCCGGTGCTCCTGGCTCTGCCTCCCTCCCCCTGGGAGTCCTCCGAGACGTCATGGGGCCCCTGCAGAGGACCAGAGGCCAGGGAGCAGTTGGTGTGATGAGAAGAGGGCCTGGGGACGTGAAGGGATGGCCAGGAGAGGCAGGCCCTGGTCCCCTCGGCTGCACCAGTCACACCTGAGGCCGGGACGGTGTCAGCATCCGGGGGGCCCGGGGTCCTGGAACACAGGCGGGCTGGCCCAGGGGACTCCCTGTGGATGTAGCAAGGAGAGCTGCTGCTGTGTAGACAAGAGGCCGCCGACCGGGCGGGGCGCTCCAGCGGCCAGGCCAGACCCAGGGTGGCTGGGGCAGGGGCTGCGTGTGGGGAGGCTGGCCTGGCCTGGGGGCACGGGCTGAGGGGGCGCTGAGTGGGCTGGGGATTCTGAGGGCCCCAGCGTGGCCGAGTCTGGAGTGGACAGGTGTGGGGAAGGCCTTCCTTGAAGGAGCCTATCCCAGAGCCATGCTCAACCTCTGCAGACCCCTGAACGAGCAGCCCCCCAGCCTGGCGCTAGCACAGGTGGGGAGAGCAGGTGGGACCAGGCTGGGCCGGAAGCAGAGGGTGGGCCCCAGGCAGACGCTCCCACCCCCTGAATACCCTCCTGCCCCCAGGGGGACACTCCCACTCCCAGGGGGACACATTCTCCCTCCGAAAGAGACACTCGCAGGCTGGTTTGTGGGTTCACGTTTATTGAACTGGCCACGGCCCAGTGGGGTAGGGGTGCCCCTCACTCCTTCTCCTCCCCGTGCGTGAGCACGTAGCTCAGTGCCTTGTAATCCAGGTTGCCTGCAGCGTCGATGGTGGAGAACTGGAACATCTGGTCAACCTGCGAGTTTGGTGGGGGTCGTGAGGCCCAGGCAGGGGTGGGAGGGAGTGGGAGGGTCCCTGAGGCCGTAGCCAGCAGGTGAATTAATTACAGGAACTGGACTCCAGGCTGTCTTGTTTCTGTGCTTGGGGAGAAGGAAGTGGGGGGAGACCCTGCAGAGCAAGGGTTGGGGCCGGGGCGGGTGTCTCCCCTCCTGGACACAGGGCGTCCCACCCTCCCCAAGGCTGCAGCCTCTGGGGGCTGAGGCACATCCCCCTCCTGCGCCCCGAGAGCCATGCTTGGGCTTCACAGAGGGCCTTGGGGAAGGAGGTGGGGTGGGGGTGGGGGGACAAACCTCCTCAGCAGTCATCCTGTCGGCCTGGGACATGAGCAGCCGCCTGATGCTGAGGACAGGGGAGAGGGGCCAGATTAGGCTGCTCTGGAGAAGGCACGGCCCTGACCTGGAGGGGTGGCCCCGGGGGAGCCCCGTGGCGGGGCCACGTGGGGGGACAGGGCTGCTCCGAGGTGGGTGTGCCCCCCCTTCAATCCCACCCGCTCACAGGGCAGGTGCCTCTTGGGAGCCTGGCTCTGGGTGAGTCCTGGGCACTGGGGTGGGGTGGGGGGGTGCCCACAGGGAGCCTTCCCTGACCCCCACACCCCTGGGGGCCAGTGCCTGGCACACTGAATAGGTTCGTTCGTGGTGCCTGGCTGAAGTAGCCCCCAAAGGGGCTACAGACCCAGCGATGGTCTGAATGGCAGTGACCACTGGCCCCGTGTGGGTAGGGCTGATCCTGCCCTCGGTTACCCTGAGGGACTCAGGATCCCGGGCAGGCCAATCAGGACCTGAAAGCTGGGCGGGGGTGTTGGCACCCCTCCTACCCTGGTGATGCCCGGGCGCCTGCGGCCACACTTACTAGTCCTTGTTGATGCTGCCTTTGCCGTCGGAGTCGAGCATCTTGAACGCGTTGAGGATGGTCTCCTCGGCACCCGTGCCTGCCCACAGGAGGCCTTGATTCCTGGGCGTCTTGGGGTCCATACCCTTGCCCACTCAGTGCCCTGAATGGCCTTCCCACTCTGAGCACCTGGGAGACCCTCAGCTCCCACCCCAGGGGTACTGTTCTTGGGGTCCCTTGGGTCCCGCTGGGCCCAGAGCTGGGCGAGTTCTCAGTGAGGGACAGAGGCCCCCGTCAGTGGGCGAAGAGTTGGGTCTGGGCTGTCAGCTCACCCACCCTGGGGGGCTGACGGGGCCCCACAGATGTGGGTCCCAGAATGCCAGGTCCTGGGGTTTTTCAAGGGATCTGCAAATTTGGGTTTTTATGTGAGACGTGTGGATCTCTAAGTGCTTGGAAGCAAGTAAGCGCACACACTGCGCTGGCAGACCTGCGGGCTGGCCCGGCACTCACCGCTCAGCTTCTCCCCGAACATGTTCAGGAACATGGTGAAGTTGATGGGCCCCGAGGCCTCCTTGAGCATGGCGTCCAGCTGCTCGTCCTTGACGTTGGTTTTGCCTGTTGCAGACGTCGGGGGTGGGGGGGTGGGGTCACAGGGCAGGAGTGTCGCCCGCCCTGGCTGCCTTGTGGTCCGTACAGATGCCCCACGGGGCCACCCCCTCCATCATTCTCCAGGCAACCCCAGAACGAAGATGGGGAGACCGGAGAGAGAGGGGTGAGCCAGTGCAGGCACCCTCGGCCCAGGCGTGGTGGATGCGGGTTCTGAGGGTCAGCAGAACCCCAAACCCCAGCCCCAGGAGGTGGACTGAGTGGGGGAGAGGAGCCCAGAAGGCCTGTGATCTGTTACCTGGGTGTGAGGGGGCCTGGAGGAAAGGCGGGCACCCCCCAGGTAGAAGCCGGCCTGCCCCGCCCCCGGCTCCAAGGGCAGGACCACCTCGGGCAGAGGTGGGGAGTGAGGGAGGGCCTCGGGCTGGGCCGTGCCTGCCAAGGTGGGTCTCCCTGTCCCCTCCCAGCTCCATTCCTGGGCCTCCTCACCGCGCCCGGGGGTGGGAGTGCCAGCCGCCCCCGCGCAGAGGCATCAGCCCCTTCTCGAGCTCTTTACCCAGCCTCCCGCTCTGGGACGCCCATGCTCGGGTTGTGCCACCCACCCCGTGATGCCCTCTGCCAGCCCTGGTCAAACTAGAGGGGAATTTCTCCCCAGGAGAGGCCCACCTCCTCCTCCGAGCCCACGGGAAGTCAGGTCAGGCTTGACGGCCGAGGCAGAGCGAGGACATGCTTGGGAGCCGGAGGGCGGGGAGTCGGGGTGCTGTGGTGGCGTTCTGCCCCTGGGGCACATACCCAGGGAGGCGTAGGTGTCCTTCAGGTCCTCCTTGTCAATGAAGCCGTCTCGGTTCTGGTCCATTAGTGTGAACGCCTGGAACTGAGGCCAGGTTCACTGGGCTGCCCCGAATGAGGGCAGGCGCCCCCTTTCCTGGCTCTGGATCGAGGGCCTTGTCACCTGCGTTACATTTCCCAGGGGACCCCTCAGGCATGAGCTTCTGGGTGGAGGGGTTCCCGGTACAAGAGCAGGGCCTCACCTCCTTGAACTCCTGGGTCTGGGTCTGCTCAGAGTTGGAGAAGACATTGGATGATGCCCTCTGGGCCCGCAGGGCCCCCCCTTCCTTCTTCTTGGTCTTCCTGCTGGCCTGAGACGAGAACACCAAGGCTCAGGGTCCCCCAGCCTGCCCGAGGGTCTCCTTGGGGGCACCCAGGCATTTGGGGAGACTTAATGCAGAGGATGGGTGGACCATGGCATTTGGAGCTCCAGGGGGCCCCAAGCCCGTGTCCCTGGGCTGGGGCAGCTGCAGGTGCTTGGCACGGTCAGAGGGGCCCCTGGGGGGCCCCTGGCAGAGCACAGCACCCAGGGTTCACCCTGAACTATGCCCTGCTCAGTCTGCAGCCCAGCCAGGAGGACCAGGGAGCAAATGAACCGTGCCGGCGGCCAGAAGGTGGAAGGGCTTGTTCTGGGGATCCCGCTAGGGTGAAGGCCAGGCTGTCACCAGGGCTGTCATAGGGCACAGATCTCCCCCAAACCCCAGCACACGCAGACCCTCACACATGCGCACAAACTCAACTTGTATGCACACGTAATCAGGCAAAACACACTCATGCATGTGACACGTGCACACACACCCATCCACACGGTCCCACACACACATCAGGTACAGACACACTCGTGTGTGTACACGCAGCACACTCACCATGCCTGGGTCTGCCTGATGCAATGGTCTGTGCCCTCCCTGCTGAGGTCGTCCGTCTTAAGCTCCTACCCAGTCCCCCAGGACAGCTCAGACTCCGGCTGCCACTCCCTACAAGGACAGGCTCAGGGCTACCCGGGGGACTGGACAACTGCAGAGCGAGCTCTGGCAGCCAGCAGTGAGTCAGACGCCCCCATCCTGCTGGCCCAATAGGCCCCCAGACTCCCGGCACCCCCCCACCTGCCCCCTACCCTGGAGCCTGTGTTCTCCTGGATTCTGTGCATCTCTGGGGTGACCTGCACATGGGTCAAGGGCCTGGGGACTGCGGGAGCCAGAGGAAGGGGCACCTTTCCCAGACTTGCACACAGTTACTGTGAATGACCCTGGTGGCCAGTCAGCAAGCGTTCCCCAAGTATGTCTGTCTGCCCTTGCCTCCCCGCCTTGGTGGCAGAGACGTCCCAGGCCCCGACCCCAGCCCTGGGGCCAGCCCTCCTGTCCCCACGGCAGGGAGCTCGTTGCCTGGTCCTCAGAGGGGGAAGACGTTTCTGGGATGGAGGATGGCCCACATGGGCTGGGCTGGGCCCAGCACTCAGCCAGATCTTCCGGCTACACCATGGCCCCAGGGGCAGAGTCTGGGGAGGGAACCTGGCCCAGGTGCCTGTGGGTGGTGCCAGATGTTGGCGGCCACCACAAAGTCAGGGAGAAGATGCCCTGGTCCTTGGCGGTGGGCAAGTGCAGAGTTGGTGGCAGGAAGGGATGGGGGGGGGGGTGGGCCTGCAGGCCGAGCACCAGGAGGAGGCCAGCGGGCAGATGAAGTGGGCAGGTGGGATTCCACAGTTTCATACCTGGAGGACAAGTTTTCTGAGCCTCCAGGGCCAGGTCTGGGTGGGGTTGGGATGAGCTGCAATCACTGGGTGGGGGTCCTCGGGGCACATCTCTGAACCACACAGCACCTGCTGCGGCTGGAAGGCGAGAGGCACACACCCTCCGTCACGTGGTGCTCCTGAGGTGCTGCCATCCGCGATCCCAGGGCCAGCTTACCATTTGAGGAACCTGGCTGGGGATGCGTGACCCGCCTGGAGGGACCTGGGGGGCTAATGTGTGACCGATGTGGGACACCTGGGCCTGGGCTGCGCGGGGACCCCATCACTGCCAGCCAGGCGGGTCTGGGTGCGACGCCGGGACGGACCTCGGCTGGGCTGCGGGAGTGGGGAACAGCACACCGAGAGAGGGTAGGCCCGTGGGGTCTGTGCTCAGGAGGCCCAGACTCAGGCAGGGCCAGAGGAGGCTAGCTGAGCCCCTGGGGAGGTGTCCTGCGGCCGGCCTCGGTCTGAGCGCAGCTCTAAAGATAGCCGCAGAGCCTGGTTCCTGGGAGAATATCGGGATTCAGCACGGACAGCTGGCCCTGACAGGTGCAGGGGTGTCAGCAGGCGGCCCCTGCGTCCTGAGCCAGGTTGGATGCGCCCCCCGGCCCCACCCCGCAGTCCCCAGGAAGGACTCTGGGCCAATGTGGGTCTCCCCAGCTTCAGGGGTCTTATCTGGGCGGTTTCCGTAAGCGTGTGTTCCTGGGCCTGTGCGTGCCCTCCGCTGGCCGCCACTCCCCCCGGCACCGTGGAAGCTAGTGGTATGTGGTCCCCCCACCAGCACTCTGGCCCCACCTTCAGCCCCAGAGGAATTTATTTTTGATTCTGGAAAGAGGAGTTGCTGAGAAATCTGGTTTATTTTAAAATCCAGGGAAGGGAAACCACATTTGCCTCCTGAAGTCACCTGCCCGGCTGCTCCAGGGCAAGGAGGAGGTGGAGGCGTGGTGCTCAGCGACGCCACACGGCCTGTGGGCAGCGGACGAGGGTTACTCTGTGCCTTGTGGGGTCAGTGTGTGCTTACAGCTTCCTTGGGAAGGAATGAGCGGGGAGGGGGCGGGTCAAGAGGCCCTCCCCCCACCGCAGGCCCCGCAGAGGCCACAGAGGACAGGTATCAGGCAGGAGTCCTCAGGGTTCAGAAAAGAGCCCAGCTGCCCTGCAGGATCCGCCTTGGCGTTCCCACCCCCAGCCCAGGAAACAGCACAGGTGACTTACTAGTTTCCCAGTGGAAGGCCCAGAGCCAGGGCTCCCCAGCAAACGGTGAGGGAGCAGGGTCTGCTCAGGCCCCTGGCGGCTGCCGAGGGGCTTCCCCTTGTTGCAGAGTTACTGAGCACATGCTATGTGCCCTGGAATTTCTGTCCCTGCATTGTGTTCTCTTTAGAATCAGAAGTGATCTCCCCTAGCAGTGGAGCAGGGACGCTCGTGAGCCCCCAGCCCTGGTTCTCCGGGAGTTTATGCCTGGAGCAGCGCAAGGCCCAGGGCATGGGTGGTCCTCCCACCGGGCCCCCAAGCCCCGTTGCCATGGGAACTATGTGTCAGCACAGCAGGCTCAGTTGGGAAGCTGTCTGGCCACCACTGCCCATCTCTGGGCAGCCTCTTTGCACACCTGGGCTCGGTCAGCTGTGTCTTCGCTGGGGCTGACCACAGATCTGGGGGAGACAGTCTTCTCCTCTGAGGGGGCCAGAGTACCCCACCAGTGCAACCCCTGCCTCCCCAACAGAGGGCAGCAGAAGTGAGAGTGAGGACCTGTCTGATGTGAAGCTTGGGGCTGCGTGATCCTGAGGGCCGGAGGTGGGGAGACGCAGGCAGCAGGCTCTGCTGGGGTGGCCTTCTCAGGAAGACCTGAGCGCCCTTCTGCTCGAGAGGCTCCTAGGGTGAGGAAGCTCTAGCTCTGCTGCGGGGCTGGGTCCGGGACCGGGGGTGGGGGTGGCAGGAGGGGGCACCCCAGGCAGTGCGGCCCCGGGAAGCGACTCGGAGGCCACATGGTCGGCGTGGCCTGTGAGCCCAGAGGGGCCGGCCACGGCCACCTCTCTCTGCTGGGAGCCGGCCTGCACTCAGGTTACATTTCGTACCCGGACCCCGGATTCCCTGCCCAGAGCCTCGAGCCCCTTCCTGGGCCGTCCTCTGGGCTGACCTGGGGCTGCTGCGGGTCTGGACGAACCTCGGCGTGGCTGGGGCCGCACTGCAGCAGTGGGCGGGGCGGCACAGCCCAGGGTGGGAGGATAGCGAGCACGCTATTTCGCACTTTGTAATGTGGACTTACACTTTTCAAATATTTGTACCTGTGGTGTGCGGGCCTCTATGTGTGCTCAACCTGGTCCGAAAACTTCAGTGCCTGGAGGGGTCGCACCCGCTCTGGGGAACCAGCACGTGCCGCCGGGGCCACTGCGCATGCGGAGCCTGCCGCGAGCCGCGCGCCTGGTGACGTCACCCCTCCGCGAACGGGCGCGCGCGCCGTTCTCCCTCCGGCCGCCAGGGGGCGGCTCCGGCGCCTTCTCGCTGCTGACGGCGCATGCGCCCACCGGGGTGGGCGTCTGCATCTCCCGTGTTTTCCGGGCCCTTGCGGCGTCCTCCTCGGTCCGCGTTGTGCTTCCGGTGCGAAGGTCACGGGCAAGATGGTTCCGCCAGTGCAGGTCTCTCCGCTCATCAAGGTGAACCAGGTTTCGCGGCCGCGGCCAGGTGCTCGGCTCCGCGTGGGCCCGCGCGTGAGCGACTCCGCGGAGCTCGAGACCTGCGGCCCGGCCTTCGCCCGGCGGGACAACCACCCCTCTCTCACCCCCCCGCGCCCCGACCCGGAGGCTGCGATTGCCCACCCCCCACATCGGCCCCAGACGCCGTGGGTGCGAGCCCCCCCTTCCCCTCACCCGTCCCCCGCGCCCGGGACCCCCGCCCCGCGGGCTGAGAAGGCCCCCGGACCCCGGTTCCGCTCCGCCGGTTCTGACCACCCTTTCCCCGCAGCTCGGCCGTTACTCCGCCTTGTTCCTCGGCGTGGCGTACGGAGCCAAGCGCTACAGTGAGTGACCACGGGCGGATACAGCCGTCCCAGCCCACGGGGCGCTCACGGGGCTTCTCGAAGACGGTGCGGGGTCCCCGGTGCCGGGCAGTAGACGCGCTCGGGCAGGAGAGGGGCAGGGCGGGAGGCGCCAGACCCAGAAACCCGAGCGGGCTGGACCCCCGAGCGCCGTCGCGGCAGGCGTGTAGTTTGGCCGGGCAGCCCCTTGCAGCACAGAGGCCTGAGTGAGGGGCGGCAAGACGCCTGGGGTGGCAGCGGGGACCCTGTAGCTGCCCTCCGGGTTGGACTCTCTGTTGAGGAGTGAGTGTCAGGGCTTTATGTATATTTAGGTAAAGGAGAGTGGGAAGCAGGTACCTCTGGCGTTCACAGTGCACTTGAAGATGACTTTGCTTGTGGACTGAATTCCTTTTACTCAGCGCTTCGGTGAAAAAGTTCATTTATATCACCCCTCCTCTTCCCTTTTCTTTAACAGATTACTTGAAACCCCGGGCAGAGGAGGAGAGGAGGATAGCAGCTGAGGAGAAAAAGAAGCAGGATGAGCAGAGACGCATAGAGAAAGAACTGGCAGAAGGTACTCGTGTTGCCGAATCTCTTAGATTTGTTCTCCACCCGGATTTTCAGAAACAGCTGCTGCTCCGGATGAGCCCCACATTGGAGGGGAGGGGCCGCAGTCTTGATCCCTGCTGGCCCCTGGGTCCTCTTCTGGGGGAGTGGGAGGGAGAGCAGGTGTGGGTGTTGGGGGTACACGGCGATACCTGCCTTTAGTGAGGCCTGGGCCCCTAGGCCTTGGAGGCGAACCGTCTGCCACCCTCAGAGAGGCCCCAGGACCAGAACTAGGCTCACCTCTCCCTGCCTGCGGCGGCGGGTTCCAGTCTGGACGGGCGGGATAAGGAAGGCCCAGGATGGGGGTGGCAGCAGAGCATAGCCGGGCTCACCATGGAATGAGATGCTGGGTGGTTTAACACCAAACGTCGAAAGTGGGCCCTTTGGGTGGCCCGAGTGTGTAACGGCGCGTCTGTTTTCCTTCCAATTTTTCAGCCCGAGAGGACAGCATATTAAAGTGAGCCTGCTTTTCCCTGGAGCAGTGTGGATGAATAAAGCCTCCTGTACTGTGTGATTCTCTGACTTTCCTTTACTGTCCCCGGTTGTTTGGTTCCTGGACTCAGACTCAGCAGTTGTGTGCCTACCTTCTCAGGTTATGTGGGGTGTGGATGGGGAGGGATTCCAGAAGAACCAGTCAGTGACCAGTGCATAAACCGGGTGGGATGCACAGAACCTCCATTGCCTGCTCCGGGGTATCTGTGGCGGAGCCCAAAGGATGCGGTCTGTAGTGGAGACACAGCTGGCCAGGCGTGTGAGCGCTGCTCGGCCTTCTATGCTCCGAGCCTGGCCCAGACCCTTGGATGGGCAGGGGAGGGGCAGGCTTTGCAGATGGTGGGGGTGGAGATGGCCTGATGCCTTTATGGTTGGGACCTGGGTTTCCATCGCCCTCCTGCACATTCTCCCCTTGACCCCAGGGAGGGGATGTGGCCTCCTGAGGACCAGGCGGGGGTGCAGCTAGCTGTTCAGGGGGCTCAGGCCTTTGTGCCTGAGCAGACGGCAGGCTCCACCCCTGGTGGTGTGGCCTTTCGTCCCGAGGCCTGGTGTCAGAAGTCGCTGTTCCCAGTTTTGTGCCAGGAGCAGGTTTCCTAGGCTTAGAGCCCCAGTTCATTTGTCAAATGAGTTCATCTGCAAACGTGAGGAGAAAGTGAGAAGCGGCGTACAACCCTGTTTTCAGTTAAGGTGAGGCTGGAGTGCGTGATGGTGCACACCCCCTGGGGTATCCTGAGGTTGGTGGGTAGCTGGCACGGGGTCCCCCTGGGAACCTGGCGGAGCCCCCAGCCACAGGCCCTTGTCACCACCAGGTGCCACTGAGCTGAAGGTTTTGTGGGGCGTGTCCATCCCCCCCCCCCAACCCCCCCCTGCCGGGAGCGCTGGCAGAGGGCAGCATCTTGAACTGGCCTTAAAACAACTCAATTGGCCTTGCAGTCCTGGCCAAGGGTGCAGCCAAGAAGAGTTTCCAGTATCTGGAAACATTTGCTTTGGAGCTAACGTTATGAGTTAAAAGTCCTTAACTTCTATCAGGTAATTTAGTACCCATTTCAAGCGTGAGTTTTGCGTTGTCCCATTTGGGTCTGACTCGGCTTTTCTTCCCGGCTCAGAACCATTAATTAGGTCCTTGGAGGCATGTGGTTGCTCCCATGAAGGAAACCTCAGTGGTGCAGACCCCAGGCGCTGGTCCGTCAGCGCGGTTCAGAGCAGCTCCCGGGCAGGCTTTAGGCTTTATTACAGGTTATTTCTGCACAGATCACTCAAGTCTGATCACTGCTGTTCTCAGCCTGGACCTTTCTGGCAGGATTTTCCGGTTGGTCACAAATGAACGTCCTCCGCCAAATAAAAAAAGGGCAGTGTGTTTTCTTTTGATTTTATTCTAAATTCTTGTGCATATATTTTTTTCCTAAACCAGATGGGAATTGGCATCTATGTATCCATTTCTCCACCCATATACACATAGATACATGTGCAGTGTGAATATATTCACCCAATGCTTTTAGACACACAGTTCACAGACCGTTTTTGAAGATCTCTTGGTGGTATTACTATGCATCCAAAAGATGGATGAGTGTAAGGTAGGCTACACCGTTCAAATTGTTCATAGTTGGCTTTGGTTCGTAAACACACAAACCTTAAAAAAATTCAAAATATCCAAAATGGTCTCCAGTTATTTTCTCAGGCTTCTTAACCTCTTGTACCGGTGGTTAGAGGCACAGCCCCAGTGGGGTGAGGGGGCAGGGGGCTCGCTGACCAGCTCACAGGATGCAGCAGGTGGAAGACTGGGGTGCCGGGCCGCCATTGCAAACTTCTGTGCCCACTGCGAGAGAAGACAAGATGGTGAGCGAGAAACCCGAGCTCCTCCCCTCCACACACCCTGCAGGAGGAAGGGCAGAGACCGGCTGGTTGGCCTAAGCCGATTAGCCCAGCAGTTCCTAGTTTAGCCCTTGGTGACACTCCAGCCTGGGCCTTTCTGAAGCTGGCTTGTTTCTATTGGTTCCCTCCCCTGCGGGACATTTCAGGGAATGGCGACAAAAGTTGCAGAGCGCAAGCAAGAACCAAGGCAACAGCTCACAGGTTCTGATTTGGGGGGGCGTGCTGACCGGTTACAATAGAGCCACGTCCCCACAGTGCGGGGTGAAGGTGAACGAGTGGTCTGCACGCAGCGCAGGGAGAGACACCGTGCACGCTGACTCCTAGCTCGCGTTCTGTCGTCTTCTACGGGTCTGCTGTTTTATCTCTGAGGCTGGCATGGGAGCGTAGGTGGAGTTCCTGAGCTCCTTAAGAGGGCACTGCTGACTGATTATGGAACAGAGGAGCTTTAAGAGTTCACGATATTTCAGCGGGGCTTTCCTCCCCTCTATAGAGGAAGTAACACTCAGTTACCTCCCTCCTGAGCCCCCGGCTAGGACCCCGAGCGCGCCCTGTCAGTCCGTGCTCGTCAGCTACACTGAATCAGCGGGGCTGTTGCTGTGGGATGGGCCTCCCCACGGTGGCCGCCCTTGCGGCCAGGAGCCCTGGTGCGCCGACCGCGGGGCCGCCTGGAGCCTGGCTTTTCTCCAGGTTGAACTCTGTTGCCTCGCGCCCGCCCCCTGCAGGCGAGGCGCGGCTGTGCAGTCTTGGCGGCTGCAGGCGTGGAGCGCAGACCTTTTTTGGCCGCCGTCCTCTCGGCCGCCTTCCTCTGCTCCTCCTCCAGGGCCTTCACCTTCGCCTCGTACTCGTCGGCCAGGGTCTTCCACTCCTTCCTGTTGTTCTGCAGCCGGTCGAACATGGGCAGGATCTCCTCGTGGAAGCGGGAGAACTCCTGGAAAGGGAACCGAGAAGTCGGACCACACCCCCAGTGGCTCCTGGGCAGGCTGGGCCGGGGTGGGGTGGCGCATGGAGGTGCCACGTTCCCAGCAAAGGGAGAAGGACTCGGGGGTTTGTGTCCTTGAGGTTCGAACAGGAGCTGCGGGGCGAGGTCCCCAAGAACAGAGTAGAAAACATCAAAGCAGAAGGGACGTTCCCCCGGCAGCGGCAGTGGGGCTGGGAAGGCTGGGCAGACGTGCAGGTCTTGGGGCTCCTTCACCCGCTCTCATACGCATGTCGCACATCACACAGAGCACATGCTCGCCCAGGAACACGTATGAACGCCCCGAGGCTGTGCAGGTGGATGCAGGCGGGGGAGGCAGTGGGAGGGGAGTGCCTGGTGGTCCCCGGCAATGACCACCTCAGGACCAGCATGTGCACCCTGGTCCCGCCTCCCTCCCTGGCACTGACAGCCCCCCCCTTGGTGGGGGCAGAAAAGGGAGCTGGTGTTTCAGTAAAGGGAAGCGTGAGACCTTGGGGGCTGGGGTGGGGAGTGGGGCAGGAGGGACGTCGCTCAGAACCTGAAAACCTCCTCGGAGTGTGGGGTGTGCCCCCCCCAGACGGGCGGGGCCTGTGACCTCGTGGTGTGTGTCACTCGGGAGGGCTCTGCCCCCTCACTCCCTTGCCAGTCCCTGGAGCTGATGTCACAGCACCTGTCCCAGCTCCTTGGCATGCGTCCCACTGTCACTCGGCCGTGCCCGGGTGTTTGCTGGGCTGCGTGCACCCAGCTGGCGACAGTGGACCACCCTCCTCCTCCCAGGGTTCAGACACTGAACAAATGCACTGCACATATACTGCAGTCAGTGCCCTGCAAACAGTGTGCAGGCCCTGGGCGGGGGTGCCTTAGATGGGGTTCGGGAAGGGACGTTTGCGGTACGACCTCGAGGTGAGCAGGAGGACATTCTGGGGGGGAGAAATTGGGGGGGGAGGGCTCATGGTGCTTCTGAGGAACTGATGGGGAGGGGACCCCCTTGGGGTGACACTGAGGATCTCGATTCTAAGTGCAGATTCAAAGGGATGGGAGCCACCGTCCCCCCCGCGCCCCCCCACGCCCACCCCCCACCCCTCCCCTGCAAACCCAGCCAGGCCCTGGGCCACCCCGCTCACCTTGTACACGAACGTGCACACAAAGTCAATGAAGCCGACCTGCAGTTTGGGGAGCTCGGCCGCCTTGTTCCGGTCCATCATCGGCTTGTGGGGGAGCAGGGACACCGTGAGGCACCTGGTGGCAGGCGTGCCTGCCACCTCCCCAAGCCCCCAGGACTCAGCCCCACCCCAGCGCGATGAAACTGTCCACGGAGACAGGAGTGAGCGGCGCCCCGGGGATGAGCTGGCCTCGGGAGGGAACGCCAGGATGCCCCTTCCCTTCCGAGCCACCGCCCCGGTCTGGGGAGCTGCCCTCGGTAGCGCTGGGCTCAGGCCTCGTCAGCCGGGGGTGGAGCGCGGAGCCCCTTCCTCCAGCGTCCCCCTTGAGCTATCCATGGTGCTGACCCGAGGCCTGGCCCGTGACTCCCAAGGGGGCAAACCCTGGATGCTCTTGAAGGAGCTGTCCTTGGTGTCCAGACTCGGGACCCCCTCCCGCGCCCCCCCTCAGCTGCCTCCTGGCAGTCTCTTCCTCAGAGCTGCCCTCTGTCTGGGGCTCGGCGTGCTGGAGTGAGCCATGCAGGACCCTAGAGGCCTGGCCTGGAGGAGACAGACAGGCTGCCTGCCCTTCCCCCGAGAGACTTGGCTAGTTGGTCAGGGCACCCTTTCCTGCAGTCTGCGCCTGGCCCCAGACCTTCCCAGCCCGCTGCTCAGAGAGCTCTTCAGTGGCTGGAGCTGGCTTGTAAGACAAAATCTCTCTCCACCTCTTCTGCTCATTGTTGGGTAATGCTCATGTCCTTGTCCCCATGCAGGTGCCACTTCGGTCTAGCAACAGATTCCTGACCCCCACATTGCTGAGCTGAAGATCCCGGCATCGTTATGGCCCTGAAGGCAGGCTGGGTTCCAGTCACGCCCAGACTGGCCTCCCTCCCTCACCTCCGCCCCGTGAGGCCCGGTGACCGTGGCGCACAGGTCCAAGCCCCAGGGTCCTTCCAGTACTGGACAGCCCTACCCTGCACACTACGCCAGCCCTCCCCCCCGCTCCCCGCCTCCTCTCCCCCTCCTCCCTGCGGCCTCAGCCACGCCCGGGGTGAGCCCTGGTCTCCAGCCACCAGCTCTCTCCCCGCGGGCCAGGCCCGCCCTGCCCTGGGCCTTCCTGGAGCAGCTCGCGGCCGGGCAGGGGTTCACTGCAGAGCTGCCTGGGCCCCTGGAGGCTTTCGGTCGTGAGCCACAGTCTGGCTCTGCAGCTTCGGCAACGGCTTTCCATCACTGCAGGGCACCACGGTTTTACCCAATCCCTGTCTTTTCCACAATTTACCCAGATTCGGTCCCAGCTAAATTCTCACCAGACTCATGTCGCATGACCCCACAAAGTGAGAGTTAGGTCCCAGGACCCCAGAACCCCCGGGGGCCCCCTGTCTGCACCGAGCCAGGCCTGAGGCTCCCAAGCACTGTGATGGGTGTGGAGGATTCTGGAAGCAACACTCACAATGGGCTGCTGATCCAGAACCGTCCTCTCCAGGTCCCCTTGTTCCCAGAACTCAGCTGCCACCAGCAGAGCGACCTGAAAGGCACACAGAAGGCAGGCATGCTGTGGATTCAGTGCTTGGTCAGATGTTGTCCTGAGATCCTGTCAGGTTGGCCAGTGCCCTTGGTCTTCTGCACCCCAGACTCTGGTGTCCCTAATATTCAGGTTGGGCCTGGCACACAGGAGTGCGGCGGCCCATTCCACCGTGGCGGCACTGGCTGGGCCCCAGAGCTGGGCGGCAGCCCTCGGCACTACTTGAAGACGAATGGGTCTGTTCCCGCATCCCAGGCTGCACCTAGATGCAACCCCGTGAGGACTGGCAAGGTGTCTGGGGCCCCGCGTGACTCTGACCTTGCTCTGGACTTCCCAGGGCTTGGTGATGGCAGACAGGTCACACGCCGTCATCATCATGGCCCTGTGGGCAGACGGAGCTCCAGGCACGTCCACACTGGCCTCCCTCCTTCCCCTCCACCTCTGCAAGGCCCGGTGACCGTGGGGGCACAGGTCCAAGCCCCAGTGTCCTTCCGGCAGTGGACGGTCCTACCCTGCACACCACTCCAGCCCTCCCCCCACGCTCCCCGTCTCCTCGCCCCTCTCCTAGGCAGCCAGGGACGACGAAGGTCAGCAAGTGCTTCTTGGGGACCAGTGATTTACACATATTTCCTAATTGGACCTCTGGGACAGGCCTGGGGCTGGATGTAGTTCTGCATCTCCACTTTGCAGGTGAAGGGACGGAGGCTCGTGAAGTGAGCGAGTTATTTAGTTGTGGACATGGCCTGTCCGACCCCAAGTCCCCCCCCCGAAAGGAGAGCAGGCGAGGTGAAGCGTTTGCCTGAGGCGTTGACGCGGCCCAGAAGCGGGCTGTTCTTGCTCTGGAGCATCTGGGGGCCCCGGGGCTCCGCGTCCTGCAGGGGGAGGCGTCGCCCTGCACTCACATGACTATCTCCTTCCGCGTCGTCTCCAGGGAGAGGTACTCCACCCAGCTGCTCCTGTCCTCGTAGTTCTGGGACTCATCCACAATCTTCTGGAACATCGTCCTCTTCCTGAACCCCAAGGACAAAGGGAGGGAGTCGAGCCCGCCCCCTCACGCCACGCAGGACCACACGTCCTCCTTGATCTCAACCCCACCCGCCCTTCCAGGAGAGGAGCCGAGGCGGGGAGTGCAGGCTTTGTGGGGCCCCGGGGCGGGCTGTCTGCCTGGAGCCCCAGGTACCCCCCAGCCAGGCTCCCTCCCCATGGGGCCTCCTGGGGGGTCTCCGCGAGGCAGGTGGGCGGTGGTACCCACTTGAAGTAGAGCGCCAGGTCTGTGGCGATGATGGCGATGTCCATGAGGTGGATCACGTGCTCATGCTGCCGCCGGTTCAGGTTCTGATAGATGTTCAGGGTCTGCAGGTGGGGCTCTGGTCACAGGTGCGTCCCCCGCACCCCCCCGTCTGTTCCCCTCCCCCACCCCTCCTGGAGGTCATCCGTCTGTCTCTCTTGGCGTTGCTGGCCAGCTTCTACCCAAGGGTCATGGGCCCCAGACCCAGGTGGCCGCACATTGCACCGGGAGGCCCCCAACCCCCCTTCTCCCCCGCCACACTCCGGGGACCTGAGCCCACCCCACCCCCCATGGGGGCATTTCCAAGCTGGAATCACCAGGCCCGTCCCATCACCCCCATGGCCACCACCACAAAGCCTGCCTCCCTCCTCCAGCGCCAGAGCTGTGTGGTGTGGGCGCCGGCAGTGGGGTGCCAGGGGTGCGGGCGAAGGTCAGTCGCCAGGAAATCCAGCAGGAGAGGAAAGGGAGGGCACCGACCTCCTCGGAGAGCAGGAACTTCCCGAACTCCAGGTGGTGTCGTTCCAAAATCGAGGAGCCATGGAGCTTGGCTAAAGGGTCCTGGGATCTGTTACAGAGGTTTAGTTAAAAACAAGCAGTGGTCAGAAGCCCCAGAGCAGCCTGTTTGCCCCCAGCTTCCCCCACGAGGAAGGGGCACCCCTGCGGGTGCGGCAGGCCCTCAGGGGTGAGCGCTTTCCCCAGCCGCTCTGCCGGGAGGCGAGCTCGCCGAGGGCCCCTTCCCGGGGACGCTGTGGCTGACTCCCGCGCACAGCCACGTGGGCGCCCCCGGGAGCGCGCCTACTTCATCTGGTACAGGTTGTTGGTGCCCCGGTGGTCGATGTCGTGGCACAGGCCGGCGGTCACCATGGCGAAGGCCTCCAGGTCCGTGTAGTAGCTCTTCAGTTTGCCCGTCTGCAGAGACAGGAGCCCAGGATCCTGCAGCCTGGCCAGCACCCTCGCCCGCCCTTGCTTCCCTGCTCCGCTGGGTGGGGGCGGGGGGGGATGGGGGTGGGGAGCTGGGCCCGACCCCACTGCCCCTTCCCCGCGCAGGTGCTCTCCATCCACTTCCCGGGCTGGGGGTGTGCGCCAGTCGGAGGGGCCTCTGCCCTTGAAGGCCCCCACCTCCCACGTGGAGGAGCCACCGCCTAGGTGCTGCCCTTGGAACCAGGAGGGTCTTCCCCACCCTGATCGGACGTGAGCCCTCTCCCCACCCCCGCCGCACCCACGCACCATGAGAAGCGTGAACATCGTCTGGGCCACGTTGAAGCCGTGGCGCCAGTTGTGGTAGGTGATTCTCCGGTACCCCTTGCTCACGGAGAACAGGAACCGCACCAAGACCTGAGGGAGGCGGAGATGTGGGCTCCAGGCACCGAGCGCCCGGTCCCACTGTTGCTCTCCCAGCTGACAGCTGTGGGAAAGGCCCACGTCCTGTCGCCTGCCCCACCACTGGCCTCCAGCCACCTTCGTGGGTGGCACCTGCGGGGGTGGACCAGGGGTGGCAGGCAGCCGGAGGGGCGGAGCCAAAGCCAAGAGCAGCTCCGGAGCTCACAGGGCGTCTGGGGCCTCCGTCCTATTGCCAAGCCCCAGATTGGGACAAGGACCCCAGGAGAGGGGGCTGGGATATTTCAGAAGACAAGGTCCATTTCAGCCATGGGTATCTGAATGGGGCAGGATGTGTGGGCACCTGGCCCAGTGATGGGGGAAAGGGGATGGTGGCTGAAGGTCCAGAGGCCGAGGGGTGGCGGGTCTCTGGACCATAGAACATGGGCCCAAGGGAGCCTGTCGTTGCTTCCACTGTGGTTTTTAGGGCCAGAAATTATTTGGAAATTTTTTATTCTCTTAATACTTTCTACAGTTTATTTCTTTTGTGTTTTCCCTTTGTTTTTTGTACAGTGTCTTTAGAAAATACCAGCCTGCTGCACTTGTTCTCCAGGGCATAGAGAAAGACGGTTCCCTCACTTGGCCTTGGGGAAGCAGATGCTCCCTGAGGTGTGAAGGTGGAGGCAGGGCAGAAGCTGGAAAACCACAGGGAAGCAGCACAGCGGGGAAGGCTGTCCCCCCTCCCCGGGACCGCCTCTGACGGACTCTGTGCTCACACCTAGAGGGTGCTGTGTGCTTTTTGCACAGGTGCTGGGCTGCTTCTGTCTCCTCCTCCCCCAAAACCAAACACCCATTGCTGCCCAGTGATGCACTTGATGATCAGACTGCCTGGAGTACCTGTGTAATGAACTTCCCATGCAGCCATCCATCCATCCAGCCAGCCAGCCAGCAAGTCGTGTATTCTAGGCACACTTGCCCTGTATATTTTGCTGGCCTGCACTGTCCATTCTGTAATGAACATGTTTGCCCCCAGACTTCCTGCGGGACCTGGGACCCCTGACCACCTCTCCCCGAACTGGGACCCTGATCATGAATGACCCCTCACCTCCTGGGGGATCTGGAACTTTCGAACCACTCCCAGCTCGTAGTACATCTGGATGCCGCATTTGACCAGCTCCAGCTCCGTGCACTCCAGATCAGAGAAGTGGAACGCATAGATATCAAACTTGGTGGGCCCCGGCAGCTCTTGCTTCTGTGGGAAGGATTGTGGGGCTGAAGGGGGCAGGCCCACCGAAGCCCCGCCTGTTCCTCGTCTCTCCTCCTCTCAGGACACTCTGTCCAGCATCAGACACCCCAGGTGTCCGGTAACATCAAGCCAGTAGCCTGGGACACTCACATCCCCTCCCAGCTCAGCCCCCTTCTTCTCCCCTTCCCTCACCTGTGGCCCAACAGCAAGAACTTGCCAGCTGGGCAGACATGGTGATGTTGTCAGGGAAACAAACACAAAGATACGCACATACACAGGCACACGAAGAGAGAGACAAGGACACGTGAATATACAGGCACACGGAAGGACGCACAGACACACACGCCCTGACGCGGGCACACACGACGCACAGGAACATGGCTGCATATCAGCAGCAAACATCACAAGCCCACACTCTGTGCCCGAGCTCACGCTGGCCTCCTGGGAATGGAGGCGTCTCCCCCGCCCGCAGGCCCTCCCAGTCTCCACCTGAGGGCGGGGGTCAGATTCTGACCAAGATCTTCCCCAGCTCGTCCTCCTCACAGTCCTCAGGCTCCTTCCCGAGGCGTTCCCTTGTTGGCTGGGAGAGAAAACGCGTGTCATGAGACAGAGTGACGGTGTCAGCTACACCCCTCGCGACTGTGGGGCAAAGTGACGCTGGGCACAAAAGAACAGCGGGAGCCTCCAGAGCCCCAGCTGGAGCCTCTGGCTTCAGAGACGGTGATGATGAGAGCCCAGCCGGCTCTCAGTTCCTGCACGCCCCCGCCTCTCCACGCCTGTCCAAGCGCTCCACTTGGACCACGATGGTGGAGGCCTCGCCCTGCACGACCGGAAGGGCTGTGGTCACTGCCTGCTCACCGCTGAGGGCTGGGGCCCAGGGAGGGGCCGCCCCCGGCCGTGTGCGGCGGGTGGGACTCCAGCTTGTGCCTTCCCTCCTGGGACGCCCCGCCTCCCCGCGGGAGCGCTGGACATACCAGGATCAACTGGATTTCGTCCTTGTCACATCTCACGTGGTACAGAACCATGTCCTGGGCGATGTCCTTGCGGTTCTCCAGCTTGTTCATCTTGTCGTAGGTGTCGGTGTTCAGCACCGACCAGCCCAGGAACTGTGTGAGAGACTGCAGGCACGCGTCACCCACCGCGGGCGCCCTGCGGCGCGCGGGGAGCTCCCGGTGGGCCGGCCTCCAGCTCCCGGAACGGGGCCTCGCAGCTCTTCCTGGGGTCTCGTGCCGGGTCGGGGCCCGGAGCAGACGGTGTCCCCACCACACAGGTGTCGCCTCCGGGGCCCTCCGGTGACAGGTGCTTACCTCCATCAGGACTTCATCCTGCTCGTCGAAGGGCTTCCCGTCTTTCCGGTTGTAAAACGTCGCGACCCCCACAATCTCCTCCTTCTTGTTGACGATGGGCATGGAGAGGACATTCTTGATGACCCACCCAGAGTCGTCCAGAGGCCCTTCCTGCAGGGAGAGGCGTCCGGAGCTGACCGCTGCCCCGGGTCTGGGCCTGGCCCGGGCCCGGCTTGTCAGCCAGGGAGTGTGAACCTCGCTTCTTCGGCCCTCAGACTGCGGAGACTGGGTCACTGTTCCTGTCTGTTGGCCCCCAGGGGTGCGTGTTGTGACTTCTCCCCAGAGGAGAAGGGCGGCCTTGTCCACAGGGGCGGCCTCACTGTGTGAGCGCTGTGGTCGCACAGGGTCCCACTCTTGGAAGGCCCCCTGCTTGACTGAATGCCCTGCTGCCAAGTTCCTAATAATTGTTGAGCAAGGGGCCCAGCACTCCCATCCCGGTGGGCTCACAGTGGGTGGGTCCTAGCTCACATCCCACTGACGCCTGGCCAGTGAAACAGGGACCCTGGCCAGTTCCTGGAGGAGGCCCCGAGAGACAAAGCCCATCTCCACTGGCCCACTTGACCTAGGCCTCCTTCAGAAAAGAGCCCGCCCTGGTCATGTGTCCCCACATGGAGCAGACGTGGACCCTCGCCAGGCACAACCGTGCCCAGCCAACACGCAGACCTGTGTGTACGGAACACGTGTTTGCTGCCGTTAGCCTGTGAGACTTGAGGTCGTTCCTTAAACAGCAAAAACGAATTCAGTCCATCATTTCTGAACCACAATATCTTCTTTCCTAAGTACAATACACTTTCTATGAATGAAGAGACAGATACCTGAAATTTGAACATTTCATCAGCCGGGGCATTCATAATGTTACAGATCTGAAAAGGGATCAGAAACACAGTTTCACTTGAAGCAGCCAAATATACGGTATGATTCTAAAATAGACTGTCCGAGCTGATGAACTTCCAAGTAAGCAAAGCCGGGGCACACAGGCCGGTGGGAAGGGGTGGGGCGCCAGCGATCAAGTACAGGGCTCTGGGGGACTCACAAAGCCACTTTCTGCCACGTAGGTTGGAAGGCCACTGGCAAGGGCCCAGTGATCGGCCGGGGGTGAGCTGTGGGGAGAGAAGCAGAGGGTCAGATGGGCCAGACGCTCAGCTGTGTGTTCGTACTGAGTCCCTTCTCTGAGCTCCAGGTGGGTTGTGGGAAGAAGGCGAGGGGAGGCCAGGGGTGGGGCCTGGGGGCACCTGAGCTGCCGCATTCCTCCTTCTCTGCCCACGCCGAGGCCCCTTGCCCTACAGGGCGCCGCATGCTTCATCCCCGCGGGCCTGGCCCTGGATCCCAGTCCCTGCGTGGGACCTGCGGGGTGGGGTCCTGACAGGCTTATGGGGCCACGGAGGTCACATGGCCATGCGGCTGTAGGGCTGGTAATGGCCAGCTGCCATCTGCCTGTCTCTCCAGGCTGCCCTGACCTCCACCCGGCTCTGCTGCCCGCTGGGCTGGGTCCCCTCCTGTCCCACCCCGCTGGGGGTGCAGTGTTGGGCCTCCCCGTCTGGGGGCTCCGCCTGCTGGGCTGGCCGGGTCAACCAAAACGAGACCCTGAGGGCCTCAAAGGCCAGTCGCTGCCGACAGGGCCGCCTGGACAGTTCATGTGATCCCCTGGACATCCACGCCAACATCCGTGGGGCTTCGGGCCTCCTCACGCCCCCGCTCATTTCCTCCCAGACCAGTACGTGGGCCTCCCTCCCCACCGCATCCTGCCGCGCGCCCCAGCTCAGGGAGCACCAAGGTGTGCGGGGCCGAACCAGGGGCCGCTGGCTCCGCCGTGACAGGTCCTCAGGCCAGTCCAGCCTGGGTCCGGGGTGGTCCTGCCCTTGGGTGATGCTTCTCATAAAACCCTGACACTTACGGGATGACCTTGATGTCTTCCTTGCCATGGAGGATGTAGTCGATGACTTTGTAGAAGACGATTTCCTGAGAAACAGACCACAGCAGGCGTGAGGCGCTCCCCGATGGGAACCCCTCACAACATATGCCCACATAATTGCACACAGGCACACAGGTGCACACGGTGTACACACGCGCCAACCGTCGTGGGACACACAGTACACACTCTGGTTTACATTTGTCTTCCCTCCGTCTGTGTCCCACTCAAGCCCACGCAAAAACTGGGCCCTGTACTCCTTCACACATACGCACGCAGCTGACCCAGGCCTGTACGTCTGTCACACACACACACACACACACACACACACACACACACTCACTCACACTCACATAACTATGAGAAGCCATGGTCACAGCCAGCCTTTGCGCAGAGACTCCTGCATGCACTTGGCACACAGAACCCATGGAATCCTCTGATGCCCTGTTATTACCCCCATTTGACAGGAGGGGAGACTGAGGCATGGCCAGGCTCTGAAGTATGACCCGGGTTGGACGCACAATAAGTGGCAGAGATACCTGCGTATGTCCCTACCCTGCTCACACACACCCATGAAGCCCCACTCGGGCAGATGTTACAATGATTTAAGAATAGGGCTGCAGGAGGACTGGTCAACCAGAACAAATGTTGGTCTTTACAACCAGGTTGACAATCCTCATCAGGAGACCAGGCCTGGCCCTCAGCCCCAAAGCGCTGCAGGGCTGGAGTCGGGGGAGATGGCCCTGGGGGCCTGACCTCTGCAGCGGTCAGATAGCCAGCCGGCCCACAGCCTCGTCCTCGGCCCCCACACCCTTCCCCTAGACCCCCTTCCCTCTCCCACCCTGGGTCGGGCCGGGACAGGCCCCTTCCCACCCCGGAGTTGGAGCCAGGAAATCCAGGGTGCACAGGCAGGGCCTGTCCCTCCCCGCAACCTCATGACTCACACGGCCGTCAGGTGTGCGTGGGCCTGAGTACGGCTGGGCTTCCCCCATCAGCACAGGCCACACGTCAAAGAATTCCTGGGCAGAGGAGAGAAGGGAGTGAGTCACTGAGTCAGCGGCGGAGCTGGGCGAGGCTGGCCAGGAGGCCTTTGGGGCGCTGAGGCCTCACCTTCTCCTTGGTCATGTCCAGGAGGCCCACTGAGTATCGGTCACAGTTCAGATAGGCCCGCACAGTGTAGAAGGCCTTGTGGAACTGCCTCTCGATGTCCGTCAGCTCCTCAAACACCTTGTTGGCTGACCACAGCAGCACCTGGGGAGTGACATACCTGTGGGTCGTGGCCACACCTGCCCACACCCGTCTGACCACAGCGGCACCTGGATGTGAGCTGTCACACCTGAGACACACACATTCACACATGCTCTGACCCCGGAGCCCTGGGGGACACTGACGACGGTGCCTCTCCTGACAGAGTGCCGGCACCCAGGCTTTGATCCAAGCACATGACTCTCTGCTCCCCGCCTCAGGGGCCCTGCAAACCTTCTGGAAGGTGAAGTCTCCAGTCTTTGGCCACATCCCTGCCGCTCACTGCCTGGTGCTGGCCTCAGGCTAGGTTAGTGAGTGAATGAGTGAAAACTGAAATCAATTGCCATGAGCTTGAAAGGCAAAGATCTGACCAGCCAGCCCTCTATAATTAGCCCGTGAGAAGCTGGGGCTTGAGAACATGAATTCATTGTTTTCTGGATGTCAAGTGCTTTTGTGGTCTCTGCAAATTGAGCTGAGAGTGGCCCTGGCCAGACCCTGCCCCAGACATTGACGTCCAACTGGGCCTCAGGCTGCTGTCCAGGGCCACCCATCAGGCTCTCCTCCCCACCTCCTCAGCCACGGCCCACAGGCAGGTCCCTCTAGGCCCCACCCTTTCACACTCACTCACCACCTCCGTGCCTTCTGACCTTTAGTAAGGGCGGCCTGGTGCCCAGCCCCTCCTCCTCCACTGCAGTTCTTCCTTGCCTGGCTCCTTTCCTGCCAGCCACCCTCGGGGCCCTCTGCAGCACCCGCACCCTTTGTTGTTACAGGTAGGGATGGGCGTTGGAGACCCCACTTGCCCTAGAGTCTTTTCACCAGGAGGCAGCCCACTGCCCGTCTCGCTCTATTGGTAGAGGAGGCTTTCCCAGCAGCCCGGCCCCGCCCCCTCTGCACCCACTTCTCCCCATTGGTGGAGGAGGCTTTCCCAGCAGCCCGGCCCCGCCCCCTCTGTGCCCACCTCTCCCCATTGGTGGAGGAGGCTTTCCCAGCAGCCTGGCCCCGCCCGCTCTGCACCCACTTCTCCCCATTGGTGGAGGAGGCTTTCCTGGTGGCCTGGCCCCACCACCTCTCTGCCCCTGTGTCCGAATTGCACTCCCACTGTGACCTCAAAGCTCACTCTGACCAACCACAGGGCCTTTGCACAAGCTCTGTTCTCTGCCTTCACAGCCCTCAGCCCAGAACTTTCTCATCCTTGAGTCTCAGCCTAAAGTGGCTCAGGGAAGGCCCTCCTTGAACACCTGCGGTACCAGATCCCCTGAAGCACCCCATCTCGTCCCCGGCCTCACAGATGTACAGTCTCATTGTCTCCGGACTTGACCACAAACTCCATGAGGTTGGGAGGCACAGCTTTTTCATGGCTAGAGCAGCGCCTGGCCCCTGAGTGCTCAGCGTGCATTTGCAGAGTGCATGGGAGGTGGTGAGATTCGCTGTTCTAAGGATCTTTAATCCTCCCAGAATTCAGAGGGCGGAAACTCGCTATCCCATTTTATAGGTGGGGAACCTGAGGTCTCGAAGTTACTTGACTTTCCCGAGGTCAAAGAGCTGGGGAGCGGCAGATCGGCATCCTTACCCACTGCGCGTGGGGGGAAGGTAGAGAGTTCCGTGCCGGGTGCATTCATTTCCAGGCCATTAGCAGCAGGGGACTGAGGTGCTTAGTCACCAGCTGACAGAGGAAGGACATGCAGGGCAGTGGGTGTGGGTGACCATGGAGCCCCCCCTCCCCCGACACATGTGGGAGACTCCCAGGTGGCAGACTCTCTCAGGAGACCCGCGTGCCAGTGTGAGCAAGTCTGTGAGTGTGGGTGTGTGCGAATGTGTGCATCTGAGTGTGAGTGTGTGTGAGTGTTAGTGACCTGTGCATCTATCCCACAGGTACTCGCTGAGCTATCCCTGGGCACCAGTCCTGGTTGGGACCAGAACCCATGTCACAGATGTCAGGGTGGGGGAGGTCAGGCGCTCAGGGATGTCCTGGAGAGCTGAGCTCAGGGGTCAGGGTGTCTGGGCCACACACCTAAGTTCTGAGCCATCTGAGTACTTCAGTGCCCAAACTCATCCCCTAGGATGGGGACAGAGTGAGAAGGTGTCCCAGCACCACCTCTAGGCGAGACCTTCCTCCACTCCCCACCCTGTCCCCTCCTTCTGTCCCAGCAGAGAGTGTCCTGTCTCCCTTGCCCTTCCAGTGCCCCAGTAGGACCAAGGACCAGTCCCCACATTGGACCCTGCTCTGAAGCAGGTTCTAATATGGCCCCAAGGAAACAGGGGCTCAGCGGGCCAGGCAGCGTGTCCATGGTGGTCTGAAGCCAGGCGCACGGGCCACCCCAGGCCTCTGCCCTTCCCCTCCTTCCTGTTCCATTTTTAACTCTCTGAGTTGAGTCCAGGGTGCACCCTGAGTGAGGTGCAGGCATCTTCGGAGGCACCTGTAGCCACTGCCAGGTCAGGGTTTAGAATTTTCCAGCCCCCAAGAAGGGGGCTTTCACTGCCAAGGGAGTGGGTTCAATCCCTGTTTGGGGAACTAAGATCTCACAACCCATGCGACCAAAAAATAAATAAATTAAATTAAATTAAAAATTAAGAAAATTACATTAAGGCAAAGGTAATAAATATGCAAACGCATTGCTTCCTCATTATTTCACTACAGTTCACAGTTATTCATGCTCTTAAGGTTTCTGATGGTGGAAAGAAGGTCCACACTATGGCACGTCTCTTCCCAACCTCATGTCCAGTGACATCACGGTGGGAGCTGCAATGACAGAAATCAGCCTGCACTGCCCAGGGTGGAGAGGAGAGCCAGCCCCTCCTTGCTGTCTCCAGACTCACATATCCTGACTTCTGAATGCTTCCACTTGTTCACAGATCAGGGATGTGCGACAGCATTTGAGCCTGTATGCTCTCTATGTAGCTCCTGAATCGGGACGTCTCCCACCCCATCCTGGGAGGGGCAGCACACATGCTCCAGTCTTCACACCAGCCAGTGGGTCGTGGACAAAAGCACAGCCTGGGGGGCAGCACGGAGGCCAAGGTCCTGCACCCCTGGGGACTTTCATCCAGCTGTGGTGCAACATGGACTATTGGGCAGTGGGAACCACAGCTAAAGCTGGCCAGTCAGCTTGACGCAGCAGGTCTGAGATAAATTCCAACATCCCAGGGCCAAACCTATGATTTCTTTGTCGCTTCTATGGCTTCTGACCAAAGTGGCTGAGACACCCTCAGAAAGGGATTAACGGGAGCCCCGAGCCAGAGTCCATGGAGATAGTGAGCAAGACTGACTGACAGTGGTTCTTGACTTGGGGAGGGGGGCTAGGACCCTGGAGGCTTGCTAAGGTCTGGGGGAGGGAAGGGTGGGCACTGTGCTGGGAACTGCTTTAATTTGAGGTCGGGGCTCCCCTACAGCACGAGGAAGAAGTGGGCACCAGGCTGAAGCACAGGCAACATGGCAGCCAGACTTGGTTCATTTTAGACTTTTCTTTTCAAAAAGAGCTGTGAGGTAGAGCTGTGAAGTAATTAGGTTTCTTTAAAATGCTGTTCAGAGTGTAAGGTCTCAGAAACGGCTTTCTACTGGGATTAGGCGACGTCTGAGTGGAAATCAAAGTACTTAATTGAGACGTGTATGCCCATTGTTGGAAGTCCCCTTTAGAACCCCCACCGAAAGCACATCTGTACATGCATGCGGTCTGAAGAGCTGGAAACGATGAGTCTCCAGTTAGTCGTGTTCCCTAAGTGTCAGGAATTCATTTGCTGGAATGATATTTATTGCCTGCTTTAGGTCTGGTATAACTGGACAGCAGAACAGACAAAAATCCCCAACTCTTAGAATTCACTTTCTAAAGGGGGAGGGGGTGGCAGCTAGAACATGAACAAACCAACCAACCAGATGGCTTGGTACAGGGAGATGAGTAAATGCAGGGGACACGGCAGGTGGAGTTGGGTAGGGAATGCAGGGCCAGAGGGTGGGGATGCTCAGGTCGGGGGAGATCTCTCCACAGCGGAGCCCCAGGGTGTGCGGGACAGTGTTCTGGGCAGAGGGACCAGCAAATACAGAGGCCCCTGAGGGGGCATGGCTGGGGCAGAATGGTGGAATGGGGGGAGCCAGAAAGGTGCAGGGGAGTCCCTGAAGGCCACCAAGTGACAGGACCTAAGTTTTCAAAGTGTGGCTCTGACTGCTGAGTTGGGGTGGCTGATGAGAGGTGCAGAAGGAAAGGGACCCTGAGACAGTATGCATGAGGGGGAGCAGAAAAGCGGGGGTATCCAGAGAGGGAGGTGGGGACTCAGGACATGACAGGAAGAGAATCAAAAACCCGGCTTCTCCTGAGATCTGACTTTCCTGGAGGGCACACGACCCCCTGGGTGAGATCCACTGGGGGAGAGTGTGTGTGGTGGGGCAGGACCCAGAGAGTGCTCCAGACTTGCCTCACTAGGCCCGCACCTGGGGTATGTGGGGTTGGGTTTGAATCTTGCCTTGAGGCCACTCTTTTGGAGCTACTGATACGAATTTGGGGAAATGTCTTCACAGTAGTGAGGTTAAGGGGCTTGGCTGAGAGGAAGCTGGCAGAAAGCAAGCCTCAAAGCAAGGGCAGAATGAGAGCCACTCAGAACACCTCCTCCAAGAGAGATGGGCTAGACCTCACCTAGGGCAGGTGGACACACAGCGAGAATATTTGAAGAAATAAAGCCTGGAAACCCCTGGAATTTGATGAAAGACGTGTATATTTCCACCCAAGAAGTTCAAAACACACCAAGTAGGATGAACTCAAAGACACCCACACCAAGACGCGCTATAATCAAGCTGTCGAAAGACAGACTCTTGAGAGCAGCGAGACAAGTGACTCATCACATACAAGGGATCCTCAGTAAGTTTATCAGCAGATTTCTCATCAGAAACTTTGGGGTCCAGAAGGCAGTGGCCTGATGTATTCAAAGAGTGCTAAAAGAAAAAAAAAAATAACGTCAAAAAATAACGGCAAAACTGTCCTTCAGAAGCGAGGGAGAAATAAAGACTTCCCCAGAAAAACAAAAGTTGAGGGGGTTCACGACCACTAGACCTGCCCTGCCAGAACTGTCCTGCAGGTGAAATGAAAGGATCTCAAAGCTGTATGGAGAAATAAAGATCCCAGTAAAGGTAAATACATGAGCAATTATAACAGCTGGAATTATTGTAACAATGAAAACTATAAAACGTTGCTGAAATAAATTAAAGAAGGCACAAATACTTAGAAGGACATCCTTTGCTCATGAATTGGAAGACTGAATATTGTTACAGTGTCAATACTACCCAAAGTGACCTACAAATTGAATGTAACCCCTATCAAAATCTCAATGATGTTTTTGCAGAAGTAGAAAAACCCATCCTAAAGTTCATATAGAAGCTCAAGGGACCCTGAATAGTCAAAACAATCTTGAGAAAGAACAAAACTGGAGGACTCATATCTTCTGATTTCAAAACATAGTACAAACCTACATTAATCAAAACATGTGATACTGGCATAAAGACAGACCTATAGACCAAAAGAATAGCTTATAGAGTCCAAAAATAAACCCTAGCATATATGGCCAGATGATTTTTGACAAGAATGCCGAGACCATTCAGTGGGGAAAGGGCAGTCTTTTCAACAAATGGTACCAGGAAAACTGGATATCCACATGCAAAACTATGAACTTAGAAGAAAACACAGGAAAAAAGCTTCATGACATTGGATTTGTCAATGATTGCTTGGATATGACTTGAAAGACACTAACAACAAAAGAAAAAAATAGACAAACTGGACTTCCTGAAAATTAAAAACCTTTGTGCGTCAAAAGACACCATCAACAGAGTAAAAAGGCAACCCACATGGGAGAAAATATTTGCAAATCACACTTCTGATAAGGGATTAATACCCAGATTATGTAGAGAACTCCTAAAATTCAACAACAAGAACAAAAACAAACAACCAGATTTAAAAATGGGCAAAGAACTTGAATAGACATTTCTCCAAAGAAAAAATACAAATGACCAATAAGCATATGAAAAGATGACCAATATCATTAGGATGACTACTGTTAAAAACAAAACAAAACAGAAAACAAGTATTGGCAGGGATGTGGAAAAATTGGGACTGCTTTGCACTGTTGGTGGGAATGTAAAATGGTGTAGACACTTTGGAAAACAGTATGGAAGTTCTTTAAAAAATTAAACAGAATTACCATATGAGCCAGCGTTTCCACTTCTGGGCATACACTCAAAAGAATTGAAAGCAGGGTTTCAAAGAGATATTTGTACACCCATGTTCACAGCAGCATTACTCATAATAGCTAAAATGTGGAAGCAACAAAAGCGTCCAACAGCAGATGAATAGATAAGCAAAATGTGGCATATACATACAATAGAATACTATTCAGCCTTAAAAAGGAAGAAAATTCGTAATATGATACAACATGGATAAACCTTGAGGACATTGCGCTCAGTGCAATAAGCCAGTCACAAAAAGACGAATACTGTAGGATTGCACCTATATGAGTTAAAATCATAGAAACAGAAAGTAGAATGTGGTTTCCAGGGGCTGGGATGGGGGTACTGGGGAGTTAGTGTTTAATGAGGATAGAGTTCCAATTTGGGAAGCTGTATAGAGTTCTGGAGATGGATGGTGGAGATGGTTGCACAACATGAATGTAGTTAATACCACTGAACTGTAGATTAAAAATGATTAAGATAGTAAATTTTTTGTTATGTGTATTTTACCGCAGTGAAAATAATTGGGAAAAAAATTAAAGGGATGCAGAAATATATACCATGCTGACACCAATCAAAAGAAAGCTAAATAGCTATATTAATTTTATACAAAGCAGACTTCAGAAGAAGAAAAATGATCAGGAGTAAAGAGGGATATTACATAATGATAAAAGGGTCATTTCTCCAAGAAGACATAACAGTCCTTAATGTGTATGCACCTAACAACAGAGCATCAAATTCCATAAAGCAAAAACTAATAGAACTGCAAGAAGCAATAGATAAATCCACTACTATAGTTGGAGACTTCAATGTTCTTCTTTCAGTTAATCGATAGATCCAGCAGGCAGAAAATCAGTAAGAAAATAGTTGAACTAAACAGCAATGGATATAACGAATATCTATAGACTACTTCATCCAGCAACAGCAGAATACACATTCTTCTCAGGTCACATGGAACATTCGCCAAGATAGATCATATTCTGGGCCACAAAACACATCTTAACACATTTGAAAGAATTAAAAATCATAAAAAATACATTCTCATACCACAGGGCAATAAACTAGAAGTCATTAACAGAAAGATGTTGGAAAATTCCAAAATAGATTGAACAATACACTTCTAATTAATACATTTCTCTTGAGAAGAAGTCTCAAGAGAAATTTAGAAAGATGTCGAACTAAATGAAAATGGAAATACATGTCAAAATTTGTGGGATGCAGTGAAAGCAGTGCTTGTAGGGAAAATACAGCATTGAATGTACATATCAGAAAAGAAGAGAGATCTAAAATCAATAGTCTAATCCCAGGAAACTAGAAAAAGAAGACGAATTTAAGCCTAAAGGAAGCAGAAGAAAATAAGTAATAAATTTTAAAACTCTATGCCCCCCAATTTAATAATCTAGATTAAATAGCTTAGATTAAATGAATGTTTCAATGCCTTGAAAGACACAAACTACCAACACCCACAGAAGGAGAAATAGAATAATCTGAATAGAGCTATAAGTATTAAAGCCATTGGATCAATAATTAATAATCTTCCAAAAAGAAAGCACCAATCCCTGATGGATTCACTGGTGAATTCTACAAAACATTTAGGGAAGAAATTACACCAATTCACTACAATCTTTTCCAGAAAATAGAAGCAAAGGAAGACCTTTTAACCCATTCTCTGAGGCCAGCATTACCCTAGTACAAAAACCAAATAAAGCCATTACAAGAAAGAAAAACTACAGGCCAAAATCTCTCGTGAACATAGGTACAAAAATTCTTAACAAAATATTAGTGAAACAAATGCAATAGTATATGTAAATAATTATGCTCCATGACCAAGTGAGAGTTATCCCAGGTGTGCAAGGCTGGTCCAGCATTTGAAAATCAATTAACGTAATCCACCATGTTACCAGGCTAAAGAAGAAAAAAATAACACGATCATATCAATTGATGGAGAAAAATATTTGACAGAATCGAACACTCATTCGGAATAAAAGCTGTCAGCAAAGTGGAAATACAGGGGAACTTGGTCAACTAGATAAAAATTCTACAAAAACCCTACAGCGAATGTCATACCTGATGGTGAGAAACTGGTTCTTTCCCTAATACTGGGAGCAAGACACAGATGCCCCTCTCACCACTCACAGTCAGCATCGTACTGAAAGTCCTGGCAAGTGCAATAAGACAAGGAAGGGAAGAACAATGGACAGAGATGGGTAGGGAAGGAAAAAAACTGTCTTTGTTTGCAGATGACATGATCATCTATGTGAAAATACCAAGGGATCAATCTTTAAAACCTCTTGGAACTAATTAGTTATTGTCTTAAGGTCACAGGATAACAAGGTTGACATACAAAAGTCAATTGCTTCCCTTTATACCAGCAATGAATAATTGGAACTTGAAATTAAGAACACAATACCACTTACATTAGTATAAAATTAAATTCTTAGGTACAAGTTAACAAAATATGTACAGAATCTATTTGCAAAATCAACAAAACTCTGAAGAAATCAAAGACGATCTAGGTAAACAGATATTCTCCGTTCATGAGTTGAAAACTCCTTATTGTTAAGATGCCAATTCTTCCCAACTTAATGTACAGATTTAATGCAGAACCAATTAAAATGTCAGCAAGCTATTTTGTGCATATGGACAAACTGATTTTAAAGTTTATATAGAAAGGCAAAACCCCACAAAATAGCCTGTACAATACTGCAGAAAAAAAAGTTGGGGGGTTGATATTACCAACTTCAAGACTATAAAGCTATAGTGATCAAGACAGCACGGTATTGGTGAAAAAAATAGGAACATAGATCAATGGAACAGAATAGAGAGCCCAGAAGTAGACTCACACAAATACAGTCAACTGCAGTTTGACAAAGGAGCAAAGAAATTCAATGGAGAAAGGCTGGTCTTTTCACTAACTGCTGTTGAACAACTGGACATCACATGCAAAAAAGTGTATGTAGACACTTACACCTTTCATGAGATTAACTCATAGACCTGAGTGTAAAATGCAAAACTATAAAACTGCTAGAAGATGACATAGGACAAAATCTAGGTGACCTTGGGTTTGCTGAGGTGTTTTAAGATACAACACCCAACTACAATCCATGAAGGAAAAGTTTATTAAATAAATTTATTAAAATTTAAAACTTCTGTTTTTCAGACTCATGGACATAGAGAACAGACTTGTGGTTGCCACGGGGGAGGGGTTGGGGAGGGATGGAGTGGGAGGTTGGGGTTAGCAGATGTAAGCTTTTATATATAGAATGGGTAAACAATAAGGTCCTACTGTACAGCACAGGGAACTATATTCAATATCCTGTGATAAACTATAATGGAAAAGAATATTAAAGAAGAATGTATGCATATGTATAACTGAATCACTTTGCTGTACAGCAGAATTTAACACAACATTGTAAATTAACTACACTCGATTTTAAAAAAAGAGAATGTAAAACTTCTGTTTTTCCAAATACACTGGTAAGAGAATGAAAAGACAAGATATACTTTTGGATAAAATATTGGCAAAATACATACCTGATAAAGGACTTAAACCCCAGTTTTACAAAAAAACTCTTAAAGCTAAACAGCAAGAAAACAGACAACATAATTTTAAATTGGGCAAAAGATCTGAACTGACACCTCACCAAAGAGTAGGATGTACAGCTGGCAAATGAGTATATGAAAAGATCCTCAACATCATTTGTCATTGGAGGGCTGTAATTTAAAACAATAATACGAAACACCTATTAGAATGACTAAAATCTAAATAACTGACAATACCAAAAGCTGACAAGGATGCAGAGTGACAGGAATTTTCATTCATTGTTGATGGGAATGTAAAATGGTACAGACACTTCTGCACAGTTTCTCACAGGGTTAAACACGATTATACCATATTATCCAGCAATCACACACCTTGGTATTAACTCAACTGAATTGAAAACTTGTACCCAAACAAAAACCTGTCTACAAATGTTTATAGCAGTTTTATTCATAATTGCCCCAAGCTGGAAGCAATCAAGATGTCCTTCCATGGGTGAATGGATAAATAAATTGTAATACATCCAGACATTGGAATACTATTCAGCAATAAAAAGAAATGGGCTGGGAGGAGATATGGGGATGTATGTATATGTATAGCTGATTCACTTGGTTATAAAGCGGAAACTAACACACCATTGTAAAGCAATTATACTCCAATAAAGATGCTAAAAAAAAAAAAAAAGAAAAGAAATGGGCTACTAAGCCATGAAAAGACAGGGAGAAACCCTAAATGCATATTACTAAGTGAAAAAAGCCAGTCCTAAAAGGTTCCATACCATATGATTCCAAGTATATGACATTCTACAAAAGGCAAAACTATGGAGACAGTGAAAATATCAGTAGTTGTCAGGGCTTTGGTGGAGGTGGGGGTCTTTAGGGTGGTGAAATGATTCTTTATGACACTGTAATGGTGGGTACATGTCATGATGCATTTGTCAAGACCTATAGAAATTTACAGCACAAAGAATGAACCATAATGTTTGCAAATTTAAAAATCATTTGGTAGGTTGGGGGATTCCAGGAAAGAATGCAGACTGTGACAAGAGAATGCAAGAGACCTCCTCACTGAAGGGGATGGGGAAAAGGTGCCGACCTCAGCGTTTTTGGAAATACATGGCGTCTGCAAGAGTAAAGGCAAAGGAACTGCACACATCTCTGTGCTCCAGTGATGAACTTGTTTCCCACGGGTCACAGGTACCCTGCTGTACACGTGCAAGGGGGCTGGACAATGACGTAAGTGGGCAGCAGAGGACGGGAGCCAGGGGTCTCCATGTAGCGTGGAGGGGGCGGAGGCCAGAACGACCCGTGTGGGGATGATGGGGTTGGTGACGTCAGCAAGAACTCGGGCTTAACTTAATATAGATGCAGAGGGTTACACGTAGAAGTATTTACAGACGTGCACATGCGTGGGCTTGTAGACACACACCTATCTCCTCACTCCGTCAGCTGAGAGGGCCTAGAAGCAATGACACACTAAGCCAAGATCACACCTGGTGCCCAGGTCGTTGTTTCTAAGACCGTCTCCAGCAAAAAGAACCAGTACTCCTTGAGGAATGGCTAATTCCAGGACTGGGCCGGAAAATACAAATGAGACTGAAGCATTTTGTAGTGCCAGAGAATAAGGATGTGCAGAACCCCCAAACCAAAAAAATCCACCCACCAAACAACCAAACAAATGGGGTCGATGGACATGTCAGAGGGCACAGGAACTGCTGAGAAAACAAGCTGAGCAAAGAAATCAGTCAGGTCGTGCTGGAAACACCTGTGAGTCCAGACTGATAGACAAACGACCGCAGAAAGAAAGAAGCGGGCCTAATAAATCCCCTGTGCAACCCCGTCGCCACAGCGTGGGGCTCAGGGTCTGCCCGGTGGCCTTTCCACGTGCACTCCGGAGCCCTCAGTGGGCCCCGAGGCCCCGCTCCCAGCCCCGCGCTGCAGTCCAGCTGGCCGCAGGCTTGCAGCTGCTCCGCGGCCTCAGGCCCGGCCCAGGGCCCTCTCTCACGCCCTCCCCTCCCCACCGTGTCCGCCCCCCCACCGCCTTCCGCACGGGCCACAGAGGGTGGAGCGTGTGTCCCCCCGGGGCCCCCAGGCCTCCTCGCTCGGGGGAGGCAGACTCCAGTCCTGGAAGCCATTGCTCCCCTGTGTGGCCAGAGGCAGAGCCCACCGGGAGGCTCGGCCGCGGAGTGGTGGGACCCTCTGCCCCTGCTCTATGTTCATAACCCACCCCTGCTCCTTCCGCAGAAGGTTTGAGGCAGCTTCTAAGGAGGAATGCTGACGCCCGCGTTTGCAGGTGGTCACAGCCCTGGGGCCAGAGGGCGAGGCACCCGGCCTCCCTGCCCTCAGCTCGGTATACTCACAGCTCCGCGTCCACAACCACGAAAGCCCCGGGCCCTCTCCCTCGGCTGCCCAGGTGCCCACAGAACCATGTGCCTCTGTCCAGAGAGACCAGGGTGGGGGGACCTGGACACGCTCAGGCAGCCCGGAGGGCCTGGGGCTGGCGGGGGTGCCCCGGCCGGCAGCACGTGCGGGTACCTGGCCTCGGCGTGTCTCGCAGTTGTGCAGGTAGCTCAAGTGGTAGATCTTCAGGTTTAACGTCCCGAAGTTCAGATACTTCAGGAAAACCTGAAACAGGAGTGGTGACAACAGCAGGTAAAAACCCTGGTTTTCAGATGCGTGCCCAGGTGTGCGTTTGTGGAGGAGACACCCAGCTGCCTGGAGGAGGGGCGCACACACAGCATGGACCTCAGCCCGCGGCCACGGACTTGTACACACAGATGCGTAGGTGGGCCCTCGGAGCCAAGCCTAGGAGAGGTGCCTACACAGACATCACCTGCCAGGCACGGGCCCCGCCAGGCACAGGACCGTGAGACTCAGGGACAGACGGGTGTGCGCGTCCAGAGGGCTCCCTGACACTCACGCCTTCATCTTCACTTGTGAAACACGGGCCGTCCAGCTTGTTCACAGCCATGATCACAGCCACAACGTCTTTGCCATTCATGATGGGCGTGGCCAGGATGCTCCTTGTCACATAGTCGGTCAGCTCATCAGCAAAGGAGCTGAAGTGGGGACACTGCGAGGCAAGAGGAGAGAAGGGAGAGGCCGTCGTTCTGTGGACCTGGAGTCTGGGTCTCCCTGGTCCCTGGGGTCAGGGCTAAGCTGCCCAGGCCAGTGCTGAGACCCAGGTGGCCATGCCCCGGTATCAGGAGCCTGGGTAGCACATGAGGACATGGCCAATGGCCTGTCCTTGGGGCTCCAGCCTGGCTCAGTCTCTATCACCCCATCTCAGAGCGAGCGACTCCCAGCTCTCGATCCACGGGCGCTGCAGAGTCCTTGCAGGCTCTGCACGCCCCCCTGGGCTGTGGGCAGACCTAGCTCCTCCCACATCTGCTGCCGTCTGGCCGACTGGCCTTCTAGATGCCTCTTGAGTCTGTCTGGTCCACCTGCCCCCAAGCCCCCCCTAGTCCAGGCTGCCGTCTCCTGCTGCCCTCAGCCACTGTGGGCCAGCTCCCATACCCAGGACCTATCTGCCAGGCCCCGGGGGGCGTCTCCTGGGCCCCGCTCCAGCGGGCTTCTTGCCCCCGCCATGAGACCTTTGCCCGACTCTGGCCCCCAGGGCGGGTTTTCCCGGCCTTAGAGAGGCTCTTCGGGGCTGCTCCCTGGTCAGGGGCCGGTTGACGGGCTCTTAGGTCTGTCTCCCCAGGGGGCAGCTCATCTGAGCTTTGTCCAGGCCCAGCTGACTGAGTGTGACCAGCCTCAGGCCCATCGCCCCTGAATCGCACTGCCCGAAACGCGGGCCCGCCCCGCCCCCCTTCCGAGGACTGGCATCCACCCTCCGCCCCACAGAGAGGACCCGGGCCTTGGTGCTTCCCTGCCCCTCCGACCCAACCCACTTCTTTCAAGTGCCCCCAGCTCTCTGCTTCCACTGCCCAGACCCAGTCATTGGTCACCACAGCGTCCCTGGGCCCCCCCCCCCCCCCGCCACCCGCTCCTGGCCCAACTGTGCTCGGCTCGGCTTGCTCAGTCCTGCCCCCTCCTCCCTGATCTGAGCCATCCCGGCTCCTGGGAATTTCCTCCCACAGCCAGCCGCCCCCCTCGACAGGGTCTAGATGCCTCGGTGACATGCCGGACCCCCATGACGTGGTTTCAGAGACTACTGCCGAGCCAGGCGCCCCTGCTGAGCCTTCTGGGACCTCCTGCCCGGCCGCCTCCCCATGAGCCCCGGGGTCTCAGGGGCCACAGAGGGGTGGCAGGGTGACATCACAGCCCTGCGGCACCCCCTCTGGCCACCGCTGTCCACACCCCCCCGCCACGGTGGGACACAGGCTCTGCCTCAGTTTCCCCTCCATAAAGTGACATCTGGGCTTCATGATACACTTATTGGAAACTCGATTTTTTGCTGATTTTGACTCTGGTCTCTGTTCCACTGCAGCTATGACAAACGAGACCCAGCATAGCCCTGAGGATTAAGGCCAGTGCCATGCCCCTGCCCCATGAAGGAGGCATCTAGCTGTGCTGGGCAGTTGGGGAAACATCAGAGGGAGCCGTCCGGGTGAAGGCTGGAAGGGAAGCTGAGCCCCAGGGAGAGACAGTCCCGCCCCTGGGCGGGCACAGGCAGTTTGAATCAGACCCTCAGAGACACCAGCAACACAGGTGGGGGCGCAGCTGGAGGCTCAAAGAAGGGAGGGGGCAAGATGTAGTGTGGGAGAGGCGGCGGGGGGGGGGGAGGGAGAAACAGGAGGGAGGGAGGAGCAGGGGAGGCGCTCGTTGTAGCCCCCCCATTCCTGCCGAACTTTTTTTCCTGGTAATTTATGCTCCTGATATTCCAATTCACGGGTGACCCATTTCCTAAAAAGGAAGTGAAGATGAAGCTAATCTGAGAGATTACTATATTCAGGTCGCTGGACTGAGGCTTGTTTGAGCAGATAAGTTTAAGAGGATTGCAGCCAAGGAGCCAGGGGTCTGGGGGGTCTGTCCACAAGTCCGTTTGTCTCCAGGGACGAGGGGATATTGGCTGCTTTGGCGGAGGTCTGTCCCGCTGGGTAACGCCCTCTGGATTCCTTCACAGAAAGTGGAGGAGGTGAGCCAGCCCAAGGCTCCTGCTTCCCGCTCCCAGGCCATACCAGCGGCCCTCTCCGAGGTGGGACGGCCCTCTCCGAGGTGGGACGGAGGGGACGGGAGAAGGCAGTCGGCTCTCCCTGCGGCCCCTCGGGGCCCTGCCCCTCACACATGTCCAACAGGCGTGGTCCCCCCAGTCCCAGCCCCCTTCTCCCCTGGGGCATCTGTCCTCCCGGCGCCCCGCCCCACCCCCAGAAGTGTCATTGGCCTCTCCCTCCCTCCCGTCCAGCCAGAACCTGTCCTCCCAGACTTCTCCGCTCTAGGCACTGCATCCACCCTTCCTGCCCCCTCCTGGACCAGCTGCTGCTTCTTTTTTTTTTTTTTTTTTGGCTGTGATGCTTGCAGATCTCAGTTCCAGGACTGAACCCAGGCCGCGGCAGTGAAACCGCCGAGTCCTAACCATTGGACTACCGGGGAACCTGGATCAGCTTCTCCTGAACCCCCAAACTTGCTCGCCCCAGTGAGCAGTATGGTTAGGGCTCTGGGGTCCACTGGCCCCTCCATTCTGGGCCTCTGCGCCAGCCCCTGCTCAGACCCCGTCCTCCCCAAACCCCCATCCAGGGAATCATAGGTCAAGGGGGCAGCAGGGCCTGCCCAGGCCGTCCTTGCAGCCACCTCAGGGCCTCCTTCCTTCCCGCGAGCTCTGGCCTGGACCTGTTCCACTTGCCTCTCTGGCCGCCTTCCTAAAAGCCGAGGGTCCCCTCACAGCCAGTGGGCTGACCCATCCTTCGGGGCCTGTGGGAACCCTTCGCCAACTCCCACGAGGCCCAGGACCCACCTCCGTCACATCCTTGACATTCACCATCTTCTTGGTCTGAGCCACGTGGCCCACGACCCCGATGTCCAGCGGGAAGACGATCTCGGAGTCAGGAGGCACCAGGCAGTCCTCCAGGACACTGCCGGGCTGCACGCTGAAGAGGCGCGTGGCGAGCTCGGCCATGCCGTTGCGCTGGCGGTACATGAAGAGGCTGCAGCGGTCGGCATGCAGGATGGCGCACAGACGCCGCAGGATCTTGAAGACCACCCGCTCCATGTTCACGCTCTCCTGCATGTCCTGCACCAGCTCGAACAGGGCCGCGCTCTCCTCCACTTGGCACAGCTCTTGGAAGCTGGTGCAGCCCGCCGGGCACCCATCCCCGCAGGCGCTGGCCGCAGCCTCAGGGCTCAGCTTCCTCCCGAAGTACTGGTCCGCGAAGCCGGGGTTCTGGTCCAGGAACGCCTGCACCTGTTCCTCACTGAGGCTCATGGTGCCCGGCTTCCCGTCTGGAGGAGCGCCGGCCCCCAGCGCACCAGGCCCTGCAGCAAACACTGTCATCAGCAAAGCCTTTCTTAGCGATGATTACCGCACCAGCTGACTCGCCCACGCCTGCCCTCCCCCCACCCCCAGGCCCCGGACTGCCCGCTTCCTGGGAAAACCAGAGCCCCTGGACCGGGGGCTGCAGTGTAAGAGCTCAGGCCTTCCGCCTGAGGCAGGGATCCTGGGCGCTGGGATAGGCCCTCACACCCAACCCCTGGCGAGGGGTAACCCCTGGAGTGCCATGACCCCTTCTGCCCGAGCGGCCGCCCGAGGACTTGGGATGGGCCGACAGGTAGCTCCAAGTCTCTTGGGCCCCCAGAGTCGGGCTCAGGTGTTGTGGGGTGGCAGGGCACCAGCTCTGCCTCGGGGAGGTGGAGGGACCCCCCCACGGTGCTGCCCACGCCCACGGAGGGAAGTGGAGAGAAGGGAGGAAGATGTGGAAGCGGGACCATAGGGGTTCTGCACAGACTTTCCCTTCTCCTATGTGGTGAAGAGGCGGCTCTTGTCTGTTAAGAGCCAGCATCCTTAGTTAGAAATGGTCTTGGCGAATGCCCACCACGCATCTCCCTTCTCGGCCTAATTCCTACGTATTGGGACCCTTATTCACGCTGCTGGACCCTCTCCTTGCACAGGACCCGCAGCTGCACTGACGGCACTGCCATATTTTACAGACGGGATCATTCCTGAGCGTCCGTGCCTCCATCGGGGACCCACGGGCCCAGACGGCAGCAAGCTCCTCCGGCTGAAGCCGCGGCCGTCCTCCCCAGAGTCAGACGGCTATTAGCCTCCCGGTGAGCCAGGATGCGATCAGAAATGTCAGGGTTACAACTGGAGGACTCATCCCAGGTCAGTCTGACTCTCACGTCACACAAGAAACCATGTGCAGATGTGTGTGCATACGTGTGTGTGCTTACATGTGCGGGGGTGCTGGGTGCGCATGAGGACGAGGGTGCATGCGTGCGTGAGTGTGCACGTGTGCCCGGGGACTGCTGGACGGCTGGGGGTGGGAGCTCTGTCCACGGTGTGACACTTCACACTGTCACGTGTGTGTGACCAGCCGTGCACACCACTCACGAAGGTTGGGGGGGCCTGGCGTTCTGGGCTCACCTTCTGCAGCAACCAGAGGGATGCTGGCCACCCGCGAGAGACGGGAGCGGAGCAGCTCAGCTGGAACCAGGAGTCACCGAGGACCAGAGCCTGAAGTTTCTTTGTCTTTCTCATGCTGCCTGTGTCTATATTGTTACCACGCTCTGAACTGGGAGGCACGGTTTGTGTGCACTGAGCTGGTAGAGACGTGCACGCGCGCGTTTGCGCGTGGGCCCTGCGCCCCTTGGCTTGCACGAGTCCGTTCCAGGGAGCCTTCCGCGTGGGCCCCGGCGGGCTCCCGGCAGCTGTACCGGCCACAGCGGGCCCAGCGGGCCAAGCGTGGGCACTGGCCTCGGGCCGCGACGTTCCTGCCTCTGCTGAGTCACCAGCAGGTTCTTTTCACGGATCTGCTCTGACGTCCCCCACTTCCCTGAAAACAGTGAGTGTGACTGGGGCCGAGGGACAACCACACGCCTGTGGGCGGTGCTGTGGGCGGGCGCTGGTGCTTGGCTTTGCGGCCAGGGCTGTGGTCACCGCGCTCTGAATTCAGCCCCAGACGGCTTCCGGAGCCCCCAGAGCTGGAGTCCAGGTCACGCCTGCGTGTGCGGCCAGTGCCGACGAGGCAGCCATCTGGCCGAGCGGGCCGCTGGGGGGATGCTTCCCAGACCCTCCGCTCACCCCACCCGGGGCCCCCCCTCCCTGCATGTGCTCCTCTCCTCTCCCCTCCCCGCGGGGCTGAAGAGGGCGGGGCGTGGGCGGGGCGCTCACCTGTGTGAGGCGCGCACCCGCTTCTGGCGGGGCTGGGGGCACGGCCCTGGGCTCAGAGGCACCGCCGCTGGAGGGGCTCGGTGGGGCTTCAGCGCAGAGTGCGTGGGCAGCACTCTCGGGGGACACGGGGGGCAGTGAGTGAGCTACTGGCGGGTCTCGCTGCCCCCAGCCCTCAAGTGCTTGCAGGTGTGGGAGCAGAGGCCCCGGCGTTAGTGCCCTGAGGAGCCATGGGCGCGTGGCTCCGGGGGTGTAAGTGCCCAGCCGCCTCACCTGCAGTGCTCCTCCCCTCTCACTTCTCAAGGTGCCCACTGGTGGTGCCTGGGCCCCTGAGCGGCCCCCAGGGGTGGACTCGATGCCGTTGGATGCACCACTTAGGGGTGCCTGCAAGGTGTGCAGAAAGGTGTGTCTGGAGGGGCTCCTGTAAGGTGCGCCTGTGAGATACACCTTTGAGATGCACCTGTGAGGTGCTGCACCTGTGGGGTGCACACGTGACATACACCTGTGTTCAAGGGTCCATCGGATACGACAGGTAACTTCTCCACAGGTGAACCTGGAGGGCGTTTGAGGAGAAATGGGATTGCTCCTTCACCAGGGTCCTGCTAATTTTACCTCATCATCATGTGGGATTTTATCAGCAAGCCCATCCTGGGAGCCATTTACAGCAAGGCGTGTCTCAATAGCTATTACGTGGAGAGAGTTCTAGGTTCTTGTCCCAAACTGTGGAGAGGATGCAATTTCACAAGGAGCAAATGCCCTGAAATTAAAATTAACCAGTCAAGAGGAATGGCAAGAGGTGGAAAGGATGAGAAAATCGGAGTTCCCATTCAGAAATCTCATGAAATTTGTGGTGCAGAAAATGGACACCTCCATTAAGACCTTTTACAGGGTGGTTTCGCTGGAGAGATGACGGGGAGGTGGTAGCGGTCCCGCCGTGAAAGGACGGATGCTAACGGGGGTGGGGGTGGGGTGAGGGGGAGCCGCTCAGACTCTGACCCATGCATCCCCGCCCCCACCTGCTGCCTGACTCCGGGGCAGGCTCTAGCCAACAAGCACCTTGCCATGTGTTCTTGTGAGCAGTGGCGACATGAAGGGTGTGGCGCGGGCGTAGTGCATGGTGAGGGCCCACTAAACAGGGGAGGGCTGGGCAGGGAGGCTGGGACTGGGGAGAGAACAGAGGTCAACCTCGCGGGGGCCTGGGGGGAGGGGGCACAGAGCTGGGGGCAGTGGGACGGGGGCGAGGTGGCCACCCATCTGGGGTCTGTGTTGATCTGGAGGAGCCAAAACATGGGTAGAAAACAACGTCAGACGGAGAAGAGAAAGCAGGGCTGGTGCCTGGCGTTTGGGTGGTGGTGTCCAGGGGAAACTGGCACTTCCTCACTCATGTTTTGTCATCATCTTCAGTGTGGCACGGACTCGGGCCTTGATGTGCTTGAGCCCGGCATGGGGTGAGGGGACCTCCAAACGGGACCACACACCTACCGGGGGTGAGGCTGGGGGGCCAGCACCACGAGCCGCCCAGAGCACAGAGGGCAGGGGCAGGAGGCAGAACACGTCCCATCCCAGCAGGATCTGTGGTGCCCCCAGGGAGGCTCGGGGTGACTGAAGTCCCTGTGAGCCAGTCCCCCGCGGCAGGCAGGAGGGGGCGGTGTATGGAGGGGCCCCGGCCCACAGCCAGGGGCCGGCCCCACTGCCAGACGTATGAGTGTGGACATCTTAGACCATCCCGCCTCAGGACAGCTGCCAGCTGACCACGGCCCCAGTGTAACCTCAGGCGAGACTGGCAGAACTGCCCAGCTGAGCCCCGTCCAAATGAGTGACCCACAGATCATGAGACAGGAAGTTGCTTAAGCCATTAAGATTTGGGGCGTCTTGTCCTGTCGTGCGTGGCTGATTCCCTGAAAACAGAGCCGGGGGCAAATACTTCACAGGAGAGCTACGATCCCGGGGGCAGTGGGGGTGGACAGAGAGTGAACCCTGGTTCCCAAGGAGCCACAGACACAGTTGGCCGAGCAGCAGGTGTGACCATTCGGCCACGTGCCCCAGGACAGCTGAGGAAGGAGGAAGGAGGACGGAGGGGACTTGATCTCCTCTTTTCCTCCGGTCTCCTGCTTCCCATTGGCCAAGGCTTGCCCCGTGGGGAGTGAGCTTCCACACCCTCAGGGGCACCCCAGCCCTGTGGGCAGCCATTCTGCCATTCAGAAACCCTGGCGCCCTGCCATGGGGTGGTGGTCCACCCTCGGCCAGAAGTGGCAGGAGAAGCAGCCAAGGGGGACTGTGCCCCCCCGAGCCTCAGGCGGGAGGTCAGAGGGCGTGAGGTGGACCAGAGGGAGGGCCTGGGGCACTGTGACAACCCCAGGGGCCACAGTGGGAGTCTCACGCAGTGTTCCCAGTGGGTCACCACCCAACAGGAGGCAGCTCTCCAGCTGAATTGGACATATTAGAAGTAACATAAGAAAACACGTGTCGTCGGAGAGCTAGCAATGCAGAGGCTCACCCTGCCACCTCCCACGAAGGGGCTGTGTCGGGTCCAGGGGGAAGATGCAGCCATGCTCACTGGCGCCGTTTCCCTGCCAGGAGCTTTGCTGGCGATGTTGGTCCCTCCTCTCTGCACACAAGTCCAAGCCAGCGATTCTGTACTGGGACCCAGGGCACTGGCCCTTTCTGGCCTGCCCATCACCATTTTTAGTGGCTGCACAGAATTCCATTTTGTGGAGGTTCCACACTTATTTAATTAATTAGTCTCCTATTCATGGACATTTAGGATGTTCCTGTTTGAGTTTTGAGGGGAATTTAATGCTGCCTTGTTCTCCGCCCCAGTTCTGGAACAGCTGAGAGAGCGGATGGAGGGGACTATCACCTTTGTTGCTGCCAGCCCTCCAGAGAAGGCGTGGCCTCAGGTGCTGCCAGGTGGCCTAGCTAATGCTGCCTGCCTCCCAGGTAAGGGCCTCCCGGGCCATTACCTACATGGATCCAGGGGCAGAAGAGATGGGATCCCTCAAGCTTACAGAATTTTAATAGCTTCACTTAGCTCAACCAAAAAAGGACCTATGGCTGTGACTGCCAACCAAGTAGCATTCCGCCTCCATGGGGGGGGGGTTGAGAGGGGCACATGGAGAGCTCAGGGGGGCAGGGGAGTAGGAGCAGGCATCCCCTTGGTACCACAGGTACCACAGTCTTTTCTGTTTAAAACTGTAAAGAAGGCCTCGGTGAATTAACTTCTGCCTTTTGTTTTTTTAACCTGGAATCTGTGAATGGGAATCTATTTGGAAATAAAGTCTTTGCCGATGTAACCCATTTAAGATGAGCCCTACTGGACTAGGGTGGGTGGTGTCTCTATAAGAAGAAGCACAGAGGAGAAGGCCACTCGTGGACGGAGACAGAGACTGCGGTGCTGTGTCTGCAACCAAGGGGCGCAAGGGCAGCCAGCCCCCACCGGAGCTGGAGAGAGGCCTGGACTTCTGGCCTCCAGAACTGAGAGATAATAAACTGTTCAAGCCCCCACGTGGTGTACTCCGTTAGGGCAGCCCCACGAGGCTAACGCAGGTGGTGGGCCAGGTTTGGCTGTGGACTGTAGTTTGCCTGGTCTAAGCCAGCCTCATCTTGGGGCCAGAGACTGGCTGGGGGCCAGCTTGGAGCTGCCTCGAATGTTTCCTGGCAACTGCCGCCGGTGCAGAGGGAAGCACCCGGGCCATGCTGGCCAGTCATGATTCTTTGCTCTGGGACACGCACAGTGGTTGCCCAGTCGTGGCTGCACTGGGGAAGGCAAGTCTGAGGGCAGGGCCAAGCCCAGAGGAGGGAAGCGCCGAGAACTTGAGGGGACGGCCCGGAACCCACCCTCCCCAGCGGGTGTCCATTCAGCCCTGTGAGCAGCTTTTCTCAACCGGTGGGGGAAATTCGGCTGTTATCGTGTGCGCCCGGGCTCCGCAGAGAAACAGACCAGTAGGCTCTGCGGCCTGAGCGTGAATCTCAGAGTGAGACTCACCGTGGGAAGTGTCTGAATGCACAGGAAACAAGCTGAGGGGGATGGGCCCTCCCCTCAGACGGGACGTATGCTTGACTGCGACAGAAAACTCAGGTGATGATCACAGACCCAAGGGCCAAGAGGAACGTTGAAAAGCCCTGTGACAGAATATTCTGGTTCAAAGGATCAGTCTGCTCAGAAGAAGCCGTGGCTGCACATAAGGTGACAAATAAGGAGTTGGGATAAAATACTACTGCCCAGCGGGGATCGCAAAAGCAGTGGCCGGCAGTCTGGTAAGAGGATTAAGCTCCACCCCCACATCCCTGCAACTGACCTCAGGCCACTGACCTGTGGCTTTGGCTAATGGAATGTGGAAGGAAGCAAGAGTGGCACTTCTCAGCAGTCGTGGGGGCCTCCAGGGCCCTTTATCCCTCTTCTATGAACGCGTCACATCCCCAAAGGGGCTATTTGGGGTCCTAGAATGAAGAAGACAGACCACAGCCTCCTGCAACCATGAAATATGAGTGAGGGATACTTTGATGGTTGTAAGCCACTCTCATCTGAGGCTGATTACTACCCCAGCACAACACAAGAAGTTAACTTCCTTTTTAACCGCAGATCGGAGTTGAGTTAATCCTGTTCTCCAGTTCATGACACGTTGTCACCACTGGTGCTATTCCATCTTGCATTTTATTTTATCCACTTATCCTATTTATTTATTTATTTGGCTGTGTCGGGATCTTCGTTGCAGTGCGTGGGCTTCTCTCTAGTTGTGGTTCGCAGGCTCGGTAGTTGCGGTGCACAGGCTTAGCTGCCTCGCGGCATGTGGGATCTTAGTTCCCCAACCAGGGATCGAACCCGTGCCCCCTGCACTGGAAGGTGGATTCTTAACCACTGGACTATCAGTGAAGTCCCCTACCTATCCCTCCATCCACCATCCATCTGTTCTCCCAGCTCCTGTCTTTCAGTTTGAGTACTACCTTCTAGTATCTTCCATCAGGTACCACCTTAAAAAGTTATGGGGGCATGTAAAGAAAAAGTGAATTTTCTTTTATGAATTCAAGTTCAAACTAAGGGATTCAATTCACTCAGTGTTGATGTAAGCCACTAAGCAATGTTTAAAGGGAAATTTATAGCATTAAAGGATTATGTAAGAAACGAAGAAAGGTCTCAAATCAGAACCAGAAAAAAAAAGAGCAAACTAAAGCCAAAGTAAGCAGAAAAAAAGGGGGAAAATAAAAGAGCAGAATCAATGAAATATAAAACAAAAAATAAAGAAAATAATGAAACCGGAAACTAGTTTTTGCAAATGGTCAAAAACTGACAAACCTCTAGCCAAACTGATCAAGTAAAAAGCACACAGATTATCAATATCAGGAATGAAAGAGGGAATTTCACTACAGATCCTACAGACAAAAAATTTTTTTTTTAAGTTTTAAACATTTTATTCTTTCAGCTTTATTGAGATATATTTTACATATAATAAAAATCACACTTAAAAGGGAATATTGTGGACAACTTTATGCCAACAAATCTGGAAACTTAAATGTAGTAGACAAATTCTTCAAAAGACACAAACTACTAACGCTTATCAAGAAAAACATATAACCTGAGTAGCCCTATAACTGTTTAAAAAAATTGAATGTATAGTTAAAATCATCCCAGAAAGAAAACTTTAACCCCAGACGTTTTCACAAGTGAATTCTACCAAACACTTAGGGAAGAAATAATACCAATTCTACACAGATTCTTCAGAAAAGGGAAAGTAAGTACTTCGCAACCCAGTTATGAAGGCAGCATCACCGTGACACTAAAACAAGACAGAAACATTACCAGAAAACTAAACATAGTATCCCTCACTAACCTAGACACAAAAATCCTCAACACCACTTCGTTATACAGCAGAAATTCACACACCATGGTAAAGCAATTATACCCCAATAAAGATGTTAAAAAAAAAATCCTCAACAAAATAATAGCAAATCACATCCGCCCCAGTATAAAAAGGACAACACATTATGACTGCTGAGAAAGGCAGTCTTGTGCACACAGTCTTTTAATCCCCCACTTGGCCCATAACAATGGGCCTTGGGCCTGGAGCACTTCCTCACCAAGAGGTAAAGAGTCCTCAAGCCTGTACTGGGCTTGTCACCTTGTGTGGGAATATTTTCCCCTGTTTTAGGCTCAATATGTGTTCCTTTGTTCTGCTTAAGAGTGTGTGCCGTAGGGCACCTGACCAGCCCCACATCTGCTCCTTGTAGGGAGGAGACGGGGTCCTCCTGCTGCAGCACAAGCGGGGTGCATGCAGGCTAATGGCCACATATCAGCTGCTGGGAAGGACCCGCTGGCCATGGGAGACCAACACTCACTTGTGAAGCTGTTATTTTGCTCTGTCACTTCTCTGTGTGCGTAAAGCTTGTTCCATCGAGTGCTTGACCGTATTGTGTTTTCCTTGGTGACTCCTAAAGCAAGATGTAGTGGGCAGAAGTATCTGTACCTCTCTTCCTGATAATAGGCAATAGATGCTACTTGCCTGAGAATGACCAAGTGGGAATTAGATTAGGAATGCCATAAATGTAATTCACCATACTAACAGACTGAAAAAGAAAAGCCATATAATAATCTCAACAAATACAACAACAACAAATTGACAAAACTCATCACCTGTTCATGATTAAACAAACTCTCAGAAAACTCGAAATAGATTTCAACCTGATGAAAATTTTCTCCAGAAAAGCATCATACTTAAGGATGAAAAATCAGATGATTTCCCACTGAAATCAGGAACAATGGGGAATTCCCTGGTGGTCCAGTGATTAGGACTCTGTGCTTCCCTGGTCAGGGAGCTAAGATCCCTGCTGCGGTGCAGGCACAATAAACAAACAAACAAATAAACAAAGAATAAAAGGCATGCAGGTAGGAAAAGAAGCATTAAAACTGTTTCTACTTACCTGTGATATGATTGTCTATATAGAAAATGTTGAGGAATCTACAAAACTAGCTGCTAGCGTAAGTCCATTTAGCAAGGTTACAGAATTAAAAGGCAACTTGAAAAATCAAATGTATCTCCATATACTAGTAACAAACAATTGGACAAGAAAGTATTATTTAAAGTAGTATTTACAGAAGGATTAAATATACAAAATACTTAAAGGTAAATTTAACAAAATGTGTGCAAGGCCTGTATACTGAAAACTACAAAATATTGACAGAAATTAATGAAGACCTAAATAAATGTAGAGATAAACCTTGTTCAGGGATCAGAAGATTCAACGTTGCTAACGTATCACTTATGCTCAAATTAATCTATAGGTTCAGTATAATTCCAATCAAAATCATCTGGTCAGCATTACTAAGAAGACTGCTGATAACACCGAGGTTTGGTGAGGGGATGGAGTGCTGGGAACTTTCATTCTGCTGAGGGCAGTGCGGAATGGTACAGCCACTCTGGAAAACAATGAGTCAGTTTCTTATAAAGTTAAATGTAAACTTAAGACACAACCTAGCAATTCCACTCCTAAGTACATACCCAAGAAAAATTAAAACATACGTTCACAAAAGACTTGCACGTGAATGTTAACTCATAGTAACGCCACATGGACAAACTATGTCCATCATCTTGTGAATGGATAGTCAAATCTTGGTGGAATTCTACTCAACAATAAAAACAAAGCATTGTCAAGTGAAAGAAGCCAAACATGAAAGACTACATACTTTATGATTGTAGGAGCATTAAAGTTTTTACTAAAACTACAGCAACAGAAATCCAATGAGCAGTTATGTAGGGCCTGGGGCGGAGGAGAGCATGACTGAAAAGGGGAACTTTGGTGGAGGGTTTGGACTAGTCCTGTATTGTGACTGTGGTGGTGACTCATACCAATGTGTACAGTTGTCCAAACTCATTGAATCGAACACTTAAAATCAGTGATTGTTATTGCACATAAATTGTGTCTCAATAAAAACACGCACAAAAATCTGAACATATACATTACTCATGATCCAACAAAATGCAGGCTCAAGTGCATCAGTGCACAAGCATAAGAAAGTTCACAACAGCTTTATTCATAATATCCCCAAACTAGAAACAATCAAATGCTCATCATCAGTAAAATGGATAAATAAATTGTGGCACATTCGCACAATGGCTTAGTACCAGCATTAAAAGGGATAATCTACAGACACAACAACAGGCATTCAGTTGGACGAAAGAAACCAGATGTGCAACAATCATGCTCTATGATTCCATTTGTATAAAGTTCAAAAAACAGGCAAAGCCAAACTGAAATGTTTAGGGGCGCATGCTTAGGTGATCAAAGTACAAATAAACACAAAGAAGTGGTTTCAGTGAAGTCGGCAGAACCTTTGGGGGAGGGCAGGGCGAGCTGCATCTTTGCATCTTCAGTGTGCTGTTTCCTGATGTGGTGGCAAGGACGCAGGTGCTCATATATGTCATTAAACTGTTCCATGCATATTTTATGGATGTTCCTGTGGCTCTATTATATTGTACAAGACAAAAGCTTATAAAACAGTAAAGTGCATGCTGTATCGCCAATAATTCACTGGCTCTGCTTTTGTGAGACTGAGCGCTTTACGTGAACCATCACTTGTGCAGCGTTGGCACAGAGACGCACACACTGCACCTACACGTGAAGATCAATATTGATTGTTCCGGGAAAAAAAGGGGCTTAGAATTAATAATAATAGAAACATTTGAGCATCTAACCAGTTAAAAAGATAAAGGATAAAAATGCTGGAAAGTTAAATGAAAAACAAATTAGAAAAAATAATTAGAATCAGCCAAATTAATTGAAGTAAACACTGTAGGAGATTGGATTTTAGATGCTAATAAATATGTAAGATTAAAATGCAATTTAAAGTTAATAGGGAAAATATTCTTCACTTGACACATGATTACCTCTGTAATCAGAAAAAAACACATGACGGTTTAAAAACATCGTCATCTCTGCTCTCTGTGCCCTGTTTTTAAAATGTGGCAGTGATGCGTCCCACGCGCTGGCGACTCAAGGGTCCCTGTGGATTTGCTTGGCATGTGGTAGGGTCTGTGATTGCAAAACTTACTCCTTCCCACCTGCCCCTCACCACCTAGAGGGGCATTTCTCACGAGGGCGGTGCTTCTTTCCGGAGTGAGCTCCCTGCCTCAGAGTTCACTGTGGGGCCCCCAAGTCACTCCCTGGACCGCAGCTGTGCCAGGGTCCCCGCTGGCCGCTGCCGGGTGGCTGGGAGGGGAGGAGCTTCACAGGTGAGATGGTCAGGGGTTGGGGAAAAGGATTCTGTCAAAAAGCAATGGAATTAACTTTCAAAATGTGCATGGGTTGTTTTAATTTACACCCCTGGTCGTAGGTGTCAGAAACCAGCTCAGGTGCACAGGCGCTCACTGTGAAAGTGGGCGGTTACAGGGTCCCTGTGAGCTTTGTATGGCAGGGACCCCAGACTTCTGCCCCTCCCTCCTGCGGACACAGAGGGGAGACAGACACACTCTCGGCAAGATAGCTGACCATCTGCTGAGTGCCAGGCGGTGGGAGGCCGGGCGGGGGGGAAACCCGAGATGAACACTGTGATGGGGGCAGGACTGTCCACCTGCACGAGACCCCCCACATGCCGCCATTTCCCCAGCCCAGCCTTCTCGAAGCAGTGCTTCTAAAACACAGCACAGCATCCTTTGGCCCTTCTAGGGTCTCCCCATCCTCAGGATGAAGTCCGAACTTGCACAGCTCAAGACACTTTATGACAGGACACCCGCTGGTCGCTCTCTGCCGGCAGAGCTCCACAAGCTCTCCGCAACAGGGAGGTGGGAGCTCTCCCGCCTGCTGGCCTGGCCTGTGTCACCTGGCCCTGTTCTCCTTGGGAGCAAACCTGGACTGACATTAGATGCTGTCACAGGACAGAGCAACCCCAGGTTGGCTGCCATCAACCCATTCATCCATCTGGTCACTCGTCCATTCTGCTCGGCTAGGGCAGGGCCGAGCCCTGATGGGGAGAAGGTGGGGACAAGTCGGACACGGACCCTGCCTGCTCCGAGCTCCCATTCTGGTCGGGAAGACAGACGTTGAGACCACTGGGAGATCCTGCTTGTTATGGGAGACTCTTTGTTAGGAGCTGGAGGGCAGGGAGGTGGGGCGCAGGGAGGTGGGGCGCAGGGAGGTGGGGCGCAGGGAGGTGGGGCGGAGGGAGGTGGGGCGGAGGGAGGTGGGGCGCAGGGAGGTGGGGCGCAGGGAGGTGGGGGGCAGGGTGGTGGGGGGCAGGGGGAGGGCACAGAGTCTGGGTTTGAGTTCTGTCTCCACAGGTCACCCGATTTTGGGTGGGGAGCCTCTGTTAGGATCACAGTGCCAGGTGCCTCAGGGTTTGTCGCAAGGACTGAACAAGAAAGCCCTGGGGAGCACTCTTTACATTGCCGGCAGGACAGAGGGCGCCCAACAAAAGTTAGCTCCGACTAAGGGAGCTGAAGCTAAGCTCTAAGAAATGAAAAGGCTGAGGATGTGGCATGGGGAACATAAAGCAGAAAAAGGCAACAGCACATGCCAAGGCCCTGCTTGTGGAAGAGGCAGGGCTCATTTCAGGAACATAGAGGTGGTCAACGGGAGGGAAGTGTCTAGTGAGAGGGGGCGTTGGCGAGCTCCGGAGGAGAGAGGAGGCCAGATCCCGGAGAAATACTAAACCACAGACCTGCCTCGTTCAGGTCGTTCGATTTGAGAGGCTGCTGCACGACCCCGCCCCCCAGCCCGCCCAGGCCGACTCAGGCCTTCTTTCGAGGCCGGGCGCAGGACCAGGCGAGTCAGCTCCCTTCTCCCCGCAAAGCCTAATCAATCGGGCTGCTGCGGCACCGCATTGGGAATGGAGAAGCGGCTCCATCCTTCACGGAGGTGGCTGCAAACCTCGTCTCCCTGGAAACCGAAATAATCATTGGAAGTCAGCTCATGGCAACTCCGCTTACGCGCGTGGGTGCCACGATTATTATACAAGCTGATTTACACACTGTCCTTTTAAAACCTATACGCCATAAATGTGAAAGAAGGCTCACTACCCCTACTTTTCTGGCAAGTCGTCATGCATGCGGAGCAGGACGGAATCAGGAGGTTCAGCCGATGTTCTAAAATCTGCACCCCCCGCTAAAAATACCGCCAAACCTGCTCCTTCTCCGCGCAGCTACTGACGTTCAAGTCAATCCCACGCAAATGTCCAGAGAGCCGCATGAAGGGCGCTCACATGTATTCACTGGGCAGATGGCTTCCGTGAAACGTGGGCGAGGGACCCCTGCGCGCGGGCTGCCTGGCGAATGCGGGTGAGGCTTTCTCCAGACGCAAGCGGCCTCTGGGGGCTTGTGCCCCTGCTCGCCGGGCACCCTGGACACTCTGTGAAGGAAGGGGCATGACGCTGTGAGTTCTGGGGGACGTCTTCCCAGGCCTGAACTTGCCAAGCGGGCGTCAGGAACGCGGGTGTGTTCTCAAAGCACCCCTGCACCTCCCCCGTCCCCTCCTCCCCCAGCGCGTTCTCTAGCTGCTGCCACTCCCGCCTCCCCTGGATCCAGCGCAAAGTTATTTAACGCTGCAATTAGCCGGCAGGGTGAGTCATCGGCTCCCCGTGCCTCGCTGCAGCAGCGGCAGCGACGGTGTGGAAAGAGCCGAGGGCGCGGGCCCAGCCGCTCGGCCCGGTGGGACCTCAGAGGGCTTTCCAGAGACGCCCCTCCCAGGTCTGGTTCCGGGAGGAGGCTGGGGGCCCAGAGAGGCCTGGGGGAAGGCCATCTCCACGCCCCCAACCATCCCCAAGCCTTCCTCTCACTCATCGAGAGTTCTTCTCGGTCCGCGTCGGTCGGAAGGAGCCGATTTACCCTCCCCCGCGCTGCACCCCCCTCCCCCGCGGTGCTCTCAGGCCGTGAACCGCCTTCTGATGAGTTAACTCACTCGCACCCGCATCTGGGGGAAATTCCTGCATGATCCCTGAGAAGGGCTTTTGCGACTAAAGCGCAACGAGACTCCTCCAAGGTTCTGCCTGAGGCTTCACCTCCAGTTCCGCAGCACTTGCACCCCCTCCCCCGCGCCCTCGAGCCGGTACTACCCGGGCGGCGCCGGAGGGTCGCAGCCCCTGAGCTCCTCCTCCAAACCCTGCCCCCCACCCCGCATCCGGCCTCCCGCCCTCATCTCACCCCTCCCCCGAGCTCCGAGCTCCCCGTCCCTTCCCCCACCCCCACCCCCGCACTCAAACCTCCTTCCCCCCCCCCGGGCTCTTCCTTCTTCCGCTTTCCCCCAGACTCGCCTCTTCCCCCTCCCGGAGTCAGGCTCTCCCCCGTAGCCCCTCAGCGCCAGGGCGCCCCTATTCCTGCCCCCAAGCTAACTTCCCAGGCTTCCTGATTTCTAGCAGGCCGGTGGGCATGGAGTGAGACCCCAGCCCTGTGACCAGGGGAGCGCAAAGGCAGGGTCTCGAGAGGTGGGAGGTGCCGGAGGTGGGGCCTGGGGGCATCAGGGGAGGGAGGCAGGGGTGGGGGGTGGCGTTCCCAGAGAGGCCAGGGGCGCTGATAGGGGGAGGAAGGCGGAGAGACGCGGCGAGCGGGCACCTCTCCTTGGGGAGGCGGCAGAGGGGTGTCCTAGGGGCTACGGGGGTTGGGGGGAAGGGGGAAGGGGGGAGGGCGGCGCCTGGGCCTGGCGCACCGGGCCGCGGGTGGGGTGGGGGGGAGCTGAACGTCCTGGGAGGGGCACCGCGGGCTGGGGAGTGGGCGCGCGCGTCCTGCGGTCCTCCGCGTCGCATCGGTTCCCTGCGCGGGGCCGCGGCGGCGGCGGCGGGAGGCGGAGGATGCGGGCTCCGGCGGCGGCGGCGGCGGCGGCGGCGGCGCGGGCCCGGGAGGACGCGGGAGGATGAGGAGGAGGCCGGCGGTCCGGCCGCGCGGCGCCGGGAGGAGGCGCAGGCGGCGGGGGCGGCGGCGGGCGGCGGCGGGCGCGCGGGGTGCGGGCCGGCTCGGGCGCGGAGGATGAAGTGGAGCGTCCGCGGGGCCTGCGCCGCGCTCTCCTCCTGCCTCCTGCTCGCCTGCGCGCTCAGTGCCGCCGCCGTCGGCCTCAAGTGCTTCTCGCTGGGCTCGGAGCTGCGCGGGGAGCCGTTCCGGCTGGGGGCGGCCGCCGGCGCCTTCTACTCGGGGCTGCTGCTGGCCGCCGGCCTCTCGCTGCTCGGCGCCGCCCTGCTCTGCTGCGGGCCCCGGGACGCCCCCCTCGCGGGGCCGGGGCCGGGGCCGGGCCCGGGGCTCGGGGTCCCCGCGGCCCCAGCGGGGGCTCCGGAGGCTGCGCCGGGCGAGCCGGGGAGCGCAGCCGGGCCCTCGGGGCGGGTGAACAGCCAGAACCTGCTCCTGCTCGGCGTTCTCGTCTTCATGCTCGGGGTCCTCAGCGCCTTCGCGGGCGCCGTGATCGACGGCGACACCGTGTCCCTAGTGGAACGCAAGTACTCCCACTACTGCCTGCCCCCGCGCGCGCCGGCCGCGGCCCCTGGCCCGGCCGCGGGCACTGCGGCCGCGGCCCCCGGCGCGCCGCGCGCCCGCAGCACCCTGGACAGCGCCACGTCCGCCAAGTGCCGCCAGCTGAAGGACTACCAGCGCGGCCTGGTGCTTTCCACCGTCTTCAACTCGCTCGAGTGCCTCCTGGGCCTGCTCAGCCTCCTGCTGGTCAAGAACTACAAGTCCTCGCAGGCCCGGCGCGGCCGGCGCGGCCGGCGGAAGGGAGGCCGGGCCCTGGCGCGGCCCCGCGGCGGCCCGGGGTTCCGTGCGCAGCCGCCAGGCTCCCGGGCGCGGCGGGGCCGACGGGGCCGGCGGGGGCGGAGGCTGCAGCAGCGGCCGAGCGAGGCTTCCATCCTGTCCCCGGAGGAGTCGGACTTCGCCGCCCCGGGGGACTGCGCGGGCTTCGCGGCGCGCCACGCGGTCTCCTACATCAACGTGGGCGTCTTCCACGCGTTTGACGAGGCGGGCGTGGAGGTGTGCTGCGGGGGGCACCCGTCTGTGGAGCTGCCGGGGTACGCGCCCTCGGACCCCGACCTCAACGCCTCCTACCCCTACTGCTGCCGGCCGCCCTGCGACGCGGCGCGCCCCTGGGAGCCGAGCCGGGCCTGCTGAGCCCCCGGGCCGATCCGGATGTACTGCGGCCGCCTCCCTACCCGCCACCGCAGCGAGGGAGGTCGGGGGCTGGCGGGGCGCAGAGCCAGGCCTCTCCGTGGCGACGCATCTTCAGGGGCGGTCTGGCCCAGCGCCTCCGGGGGCCACCCGCCACGAGACTGGCCCTCCAGTATGATTATTTCTGTGTCTGGGAGGTTTCTCTTCTTTTCTGTGTCTGTTCGTATCCGGACTCCATTTTAAAGTTTACAATAAATGTTTTGGGGTTGGCTCGCCCCACCGCACTTCTCTTTGGCAAGTCCGTTCCCTGGGCGCGTTCCCTGGGCGCCCTCCGAGACCCGAGTGAGAGCTCACCCAGCGAGGGTGATTTCGCGGCGGGAAGAACGCTCGCTGAGAGGACAGAAAGACAGAGCAGCTGGTCCTTTAGGAATGGAAGAAGTGAAGAAGCACCCAACAGCAACACTTTGTACACGGATGTGCCTGCTTTTGTTGATACTTTCTTACTGTAAAGCTCTCCATAAACAGTGAAAATGTTTGGTAAATTTATTGCAATTTAAAATTGGTGAGTTCCTTTATTAAATTAATTGCCATGTTATTGGAGATATTCATCACATTGGGGTTAGAGGATGTCGACACAAATCCGTTTTGGGGGGAAATGATTGAATTTGGTCAGACAAATGTTGAGTTTGAACAGTTGTATTATGCTAGTTGGTTGACTAAATCCAACCTCTTTCTGAGACTAAATTTCTGTGTGTATATCAGGTCCCATACATTTCTTTTTCTGGAAACTGGCGATGGGGTTTTTACAGCAAAGCTGAGCTTATTTTGGTTAATACATAAGAACAATCCAATCCTATTCTGGAAAATCACAGTCATAGTTTTTCTGGCAAAGATTATTATCCTGTTGATTAATTCATTAATCTGGTGATTTTGAATATTATAGCATTTCATTTGAAATATACCCCTTAAATAGCCTTAATTGATGTGAAGGTCATACTTTCAAATCATTAGGATATGCATGTGTGTGCATGTTTACACATGCAATATGAAATGCGTTCCAGATGATGGTGAAGTGTGTTTCCACCCAGTCTTGTGGGCTGACTGGGAGCCAGGCAGGCTCTGAATCTTGGGAAAAGGTGATCCAACTCCCATGTGCTGGAATTGTGGTGCCAGGCAGGTGTGCTGCTAATTCTGAACGTGCTCTAAGCAGAGCCCCACCTTGACCCAAATGGTGTGTGCCTCCTGCAAAAGGAGTTGAGGATACACTCTGTGCTCTGCTAGGGTAAGCACAGCACAAGACACCTGAGGTGACAAAAGCTAAGGAAATAATGTGTACTCTCTCGATCTAGAGGGTATAGGGGTCCACTTCTAACTGTGAATAGGTAGCCAGATGTAGCGTTGGAGATGTAGTTTCCGGGTGCAGGCTCTGGGTGAGACCTCTCCTTAGCTCCCGGGCACTGCCTGCAGCTCGAGTTCCCATGTACCCAGGTGACCGAGGCCCACATCCAGCCGGGACCTGGCCAGACTGCCCAGCTGCAACGGAAACTGCTACAGAGAGGAGGCCCTCTTTCCACTCAGAGAAGTGCAGACCTGTCACCGTTCAGTGGAGGAGGCAAAGCAGTCGTGCTGATGCTTGGACAATTACTTTGAAACCTGGGGATTCTGATCGGAGAGGCCACGGGCAGTGTCTTCTCCTCGTTATGCTGATGCCACCCGAGGAAGAAGAATCATCCAGAGCCAACCTACTAGGTCCTCATCCACAGACCTCTTCAGATAATGGTCCATATTGGGCCTCTGGCTTCAGCCAGGCTGAGGGCCCGGCCCAACTAGTCCCACTCCGGTCCTTATGGCCTGGCGCCCCCTGCCCCCACACCCCCAGCCCACTGGCCATCAATGTAAGTAGAAAAAGTGATAAGTGGCAGCACAAGTGACTTTTAAAATACTTTTCCCCATCTACCTAAGCCAAATCAATACGGCACTGCCAGGCATCTCCTGCCTGCTGAGCAGGGCTGCTCCTCACTCCTGGGGCAGAGACCTCACCGGCAGCTGCAAGGCTTGCCTTCCAGAACTAACGAGGAGGCAGCCTGGCCAGTGTGTGCCCAGTGGCTGGGCACGCGGTGGGCTCTTGCGGAAGGCAGCTGGGCGGGGACCCCCGGCACGGAGCAAATGCGTGAGCAGCACAGACGTCAGCTGTCAGACCCTCCCGTATCCTTCCTGTTTTCTGAGGTTCTGTCTTACACGGTTTGTGCAGCTGAAAATGTTAGATGCCTTATGAATCTTTCAAATTTGCAAGCAAAATCAAGTGTCAAACTTTCTTTGGGGTAGAGCAGGAGGGCAGAACGGGGCGGGGCAGCAGAGAGCATCTGGGGGTGTGGACAGGGGCTTCTGCCCCGTCAAATGTACGTTTGACCAAGAAGCCAGATGGGATTTTTAAAGATGTGTTACTAACTCCATGAATATGGTTAAGTCCACGTTATAGAGGCTGATATAATGATGTGGGATGCCAGGGTTTTAATTTTTAAAGTTTACTAGAGGAAATAAAATCTCAAATATCCCTACACTCAAATCGTTCCAAAGACCAGTACTCGGGGAAGCGAGTGGAGAATCGTGAAGCTGCCCAGCTTCCTTCTAATTGGGACGAACTTCCTGTGATGGCTCCAGAGTCCTGGCAGTTTATCCACCGCGCAAGCCCTTCTCATTCACGCTTGTTCTCCTTTTTGAAAGTTTAAGTTAGTTGTTTAGAATTGATTCTTTATGCTCCTTGGAAAATAATACCAGTTCTTGGAGCTTTCTTAAAATATGGGTCTTATTCTATTTCTCAGAATAATGATAAACTCTTGGCCTGGTGGAGGCCAGACCAAGAGTTTATTATCATCATGAAATACCAAAATTAAACACATTTTAGTGTTTTTACATCACTTAATGCTGAGTTTGTAAGTTACTATTTTAAACATAAAGGTTGTTTATATTTAAAAGAATAATTTAATTAACACCACACATGACACAGTCACCAAACAAGCCGTGTTTTCTTAAGACTGATGAACCAGTGATCCCAGAGTGCCTGGGTTTACATGCTTCCTCAGGCAGAGGAGGTGCTCTTGGCAACACAAATCGCAACCACAAAACTGAATTTTCTACTGATATTCAATTAAACAATCATTTAATTTAAAAAATCAGGCAGATGGTGTTTGTGGTGAAGATGAAACTGCTGGTGAGCAATGTTTTTACTCTTGGCTGGTGTCATGACGCCGAGCAGGTGGGAACCTCCAACGTGTACAGAGGCACACACATATGTATGTACGCACACTTATGAATGCACACACAGGCACACAGTTGTGTGCGATGCATGCATGCACATATGAGCGTGCACACACATCACATGAGTGCACACACACATAGGAAAGCCCACAAACACAAATGCACACGTGTGCACATGTACACATGCATGCATGTGTTCATACTGCCACACATACACTTGTTTGCAAGCACATGCACCAGTGTATGAACACACACACACACACACACACACACACAGCCTCCCTGGCGATGTCTGAGGGCCAGGCCAGTGGCCCTGCCTGGGGCACCCAGGACGCCAGGTGGAACGTGTCGGGTGGAGTGGCCTGGCCGTGGGCTGGTGCTTCCCTTGACAAGGCATCATAGGAGCGCAACTTGGAGGGCACCTGTGGGTGCTGAGCGGCACCACATAGACCTGCACACTCTGTCGCATCCAGGTGTGGCGAGCTGGTGGGACGGCGCCTCACCCAGAAGCCAGCACAGCACAGCCAGCCACAGCAGGGCTGCACCGGGGTCAAGGGGGCTGGGCACAGGCTGAGTTCCCAGGCTCCCAGGCGGCAGTGTTGGGGAGACACTGCTGGGCTTGGTGGGCACTGACCTCTGGGTGACCTCCGGGCCGGGGGAGGGCTGCACGCAAGTCCTCAGTGTTGTTATTGCCCCAAAGCACTGTTTTCTCACCAAGATGTGAATGAAAATTAATAAATGAGAGACTCGAAGAAAAATGAATTCTGGCATATAAATAAGAATAAACTCTTTATATACCTGTGTACCTATTTTTGTAGGAGACAGAGGCAGCAGCCTAATGTCCATTGGTTTATTTTCTAGATGATCCAATCTCTTTGCTTAATTTGCTACTTTTCAGCCTAATGTTTTTCAGGAAAAACCCCCACCAAAATGGAAAAAGAAAATGTAACTTTGGAAAACAGTGCCCATACATCATTATGTCCCCAGTTTGAATTCTAAGGACTTACTGGGGAGGTGGGAGAAAGCCTGGTGGTTCCTGTCGCTGTTTATAATGGTTTTCTTAAAATCTCCATGTTTGTTTCATGTAGAGAAGCCACGATCTCTACTTTACCTTTTTATCTACTATTCATCCTCAACAGAATGTCAATAGAAGTCCTGTTACTTTAGGACCAGTGAGATCTGTGTCAAAGCACAGCACATTCCACAGAATGATCATTTCCTCCCTGTCTCTGCGGCGCTTGTCCTGATCGAGCAAACTGTGTGTGTGGTCACGACCACGTGGGCTCTACCGAGGGCAGGAGCTCCCAGCAGACGGGGGTGGGGGTGGGGGTGGGGGATGGGGACGGCTCTGGCACCCGGAGGGCTGCCTTTCTCCCTGACCCCAGGCTGGCTTTGGCCGCACACCTGCCATGTCCGTCCACTATTCCTACACCGCCAGCCTGAGCCCTTTCTTCAGCTCCACTCCTGATACAACTTTCTCCTAAAACGTGTGTCAGATTGTGCTGTCCTACCCAGAAACTTTCAAGAACTGCCTTTTCTGAAGAAAAGTAAACCCTCATGGACCTGGCCCAGCCTGACCCTTCACCCTTCTCCGGGGGCCACGGGGGGCCCCTGTCTGGTGGGGCCGAAGTAGGCGTGGTGACCGAGGCCGGTGTGCTTCCTTGGGGAAGCGAACGGAGCGGTGGTGCTGAGTCCGGGGGGAGAGGAAGGGGCGCGAGGACGCAGGCCTGGACCTTCGCGGGCTCTGTGCTGCCTCGGGCGCCTGGACGTTTTAGGAGCTTATCTTAGTTTCCTGGGGCTGCTGCCACAAGGCATCACAAACTACGTGGGTTAAAACAGCAAGTATTTATTTTCTCACAGTCTGGAGGCCAGAAGTCTGAGGTCAGGGGGTCGGCAGGGTTGGCTCCTTCTGGAAGCTCTGAGGAAGGATCCGTTCCGTGCCTCCCTCCAGGCTCCTGGGGGCGGCAGTCCTAGGCGTGCCCGGGCCTGTGGACTCACCGCTATCTCTGCCCGCCTTTCGTGGCCTCCACCTCTGTGCGTCCTTCTCTGCCTCTTAAAAGGACACCATTGGCTTTAGGCCCCTCTCTAGTCCAGAGTGATCTGCAAAGACCCTATTTCCAGATAAGGCCATGTTCTGGGTGAACAAGAATTTGGGGGGGACAGTGCTGAACTATATTGAACCCAGTACAGAACTCAGTCGAGGCTGAGTGGTTTGCTCCTTCCTTCCTGCCTGGGGCCAGCTCTGAGGACCCCTGGGGACAGGCGCCCCGTCCCTGAACCGGGGCACAGGCATGAAGCTGGTGGAGCCCTCGTCAGCTGTCAGATGAACATTCTAAGAGACGCTGAAAGAGTAAAATTAATCCCCCGAGGCGAAAAACTTTCTGAAAATAAGTTCCATTTGGTGTATTTGCAAACATTTTCAGATAAGAGCCCCGGAGACTGCGATATTTTGTGAATCCAGCCTGTAACGTATCACCCTCCTCTTCTTGGCAGGTTGGGGGGTGGGTGGCCCTGGTGTCAGAGGCTCTCCTCCCGCTGGGAGACTCCGCTCGGGTTCAGGTGAAAGGCCACGGACTGTGTGCTCCCGGCCCCAGGCTGCTCCGAAAGGGGGCTTTTCCCGTCTCCAGGCCTCTGCGCCTGGGGCAGCGCGGACCCTGCTGCGGCCTCGGTCTTGCTCATCTTAAGGGCTTTCTGCCCACCTGCTCTTTCACCTCCCAGCCTTGGTTCGCACAGTCCCCTCAGCGCCTCTGCCCATTCCTGGACCCTTGTCCCCGCCCCGTGTCGTGGCCCCGCTGGGACGTCGCCTTTGCTGGGAGCGCCCCTCAGGTGCACCTGCAGGACCACCTGCGCCGCCGGCCCTTGAGGCAGTGCCCCCTGCCCCTGCCCAGTGGAGCCGCCCACAGCTGTGAGCTCTGCCACCCTCCCGCCTCCCTCACCTCTTGCCATCCCCATCCCTTCCTGGAGGCTGGGAAAAGCTCCAGGGGCTGCCGGAGACCATGCCCTCACCTGCCCGTGCAACTAGCCTTGACGGAGCCTGCATGCCAGCCCCCGGGGTCCCACACCTGCCGCCATCTCTGTCAGCACAGGCATCACCTGATCAAGGGCTAACTTGTCTTGAGGGCTCACCATGGGCCAGGCCCCATGTGGCAAGCACTTTGCAGACACTGCCTCCCCTAATCCTGGAAATGGCACTTTACCGGTGGGCAAACCAAAGCTTAGAGAACGTGCTGTGTGCCCGGGATGGAGCTGGTGTGAGAGCAGCAGTCTGAACCCAGCATTGCCTGGTGCCTGGGCCCCCTGCCTGTTGTAGCCACAGGCAGGACCAAGGTTCTGTTCCCAAGTGGCATTTGTGGGAGTTTTGTGAGCCCAGGTGTGGGGTGGGCAGTGTAACCATCTCCAGCTCCCTCCATACCTCTGTGCCTTCAGCCAACGGCCTGCTCACTGCCCCCTTCAGGGTCCCTCAGGACCCTAAACTAAGCCTTTCGCCAAAACTCAGCATCTCCCTCTTCTTGGTTGAGGGGCTCCGTCCCTACGCCCGTCACCAAGCCCCTCAACGCAGCCTCCGCTAATTCATCTCAGTGTTCATTCAGCAGCTACCCGCTGGGCCAGATGCCGATTCCAGAGGGTGCTGCACGCTCCCTCCCTGCCCCCGGCCCTGATGCAAGTGCATGTGCTCACTCTTGGGAGACTGGAGGGGAAAGAGACTCATATTCTTTTTTTTCCATACGAAGTGCACAGATCTGGTTGTATTTTACACTTAAGGCACATCTCAATTTGGACCGGCCACGTTTCAAAGACTCAGTAGCTGCCGTGGCGCGTGGCTGCTTAGCACCCTAACAGCGGACAGCCTCCTCCCCACACGCTTCCTTTATTTTCATCAGTAAAGATGTTAAATGTGATGCACCGCATATAATATAATACACGCGCATCCACCGTCTAGATTCAGTTTACATGGCATCAAAAATAAAACAGAAAACTCTCAACAGTCTAAAATGTCATTCCCCATACTTGGTCCCCATTTCTCTTCTAATTTTAAATATGTAAAGTGGTACATGGACAGCCAGGGTGTCCCCGTCGTCCTCTGGGTCACCACTCACCTCTCGTTGGTTGTGGGTCATGCCTGGGGTGTTTTCATGCTTCCACAACAAAAGTGTGTGTCTGTGCACATGATATAGTGTTGCTTTGAAATTTTTTTTTAATTGAACTATAGTTGATTTACAATGTTGTGTTAATTTCTGCTGTACAGCAAAGTGATTCAGTTATACATATATATGCATTCTTTTTGATATTCTTTTCCATTATGGTTTATCACAGGATATTGAATATAGTTCCCTGTGCTATACAGTGGGACATTGCTGTTTACCCATCCTGTATATACTAGTTTGCATCTGCTAATCCCAAACTCCCACTCCATCCCTCCCCCTTGGCAACCACAAGTCCGTTCTCTATGTCAGTGAGTATGTTTCTGTTTTGTAAATAAGTTCATTTGTGTCATATTTTAGATTCCACATATAAGTGATATCATATGGCATTTCTCTTTCTCTTTCTGACTTACTTCACTTAGTATGAGAATCTCTAGGTCCAACCATGTTGCTGCAAATGGCATTATTTCATTCTATTTTATGGCTGAGTAGTATTCCATTGTATATATGTACCACATCTTCTTTATCCATTTCTCTGACGATGGACGTTTAGGTTGCTTCCATGTCTTGGCTACTGTAGATAGTGCTGCAGTGAACATTGGGGTGCACGTTTTTAAACTTTACATAATGGTGTCATACTGAGAATAGTTCCTGGACCCAATTCCAATGACTGTGTGTGGAGGCTTCTTCACACCAAGCCGTTCTTGATGCCAGCGTGGAATCTGAGAATTCCACTCAATTCTGACACTATCAACCCAGAGATAGAATCTGATTTTGCCCTCCACTTCAGACACCAAACACAAGTCCAGGTTGTACCTCTGACAGATTGACTATAAATCAGAGGTTCCCATGAGTCCCTCCTCTGGGTCGTTCCATTAATTTGCTAGAATGGCTCAGAGAACTCAGGAAAACCTTATGTTTACTCAGTAGTTTAGTGATTTATTATTAAAGGATATTAAAGGATATGAATCAACAACCAGATGAAGAGACACACAGGGCCAGGTCCTGAACAAAGGTGCTTCTGTCCTCGTGGAGCTGGGGGCCCAGCACGGTGGCACCAGGAATCTTCCTGGTTCCCTGACATGGAAACTCTCCAAAAAGGGTCAAAAAGAACTCCTTTTTTTTTGGTTTTTATGGAGGCTTCATTAAACATAGTCATGATTGACTAAGTCATTGGCCAATAGTGATTGACTCAACCTCAGCCCCTCCCCGCCCCTCCCCAGAAATCAGGGGGTGGGACTGAAAGTTCCAGCCCCCTAATCACCTGGCTGGTTCTCCTGGCAACCAGCCCCCACCCTGGGCTGGGATACAAAAGTCACCTCATTAACGTAAACCCAATTGTGATAGACAGGGCTTGTTACGGATAACAGGACAACCACTTCACCTTCATGGCCGTGAAACACTTTCAGAAACTGAAGACAAGAGGCCAAATGTTATAACAAAGGATACTCCCGTTGCTCTCATCGATATGAAAATTCCAAGGGTTTTGGGAACTGGGAGCCAGGAACTGTGGGTGAAGAGCAAATACATCTGAGAAACACATTTCCGTCACGTGCATATTTTGTAAATGATAATATCACAGGACATGTAGTGTGTTAACCTCAACATCATGTCTTTGAGATTTGTCTGTGGTCTCACTGGAACTTGCTCCCGTATTCTAACTGCTGTGCTGCGTCGGATCGTGCAGCCAACCCTCAGCTCCTTTGCCATTTCCCCACTGAGTCGCTCCTAGGGGATTTCCTTTCTCCCCTTGCAATCCGTGCTGCACAAAACCCCTCACCTGTCTCATTCCCAGGGAAGGCTTCTCGAAGCTTCACACTCAGGTGTGTTCCTGGGGCCTGTGCCTTTCTGCTCTCCCAGGAGCTGCACCATGGGGGCTCTGGGCAGGCGTGTGTAGGGCCTGCCCCCACTGCAGCTCAGGGCCGTCTCCTGAACCTCCCTCAGAGACCCTCGCGTTTCCTCTTGTTAGTTGCTGTGAAATGGTATCTCACAGTTTTCACCTGCATTTCCACAGTTACTAGTGAGGTATTGACTGCTCTGTAACTCCTATGTTCTTATTCTCTAGCATGAAAAAAAAATTGCTTGTCTTTTTACTGATTGATTTCTAGACATATACCCTGGGTACTGCTCCTTATCCCAGAGCTGAGTTGCCTTTTCGTTTGGGGTGTCATTTGTCAAAAAGTAAATCACATTTATTAATCCTTTCCTATATGGCTTGTGATAAATAAAGAAAATGCAGATTAAGTCATCAGCCACTGCAGTGCTGACCGACGTGCACCCTGAGAGGAACTTAGGAAGAAAACAGGATGAGTGATCTGCGCTTTGGACAAGCGGTCTCCTTAGATCATTAGATGCATATGTCAGGAAGAATTTTAATGAAGCCAGGCTCTTGCATCTTCCCCTACATAGAAAAGCACTAAAACCTTTAACCTGAGATGTCTGTTCTTTGTGAACAGCAGTAGTCTTTTACCAAGATGTAAGCTTGACTGCACGTATTCCCAGGCCAACGATTATATATAAGCTAGGCTTCTCGCCTGACCTCTTCAGAGCAGTTTCTCAGAGCTACCGAGTGGCTGTCTCCCAGGCCATTGTCCTCAGTACGGTCCCTGAATAAAACTTAAGCTCACAACACATATGTTGTGCAGTTTTCTGTAAGTCGACGCTTGTCTTCCTGTTTCTTGCTTAAGAAATTCTCCCTATCCTGGTGGTTTTTTGTTTTGTTTTGTTTTGTTTTCGGCCCCGCAGACTCTTCGTTGCAGGGCTCGGGCTTCTCTCTAGTTGTAGTGCGCGGGCTAAGTAGTTGCGGTGCGTGGGCGTAGTTGCGGTGCGCTGTCTCAGTTGCCCTGCGGCATGTGGGATCTCAGCTCCCTGATCAGGGATCAACCCGTGTCCCCTGCATTGGAAGGCGGATTCTTAACCACTGGACCACCAGGGAAGTCCCTATCTTGATGTTTTAAAGATATTTTTCCTTTTCTTGTAAAAGTTTTACAGTTTTGCTTTTATATTTACGTTGTTGGGGCCCAGGGTAGGCTGCCCCAAAATGTGCCTCAATGGCATTTGGATTATTTTGAATTAAAGTTACTTAAGAAATGGCCAGTGCAAAAGGGACACTCTGGACCTCCTCTCTGTGCCCTGAAAGCAGGAAATAAGTCTCCCATGTGAAGGTGCCCTCCCTGTATCTGGACGCAGAAGGACACCCTTATCTCCAGGGACAGGGAATTAGGGCTGAGAAGCCTGTCTAAACAAACCTTGTTACTTTTAAAATTTATTCCCCAAGCCCAGACTCTGCTTAGATTTTTTCACTAATTGAGCACTAAAGCCTAAGTTTCTTTGTCCTCTCTCAATTCCTCACAAATTTATAGTTTCTTTGTCTAAAAAGGATAAAAGCTGCCTGCTTTGGCCACTTCTTAGGTACTATTTCTGTGAGACCTCTGTGCACATGTATTAAATTTTGTTTCTTTTTCTCCTGTTAATCTGTCTTGAGTCAGTTTTATTACTAGTCCAGCCACAAGAACTCACGTGGGATAGAGAGAGAAATTTCCTCCTTTCCAATAAGGCCTTTAATCCATCTGGGAAGTTATCTTTGTTTATAATGTAAGGTAGAGATCTCACTTTATCCTTTATTATTAGATATAAGTGTACGTGTTAACCACCATTTTAGAATCTGAGATGAGACCTGATTAAAATAAAAAGGTGTTTATTTGGGGTTTGTTAGGACTGTAGCCCAGGAGGCACAGATCCAGGATCACTTGAATTGTGTTCTGTGGGACTATGAAACAGGGGATGCGTATGAAGGCAAAATCAGCAAGGTTACAGTTAGTTAAATGAGTTTTTTATCAAGAATTATAACTGGAGCCGGCAAGAAGTAAGGATGCTAGTTAAGCAAGGATTGGTTGGAGTCCGAAATGTTTGCATAGTTAGAAGGGGAGACCTTGAGATCATAAGGTTACAGCTGGCAGTGGCTAGCAGATACTGTCTTGAGAACGGCTGGTGGTGTCCTTGAGTTTAATATGGTTCAGAAAATTCAGGTTCTCAGTGGTGCAGGTAGTGTCTGAGACCAGGTCCTCAGTGGTTGCCTGACTCCATTGTTGTATGCCTTGAGGCAGGAGATAGATGGGCCCTTGGCTGAGCGACTGGAGTTTGTCCCCTGTGGACAGATACTGCCCGACGCAGAGGAGGGGGAGCTGAGCGCTGCCCAGATAAGAGACCGCATAGTTCTCATTCTCGAGGTCAAAGAGGCCTTCCCGACGATACATGCACAGAAAGGCTCCTTGGAGGTCAAAAAGGGAGTGATGTCAACCTACCCATAGGCCTCTTCACTAGAATCCACCTTGGCTAAGAGATGCACGCACATACACGGGAGGTTCCTGAGATAAAGCAAATACGGACTCAAAAGGAGACAAAGCGAGATGATTGGCCAGAGGAAACCTGGAAGAAATGCCCCATGAAAGTGATTCAAACTACCACGAAGCCCACTCTCTCTCTGAGCCTACCCCTGTGTGCCTATTCACATGTACTCTTTTTCCTCCTAATACACACTTCACTTATTTCACTACTTTCTGTTTCTTTGTGGAAATTCATTTTCTGCAAAGCCACACGGGCCAGGGCCTTGTTACTGGCCACTGGTCTAGTGGCTAGGATTCAGCCTTCTCGCTGTCGCAGCCTGACTTCAGTCTCTGGCCAGGAATCGAAATCCTGCTTCAAGCCGCTGCAGGCCAAGGCCACCCAAGATCACGCCTGAGCTATTGTTGCCGAAAACTTGGCCTCTGTGCACTGGTGCCGAATCAAATCTCAGAGACAGAGTTTTGGGTGAAGTAGAAAAGAAGAGCTTTATTGCTTTGCCAGGCAAAGGGTGCCACAGTGAGCTCATGCCCCTCACAAACTGTGTGGCCCCACCCGGGAGGGTTTGGTGAGGAGTTTTATAGCAGTGGTTCAAAGGCAGGTTGCTGGTAAGGATCAGGGTGTGTGCAGGGCCTGCACTCCTTTAATCTGGCCTCAGGTGGTCTCCTGATGAGCTTCTCTGGTTCCTTTAATCTGGCCTCAGGTGGTCTTCTCTGGAATGAAGAATGCTGACATCTTCCATTTGTTGGGGGTTTTAGTTCTGTAAGAAGCTCAAAGACATTGGTTTTATAAAAAAATTATTATTTATTTTATTTTTGGCTGTGTTGGGTCTTTGTTGCTGCACACGGACTTTCCGAGGTTGCAGCAAGCGGGGGCTACTCTTTGTTGCGGTGCACGGGCTTCTAATTGTGGTGGCTTCTTGTGTTGCAGAGCATGTGCTCTAGGCGCTTGGGCTTTAGTAGTTGTGGCACGCGGGCTCAGTCGTTGTGGCGCACAGGCTTGCTGCTCTGTGGCATGTGGGATCTTCCCAGACCAGGGCTTGAACTCATGTCCCCTGCATTGGCAGGCGGATTCTTAACCACTGTGCAACCAGGGTAGCCTAAAGATATTGTTCTGTGTATCCCTTGAGGCGGAATCAGGACCCTCCCCCAAGGTGGTGCTATTGTTTCTTGGCTGCTCCTCCCTTGTCTCTGCATCCCCTCCCTTCCCTGATTAGCAACTGTTTGGACTTGCCATTTAGGACTCAGGGAAGGCCCTGGAGGCTGGAGTCTGTTCCCTATAAACAAGAAACAGGGGACACAGAAAGGCTTCTGTGTCCAGGAGCCCCACAGGGTCCTCTTCAGTTTCACTATGATTACTCTATTATAATTTTGATTTGTCATCAAATGTGTGTGTGTATCTATCTGTCATCTATCCAGGTATCTCCTTTATCATTTTATCTTTATTGTAGGGATAGCTAATTTTTCTCACACATTTTCTTTTTTATTTCAGTGCCTTTATTAAATCTATTATTTTTAAGCTGTTTGTAACATCCTCTCTCACGTAGGGGAACAAAATTTGCCACCCCAAAATGTGTCTCACAGCATATTATTTTAAGCTGGTTATTTTCTAAGAAACAGCAAGACTTGGGGAAAACTCTGAAAACCAGGCAGGAATTTCCTCCCCTTTTGTAAGAAACATTTACATTTGTAAGGGAAATCTCCATTTGTGAGGGCGCCTTCACCTCTATACCAGGAAGAGGAGGGTGACCAAATCTCTAGAAACTCTTAACAGTGGAGAAGGCACTGACTTAAATCGGCATCACAATCTTACCCTTGTTTACTGTGCTTTTCCTGTAACCACCCGTAATTGATTCATCCCACCCTGAACATTCTCTCTCTTTTTTTTTTAAAGGAAATAGTTTTTTTTTGTTTGTTTGTAATTTTATTTATTTATTTTTGGCTGTGTTGGGTCTTCGTTTCTGTGTGAAGGCTTTCTCTAGTTGTGGCAAGCGGGGCCCACTCTTCATCGTGGTGCGCGGGCCTCTCACCCTCGCGGCCTCTCTTGTTGTGGAGCACAGGCTCCAGACGCGCAGGCTCAGTATTTGTGGCTCACGGGCCTAGTTGCTCTGCGGCATGTGGGGTCTTCCCAGACCAGGGCTTGAACCCGTGTCCCTTGCATTGGCAGGCGGATTCTCAACCACTGCGCCACCAGGGAAGCCCTGAATATTCTCTTTTGTCTTTAGCTGAGGATGGTATTAAAGGTGAGGGCTTTGGCCATTTTGGTCAGTTTTCCTGGGTCTCTCCCATGTATACGTGTTAGTAAACTTTTGTGGAATAAAATTCATATTTTATGGCAAGACAAGAAAAATTTAAACATAAAATTTTTCTCTGCCCTTTGGCCTCCTATCTCCCCTCACCGTACATTGTGTATCTGCATTATGCATCAAGCAAACCTCCCCATTGGCAGGAACACCTGCTCAGCCATAAAGAGCAACATTCTCCCAGTGTCAACAAGATAACTCCTTAAAGATAACATTCCGTCTTGATCTTCTAAGGGGTCACATGACCCACCACGATGACGCTTAGATCTGGATTATGTAAACTGTCAATAATACATCTTTTGATGTACAGCCCTCTGTCTCAAAAAACGTATATAACTGTGCCTTGACTTCTAACAGGCAGAACAGTTCTCAGAGTTTTCTGAGATGCTCTTCATGGGTTATAATCCTCAAATTTGGAGCAAATAAAATTTTCCATTTCTTCCTTAGATTGACTAATTAACTTTTCATTGACAGTTTAATTTTCTCCTGTTAATTTGTCTCATGTCAATTTAATTGTTAGACCAGCGGGAAGAACCTAGAAGGGGCAGGAAAATTTCCCCCTCCCCAACACTCACATGTATTGATATTCTATATTTACACAAATTTTCTTCCATGTTATTCATTTTTTTCTATTGAACTGCATGTCCAATGTCTTTCTTCAGAATGTTGCTCTTGGCACTTTCCATGTGCATTTCAGATAAGACTGTCATGTACCCTGCATTACCTTGCCAGGGCACAGGCTAGAATTGCATGGGGTTTACACATTACTCTGAGTAGAATGCCATCCTGTAATTTTGAGTCCTTCCATCTTTGAATAGGTCTATCTCTCCACTTATTTGGGTCTTCTTTTATGTTTTTCAATAAAGCTTAATACTTTTCTTTGTAACTGTCTTGCATGAGTTCTGTTAGATTTTCCCTGAGATGCATTTTAGTTTTTGTGGCTATTGTAAATGTTGCCTTTTTAAAAACTTCATTTTCTATTTGGTTATTGCTGGTGTAAAGACTGTTACTGACCTGGTGTACTAATTTTGTAACCAACAACATTGCAAAAATTTCACTTTAGTTCTAATTATTTGTCCATTTCCAATATCATCTGTGACTAACAATGTTGTCATCCATCTGGTTGTACAAGGGCCAGCTCATTAACCACTGCAGTCGTTAACCTACGTTACGGAACACAAGTCCATGTGCCGGACGCACACTGAGGCCAAACAAACCAAAACGTCGGAGTTTGGAGCAGAGAGAGGTTTATTGCAGGGCCATGCGAGGAGACGGGTGGCTCAAACTCCCTGATGGGAGTATTTCTCAGCCAACAAATGCACATATACTGACTGCTCCCCTACCTCTTCGGAGCAGTTCCTCAGAGCTACCTGAGAGGCTGTCTCCTAGGCTATTGTGATCAGTAATGTCCCTGAATAAAACTGAAACTCACAGCTCTCACATTGTGCATTTAAAAATTTCAGTTGACATAAATGATGTCCTTGGTTTCCAAACCCTCTGCAAGTGATCCAAGTGTTCTTGCTAAGACCTCTGCTGGGGCCCAAGGTAGGTAGAAAAATGTACCTCAATGGCATATTAGTTAGTTTGAGTTAAACTTACTTAGGAAATGGCCAACACAAGAGAGACACTCTGACCTTCCTCTCTGTGCCCTGAAAGCAGGAAATGTCTCTCATGTGAAGGTGCCCTCCCTGCATCTGGATGTAGAAGGACACCCTTATCTCCAGAGACAGGGAATTCAGGGTGAGAAACCTGTCTAAACAAACTTTTACTTCTTTACTACTCAAACCCAAATTTTGCTTACATTCCTTTTTTTTAATCTATTTATTTAGTTGTGTTGGGTCTTAGTTGTGGCACACGAACTCTTAGTTGTGGCATGTGGGATCTAGTTCCCTGACCAGGGATCGAACCCTGGCCCCCTGCATTGGGAGCACGGAGTCTTAACCACTGTGCCACCAGGGAAGTCCCTTAAATTCCTTACTAGTCAAGCACCCAAACCTAAATTTCTTTGTCCTGTCACTTACTCTCAAATTTATTGTTTCTTTGTCTAAAAAGTATAAAAGCTGCCTGCTTTGGCCACTTCTTAAGTCCTTTCTAAGAGCCCTCTGTGATCGTGAATTAAGTTTGTGTCTTTGTTTCCTGTTAATCTGCCCTGTGTCAATGTTACTAGTCCAGCCACAAGAACTCAAGGTGGGTACAAGGGGAAATTTTTCCCTCCCCGACATCTCCAACACAAAGTTGAGTAGAGGTGGAATGACAGGCCTCCTCTTCTTTTTTCTGAGTTAAGTCATTAAGTATGAGGTTTGCCTGGAATTTTGGTAGATACTTTTTAACATTAAGGAAGTTTCTTCTATTTTTAGTTTGCTAAGAGTTTTTTTTGGGGGGGATGGATTTTGTGTGTGTGTGTGTGTGTGTGTGTGTTTTCCAATATAAATAAGCATTGAATTCTATCTATGTATTTTTCCATCGATTATCATGATCATTTGTTTTGTCAACCAAAGAGGAAAAAAAGCCACAGAAGCTTGCACCTAAGAAAAGAGTTTATCTGGGGTCTTAAGAATTATAATTCAGGAGGCACAGATTCAGGTAAAACCAAAAGCGTGTTCTAGGGAATAGAAAGAGTCAGAAGCTTATAAACCAAAAGCCATGAGGCTGTGCTCTGACACAAGAAAGGAAATATTTGTCCTTAAGCGATGGCTGTCATGAGTTGTTTTAGGATGAGGGTCAGATTAGTATCTTGAGTTTCTGGCAGATGCCTTCATTGGGACATTAACTGGTCAAAAGGTCAGATTCCATTCAGGTTGGGACCATATAAGCTCCCGCAGTGGCCCCCAGCTCCATTTCAGAGCTCTCTTAGCAATACTGACTCCATTTTGATTTTCCTTCCACAGTTTTTTCCTGGATTAATCTGTTACTGTGGTAAATTATACTAATCCAGTGTTCAATTTTAAGTCAAGCTAATACTACATCTAATTTGAAAGTCAATTGTACTATTGTTTTATCTGTCTATTCATATTTCCACCCCTGTAAGCAACCATTTTCTTTGATAATATGCCTCCATATGTATGGAAAAAATGATTACTATGCTGGTTATTTCCATTTTAGACTATTACTGATTTCTTTTTTTAAAAATTTTTATTGGAGTATAGTTGATTTACAATGTTGTGTTAGTTTCAGGTGTACAACAAAGTGAATCAGTTATACATATAAATATATTCACTCTTTTTTTAAGATTCTTTCCCTATATAGGTTATTACAGAGTATTGAGTAGAATTCCCTGTGCTATACAGTACGTTCTTATTAGTTATCTATTTGATACATAGTAGTGTGTATATGTCAATCCCAATCTCCCAATTTATCCCTTCCCCCGCTGATTTCTTACTATTGAACATTGGGACTAGTTTTTTTATACCCCCTGCCTGACACACAACCTTCTCTCCCCAGTAGAGTTTTGGGATTTTTAGGGGTCAAATCAGTATTCTCCTTTATTAAGATCATAAACATTGTCCATAGGTGAGGTAAATGGGGTTCTGTGACTACATTCTCTTTCTTGTTTTTGTTGAAATTAACAGCTGACTGATGTTTTCCATGAACCTGTGGCCATGTCATCCCCAACTTTTAATTTTTTTTTTTAATAAATTTATTTATTTTATTTATTTTTATTTTTGGCTGCGTTGGGTCTTTGTTGCTGTACGCGGGCTTTCTCTGGTTGCGGTGAATGGGGGCTACTCTTCGTTGTGGTGTGCGGGCTTCTCATTGCAGTGGCTTCTCTTGTTGCGGAGCACAGGCTCTAGGTGCCCGGGCTTCAGTAGTTGTGGCACGTGGGCTCAGTAGTTGTGGCTCGCGGGCTCTAGAGTGCAGTCTCAGTAGTTGTGGTGCACGGGCTTAGTTGCTCCGTGGCATGTGGGATCTTCCCAAACCAGGGCTCGAACCTGTGTCCCCTGCATTGGCAGGTGGAATCTTAACCACTGCACCACCAGGGAAGCCCCATCCCCAACTTTTGACAGAAGTGAAAACATTCTCTCCATGTGTTCAAATGTTCCAAGTAATCCAGGATTTCTTTTCATACAGACCTCCTTCTTGAGCTCTCATCCCTCCTGACATGGGCTCTGGGGGTCTCTGCACAGTTAATATCCAGGGACCTCCCTCTGCTCTGCTCAGGTCCCTGCATGCAGCTCTACACTGTGTCCCAAGATCTTGGTGTGTGGCAAGTGGGGCTGAAATCCCACTGAGCACACTAGCCAGTCACAGATGTTTATAGCAACTTTACTCATAGTTGTCAAAACTTGGAAGAACCCAAGAAGTCCTTCAGTAGGTGAATGGATAAACTGTGGTCCATCCAAACAGTGGAATATTATTCAGCACTAAAAGGAAATGAGCTATCAAGCCACAAAGAGACATGGAGGAAACTTAAATGCATGTGACTGAGTGAAAATGGCCAACCTGGGAAGGTTACAAACTGTATGATTCCAGCCATGGAGACAATAAAAAGAGCAGGGGCTCCAGGGAGGGTGTGGAGCACGAGGGATTTTTAGGGCAGTGAAATTATTTTATATGATGATATACCATTAGATATATGTCATTATACATTTCTCAGAACCAGTAGATATATAAGACAAAGAGTGAACACTAATGTCAACTATGGACTTTAGCTAATAATAATGTATCAATATTGGCTCATCAATTGTAAAAAGTGTACCACACTAATGCACAATGTTAATAATAGAGCAAACTGTGTGTGTGCAGAGAGGAGACTGTAACATGAGAACTCTCTGTACTTTCCACTGAATTTTTCCATACAGCAAAAACTATTCTAAAAGATAGTCTGTTAATTTAATATAAAGACAATGGTGGGGCTTCCCCGGTGGTGCAGTGGTTGAGAGTCCGCCTGCCAATGCAGGGGACACGGGTTTGATCCCTGGTCCGGGAGGATCCCACATGCCACGGAGCAACTGGGTTCGTGTGCCACAGCTGCTGAGCCCGCGTGCCAGAACTGCTGAGGCCCGCGTGCCTGGAGCCCGTGCTCCGCAATGAGAGAGGCCACTGCAATGAGGAAGCCCGCACACCGCAGCGGGGAGTGGCCCCCACTCACCGCAACTGGAGGGAGCCCGCGCGCAGCAACGAAGACCCAACGCAGCCAAAAATAAATAAATAAATAAAATAAATTAAAAAAAAAAAGATAATGGTGAAGATAAAATGGAACACTAAAAAGCATTAAATTAACCCAAAGAAGACAAGAAAGGAGACACAGAAGAATGACAACAATGACCAAAAATGAAACGAGAAAAATGGCAGCTCTAAATCCAATTCTATCAATAATTACATTAAATGTAAATGGACTAAAAATTTCAATTACAAGGCAGAGATTGTCAGACTGGATAAAAAAGCAGGATGCAAATTTTGAGCTTACAAGAGCCACTTTAAACAGAGTCACAGTAGGCTGAAATTAAAAGGATGGAAAAAGATATATGCAAACAGTAATCATAAGAAAGTTGGAGTGGCAGTATTAATATCAGACAAAATAGAGTTTAAGACAAGGAGTATTACTGGAGATAAATAGGGATATTTCATGATGATACAAAGTAGATATATAAGGAAAATATAACAGACAGTATATATGTGTCTAACAACAGTTTTAAAATATATGAAGAAAATCTAACAGATCTAAGAAACACATAAATCCACAATCATAGGTGTGTTTTTCTTCATTGTTTGAAGTATTTACAATTAAAAAATGACAAAAAATATTATTTTTCCTTAAAAAGGTGGGGTGGGGCAGGCCCTAGAAAGGTAAGGAGGAGGGGGAAGAGGGCAGCAAAAGGAGAAATAAGAAGGTTCAAGGTCAAGAAAACAGTGCAGGAAAGCACAGCTCCACAAGCAGTACCACACATGACTGGGCACTGCCTTGTGTGCAGAAGGAGCTGGTGCAGGCTGCAGACCAGGGCATCTGCTGAGGCAAGGGCAGGGCGGCACAGGCCAGAACCAGGAGCTTGGGTTTTATTCTAAATGAATGGGATGAGCCCTAGAAGGGTTTTGACCAGGGCACTGTTGCCTGGTTTTTACTTTCAAAGATGACTGTGGCCTGCTCTATTCAGAACCCAGGCGAGAGACGCCTGTGACTGAGGCCAGGTGACAGGGTGCATTGATGGGTGGCATATGCCACTGAGGGGGGTGTGATGGGCACCTGGGGTGGGGGAATGCTGCCGTTTCCAACACAGGGCCAGGAGGCAAGGTCTGGAGCCTTCTCTTCTCACATCAGGTCTGGGGTGACCCTGAGCTTTCCCACACACTGCCTGCATCCCCAGATTGCTCCTCCTCCTCTGCGTTCCCGCTGTGTGGCTGCTCTGCCCTCCGCTGGCCACTAAGCCCAGAGGGCCACTGACCCTGGACCAGCTCTCTTGCACTTAACTCTTCATCCCATGTCCTTCACCACAGCAGAGCCTCATAGTGTCTGATCAGACTGCCCACACATTCACTAGCTTTGTGGCCCCAAACGGAATTTTCTGCCTCTACACCTGTTTTTCATCTGTGGTTAGTTCTGATAATAATCGTCCAGGATGGTGGGAAGGTCATATGCAAAGGGCCTTGCAGACAGGGCATGGCCTGCTTTCCTCAGCAGCTCCCCCTGGGGCACGTGCCCCTCCAGCACTCTGGTCAGTCCCCCTTGGTCCTGGCTTTGTGGCACTCTTGCAGCAGCAGCTGGCCAGCCCGCTACATTCCCTCCCTGCTTACGCATCTCCCTCAGCTCCTTCCTGCTGCGGGGCTGTGCTGACCTAGGTGTACCTCATGCACACTTTGTTCAGGGCTCTGCTCAAAGTTGCTTCTTCAGAATAGCTGATTCTGAACATCCTCTCTAAAAACAGCATTTTGGCCATTCTTTACACACTTCCCTTCTTTATTATCATCTTATTCTCAGCAGGGAAAAATGGATCTGAGTTATATCTGCCTTCCATTAGAATGTCAGCTCCATGAGGGCAGGGTTTTGCCCGTTTTGTTCACTAAGGTTCCCCAGAGCCCAGGATGTGCTGGCACCCAGGAAGCAAATATTTGTCCAGGAGCTGAAATCAGGCTCTAATTCCTAGTACCTCAGCAAGAACGATCAGAGGTTCATTCTTTCGAATAAACTCTACAGGCTGCCTGTGATGGGCACCAAGCACATTAAGAGCAACAGTGGGTCAAACCGCTATGCCCGTGGTCACGGTGCTCCTCACCGCCGTAGCTCAGCAGAGGGGCACCAGGTCCCTTAGGACATGCTGGCCGAAGCGGACCGATCCCTCAAGAGCTGGGAATGTACTTGATACACAGGATGCGCCTGGACCGCGAGGTTGTTTCCAGGAAAAGCCCCATCACTGAATGCCATTATTTGTACTTGAAAGAATGACAAACGGGTTGCCAGGGTTTGGGTATGTGGCAGCCATTTCCTTGAAAACGAACCAAGTGAGACTGCCAGTTCAAGGAAAAAAACACTCAGTATTTGCTGTCAACCATAAAATTTGAGTTTTCACATGTAAGTAAAGTTTTGGAAAACTTACATTTGCCACTGTGAGCTTCCAATACTTAAAGACTTTTCTGATGAGACTGTTGGTGACGTGACAAGTGAATTTTGGTGAATGCTGGACCGACTGGGCCAACAGCCGGAAGATCTATACAGCTTAAAGCATCGCTTTTTCCCAAATGATAATACAGATGTTACAGAACCACACCCGTGTAAAAGATGCATTCAGGGAGCAGGACAGATCAGTGGATTTTAACGAAGCAGAGCACGAAAGTTCATTGATACGGTTTCAGATTCCACAATGCAACTGATCTGTTCTTTTTTAAAATAACTTTTATTTTGAAAAGTTTAAATCTCACAAGTTATAAAAATATTACCGAGAGTCCCACGTACAATTCACCCAGCTTTCCCCAACAAGAGTACCTAATATGGCCACAGTCCTTGTCAAACCTGGCAGCGGACATGGGTGCCAGTCTGTTCACTCAGGTGAGACCTGAGTAGGTCTTCACCTGTTTTACACACGCTCATTTCTTCTTTCTCCAACTAACCTTTAAGAAACTGTCACAGATCCAGTTTTAGTGCAGTATCAAGAAAGAACATCCATGATGATCAGAAAAGGATATTAAAGTACTCTTCCCTTTTCCAATGACACATCTGTGCGACTGCTGCAACCACACACACAGACCACAACAGACAGACACAGAATCCAACCGCCTTCAATTAAGTCAGACATTAGATTTACAAAAATGTAAAGCAATGCCACTCTCCTCGCTAAATATTTTTGTTTTGGAAAATATAGTTATTTTTCCTTAAAATGTTATATTAACACACAACGGGTTTATAACCTTAGTTTCAAATGAATACTTATTTTTGAATGTCTTAGTTTTAATTTTAAATGCCATAAATGCTGACAGACGTAACCCACATAAACCCAAGCTGCTGGGGACCCCGGTAGTTCCTGAGTTCTGCGAGGGGACCCCGGCAGCAGATGAGCCTCATCCCCCAGAGGCCCCAGGCCCTCTGGGGCTCCCGTGCACTGTGACAAACCTGGAAACTTTTTATTCTTCAGTTTAAACTGATATATTTGGGTAACTTATCCAGAGGAAATTAAAAGTTCAGAAGTTCCTGGAGTGATTGTCAACAGGGGAATACAATTCATATCCAAACGAAGTATTTTCAAATGACCTTTTTAAACCACTTACTATTTACCCTAAATTCAAGTACAGTAGTCAAAGAAACTGAAACTATTCATCAACCTTATAGAATTCACACCCTGTTTTTTTAAGAATGATCTTGCATTTAAACAGATTTCTTTCATTATGCAAATCCATGAAGTAAACAGTAAAGTTTAAAAATATATTCTTTTTCCAGTGTCTTAATAGCTTAGTCTAAGACTTTGTGCTGCTTTGGTCCATGGCTGTGAAGAATACACAGACAGCAGCTGTGATGAGTAGATGCATTCCCTCATAGAGAAGTTTTGGAGAAAACACACTCCATATAAATAAATGATAACGCAGGGATGTCACCAAAACGATATACGCAGAAACTGGAATAGAACAAATCAGCGCGTAGCAGAAGCAAGCATGACTCAGCGCCGAACCGCTGTTAATAAAAAGGGAAACATGCGTTAGTACCTGCCACCTCTGGATCACGTGAGGCGTGAACACACACAAATAATCGATATTTGCACTTTGACTACAGTAATTCCTGTCCCAGGGACTTAGTCTGGCGGGCACTGTGGCGCCCGAGGAGAGGACAGCTGCAGACGGGCACCTCCAGTCACTTAGGGCCACCACAATCTGCAAAACAGTTTTGAAAAATGCACCCCCAAATTCTACAGTAATTTATTTTAAAATTATACATGTTATAACATATAAACAATGAAAAGAAAATCACGCAAGGATGAGATACGTGTGGTGTCCAGTGGGGTGTCTGGTCTGTCTGGTCTGGTCTGGGGACATTGGCTCACTCCTGAAATAAGAACAGTCCCCCTCAAGGCACATGCATGCACTGCCTTTGTTTCCAAGCCATCCCCACACCATTACATAAATCTAGCCTGTTCTTCAAGGCACCGCCCGGGGTTGTGACCATTTCAGGATGACGAATTCCACCACCCAGGCACCTTTCACTCCTTGCCAACCCCACAGATCCTCGGGGGCCAGGCTTCCCCGACTCCAGTCCTGGCGCCTCTCCTCACACCCCGCCCCGAGTCTCCAGGTGGCCTGTCCGCGGTCAGCCACGATGCGCATCGCTGCCGCTCACCCCTCCTGGAGCAGGGGTTCCGTCACGCGGGCAGGCGTCCTTGCCTGGCCCTAACTGGCCCCCCACTGGGGCTTCAGTGCCCATCCTTCCTGCTGGGCTCTCCAGCTGCCCGTCACCCTCAGTGGGCAACAGGCTCTGCTTACTTCTCCTTGATGCATCACGCAGTCTCGACTCCTACCTGCAGGCCCTCTTCTGGGATGCCGTCCTGACCCCTCACCCCAGCGTTGTGACTGGCTCATTTCGCCACTGCCCCACCGGACTCCGCGCTCCTGGAGCGAGTCCTCATGCCCACACCTTGGGTCCCACTTGGGATCCAGTCCATCCGGCAGGGGATCCCTGGAGAGCTGGGCCCCGAAGCATCACCTCCTCCCTCCCCAGGGCCTTTCCCCCAACACCCAGCAAAGGGCACCCTAGGGAAAGGCCTGGTGGACGACGGGCCTCAGCGGGGGCTCTGCTGCCCCCTCCTGGGGCATCAGGGCGTCTGTGCTCAGCTGGGAGCCTGCTGACCCCACTCCCCTCTTGACCAGACAGTGAGGGAGGGGAGCTCAGGACACTCACTTCCTTGTGTTTCGATTTCACACACTCGGAAGACTCTGACTGGGGTTCCTTCCACAGAGACAGCCAGTGGGGTGACAGTTCCCGTAACCTCAACAAATGACAATTTGCGACCTAGGGGATGAACGAAGGCCCTGCAGCTTGGACCGCTCGGCTGTCCCCGCTGCCGAGCTCCAGACCGGAGGCCAGCCCCCAAAGCAGAGGGGCACGGGCCACCCAGGGCCTAAATTTTGAGCCATTAGAAACATATTTTCTTTTTTTACCACTTTAATCTGGTTATAGTTTTCTTATTTTACTAGAAAAACTAGAAACAATGAGTGAAACTTGAGTGAAAATGAAGAAGAAAAACCTTTACTAAAATAAAGGAGAAACATTCCTTAATTAGGGAAAACATCACACAACACTCTCCAACTGATTAAAACGCTTTCAACTCACTTTAAAAAAATGCTTTCATCTGTCTTTTTTTCTCCCCAGTACAAGTGTAATAGATGAGAAGTGCCAGGAAAATCAAGTTGTGATTTTAGCACTAGGAAGCTGCTCTTCACAGAAGCCCAGGCTCTCACCGTCTGGCCCTCACCCGCCTGGGTCCACCTGCCCAGCAGGCCTGGGGTCTGCAGACGCGGCACACGCAGAGAGCCGTGTTCCAGAGCAGGCAGCCCTCTGGGGCAGCGGCAAGCTCACCTCACCGGCTCCTGGCCCCTTGGTCCCCGACATGCGAAGACACCCGTCGGTCAGTTTGGGCCTCTCGACCCCACCAAACCCACCCCCAGGGGCATCTAGGAATCCGCTAATGAAAGAACCCACAGCTCAGCGGCGATCTTGCAGCTGACGTGGGTTCACGTCCAGCACGAAAGCCTGGGAGGGCGTCCTGGGCCGCACAGCGACCCCACGTCCCTCCGCTCCCGCCAGCAGGTGCTCGGCTCGCGGGAGACCAGATCGGCAGTGGCTGATCAGAGGGGAGTCCGTCCAGACATCCCAGGGGCCACATGCAGGCCCCTCCCTTGTCCTCAGCAAGCCTGCAGCTGGGGAGAGAGAGCCTCTCGCTGGGGAAGCCGAGGGTCAGCCGTGGCAGTCTGGAGAGCAGAGAGCAGGTGGAGCCCACCGGGAGCCAGCGGCCTCAGGGCAGAAGCCCACCCTCCGCAGCGGGAGCCGCATCTTGCTTTCTTGCTCCAAAATCCGATGCTCGCCTTCACCCCGTCCATCGACGTGGACGTGAGCTTGGTGCGGAGGTAGAGGGTCCCGGAGGCCTGTGTCTCAGGAGCTGGTCTGGGGGTGACACGTGGGACTGAGAAGAACCCGTGAAGGAGGCCGAGGAAGCGGGGGCAGCTTCAGTGTGGGGTCAGACGTCACCACAGTGAGGCCTGTGCTGTTAACTCGGGCGGAGAAGTGGGGGCCCCGAGGGGGGGCTGGTGACAGGAAGCTCGCCCTCCCCTCAGCTGCGAAGTGTCCTCCTGGGGCCTCCCTGACCCGCTTGACCCCCCGGGGTGCGGAGGGGAGCGTGTCAGGAGTTCAGAGGCGCTAAGGGAGCCTCACACCCCGCGAAACCTCACATGGGCCTACAACCCGTGGCGGCGACACCATCGCCCGTTTTACAGACCGGGGAGCCAGGGCCCGTGTGGGAAGCACGGAATCACGCAGCCACGCACCGCTCGGGCTGCACTCTGCCAGGTGGGCCCGGGCACCGAGGTTACTGTGTGGATAGAAGCTGGAGGCCCCTTCCTCATGAAGCCCCCTTTCTGCGGGGAGCGGTGTATAAACCAGGAAGGAAGCACTGCATGTGAGGGGGTGGGAACACTGTGGAGTAAACAGGCAGGGGAGGGGGGACGGATGGACGTGCCGGGCAGGACAGAACAGTGGGCTGCCCCGCCAGTCTGGTGGGAAAGGAGCCTTTGGGGCTGGTGACCGTTGGACCCCACGGGGGCGGGACAGGGCAACACAGAGTCGCACCCCCATGGACAGCCCCTCAGGCCTGTCCAGGCTCCTCTCTCCAGAAGGGACCCTGGAGGTGAGAACCAGCACCTCCTGTTCTCTTGTTCCAAAGGGAAGCCCCCCATCCCCCCCGCCCCGTGCTCCAACCAGGTCACCAGCAAGTAGAGAAAATGCAAAGAGACTTTCCTTCTTGTCCCTCTGGAGACACACATTGGTATGAGCTGGAAAAAGCCAGCAGGGGCGTCTGAGCCGTCCCCACACAGACCAGCCCTGCCACGCGCCGTGGAGTGTTCAAGGTAAAGAAAACCGATGAGAGAGACCTTTGAGCCCCTGGGGTTCAGGCGCCCTGTCTCCGTAATAGGAGTTAAGCTGCCGTCAGATCACAGGCGAAGGAGCTCACCTGCTGGCCTCCGAGGCCAGGAAGTTCACCAGGTGGCCGGCCCACAGCACAGGCCCCGTGTACGTCGCAAACGCCGTCAGGAGCACGGCTGGGATCTCCACGTAGGCGTCCAGGCCCACGAAGCCTGCTGAGATGTCCACAGTGGCGATGCTGTTGGAGTTTCCCTGGACACGGGGAGAAACATGCTGAGCCGGCTGGTCTCATACCATGGCCACGAGCAACTGTGAGAGCCAGTCACGGTGACCTGGACACACAGGAGCCCCAGCTGCCCGTTCACTCCTGGTTCCGGGGCTGACCCTAGATGCTGTCCCTCCACCTGCCCGCCTCATGCCCAGGCAGGAGGAGCAAGCGGAATGTCTTTTACCTTCGAGAAACTATACAAATGTAAGTCTGGTGATGAACTATGGAAAATTCCAAACTTCCCCAGATCTATTTACTTCAGACAGACACACCGACCTCCCTCCTCAGGGACCCAGTCTGAGGGCTGCACGTGGCACGGGGGCGCTGAGGGCGGTGTTGCCACGCGGCTCGCTCGAGGGGGGACGCTGCTGTTAGGTGGCGGAGGGAGGGCGGGCTGGCTGCCCGGTGTCTGGCTCACGTGTCAGATGCAAGATCCTGGCCAGTAACAGGACAGCTTGTCCCTCGCAGGGAGGGTGGGGTTTTGAATCCAAGGCAAGGGTCTCACAAGGTTCAGTCCCTCTCCACTCTCAGTCTTTATTGACGCTGGGGGCCTTTTCTGAGACACTCATGATGTTTACGGGTCTGACAGCACAAATGTCTGTCCCAGCGAAGGCCCCTCCCAGGAGCTCTTGACCCGACGGCCTGGGACACAAGTCCGGCTGGGTGAAGCCCACGCCTTCTCCCTTGGCCGTGTGCCACTCCCGGCAGTCACTGGGTCGTGGTGCAGACCCCAAGCATCTCAGAGCTGTGCCCTTCTCTCGACAGTAAGCTCCTTCGTGCAGCTTCCCCCGACCCCCCCGCCCACGTCCGCCTGGGCTTTCCCCCAACTGCACGACTCCCTCCCTGGAGAAGGAGGAGACCCTAGAGCTGCTGAGAGGAGGAGGGGGGGAAGAACAAGGGTCCCAAACACCACGTTGAGGGGAGGCGGGCCGAAGATGGAAAAGCGGGTCCGACACCAGGCAGGTCGCTGGAGGTCCCGCTGAAGCCGATTCAGCTGTCAGAGAGGGTCGACCTAAGGCGCGGCCTGCATGCTCTGGGGCTTTCCTTGCGTTAACTCACTAGATCCTCAACAGTCCTGACACCGTGCAGGTGGGGAACCGAGGCAGGGAGAGACCCAGGGGCCCGTGGAGAGCTGTGGATGCCAGCTGGGCACCACACTCCTGACCCCATACCACGAGGAGCTGGTGAGCTGAAGCCCGGAAGGAGCAGAGAGCCTGTGATTCTCCTGCCAGGAAACCCGACAGGGAGAAAAGGGAGACGCCCGGGGGAAGGGCTGTGGGAGGGGAGGTGAGGAAGGCCCCGGGGCGCTCTGCTCCCAGGCCCGCACAACTGCTGTTCGTCTGACTTGCTGCGCGGCCCGCCGTGCACGGCCGACCTGTGCTGGTCTTGCTCCCGAGGGACCGCTAGCACGTTTGACGGCGCCCGCTGCAGGGACGCCCGTGGCCATTGGACTCGTGCGCTCTGGCTGCCCACGGGCAGCGCCCGAGATGTGCCAGCACCACATGCCGTCACGGGAGCTTCGTGCTCACCCCCGTGGGACGAGGCCACATGCCCCAGGGGAGCAGACCGAACGTCAGAGGCTGCCTCCTCGCTCGGGCGCTACCTGTGGTCAGTCCTCCTGACACTGAGGCCTCAGCGCTGAGCCAGGCTGCCTGACCAGCAGCCGCCCTCTCCATCTGGGTTCAGAGGGAGACTGTGGGCACCAGCCTGATCAGGCCAGCAGGGTCTGCTGTGCCACCAGGACGCACCTGCAGCTTGTAGACTGTGTGGGTGCTGCCGGGAGGGCTCCCACGCAGAGCTGTGGGGCCGTGCGCCCCCGGGCAGGGGTGTCCTGCGTTCATCAGACAAGCCCACTGTTGAGCTGGGCCCTGGGGAGCCTGGAGAAGGGAGAGGGACGAGGCGATCTTCCGATGTGACAGCGTTCCCATTCCCCACCAAGCCACTTGTGCTCAGAGACAGAGTGACCATCGTTAACTGACCTCCGGACAGGAGGCAACCACCAGGAACAGGCCTGCAAGTGACGTCCAGATGAAGAGAGGAAACAGACTGACATGGGCCATCTGGACATCTCTTGAAACGTGCAGTGAAACCTACAGTCCTTCCGAGGCCACACATGAGCTACGCCAACCGGCCGGCGGACAGCTCTGACGCAGGCGCGCTCGGAACAGGCACTCGGGCCGCTCTCCTCCCTCCTCCCTTGGGGCCCACGTTCACGCTGGTCCCTTCGCCGTCTTCCCACTCTCGGCTGGTACTCTGCAATTCTGGAAACACAAGCTCTGCATTTCCCCACATCCATGACGCCTGTGACCTTCTGAATTTCTTCTGACAGGTACGAACAGCTGTGCCCTTGGTGGTAAAACACCATGAGGCACACAAGGAACAGAATCTGTGGTCCGGCGTTCGGTTGTCAGAGAGGGCGCCGTCCTGCGACGGGGGGCTCAGACTCCAGGGAGGTGCGGTCCACTCCCTGGGTCCGCACGGACCCCAGCTGTGACGTCACTGTGGGGTCCTGGTGACAATGGTAGGCACTGAAAGTGGGGGTCCTTGGGGCGAGGCTACAGCTGGAGTGAAAGGGAGATGGAAGGAAAGTGGGGGTGGAGGATTGGGGAGGCACAGACAGGGTGAGGGTCAGGTCACATCCCTCCAGGACTTACAGATTTCTAGTACTTTACCCCTACCCACTTCTGGGCTTCAGGGAACAAAAGGAAAAGCCATGCAACTGTAGTGAGGCTGGAAGCAGCAGGAAACCAGGAGAGGAGGAGGAGGAGACGAGGAAGAGGCCCCAGGCCAAGCTGTCGGGACACAGGGAACCAGGCAAGCTCCAGGGTCTAGACAGAGGAGAAGGGAGGAGATACAGATCCTCACTGTACAGATGGGAAAACACACTTAGACGTTCAGTAGGTTTGCAAAGTTCCTTGGCCGGGGAGTGCGGAGCAAGATGGCGACTCCGGCGATTGCGCTCCACCCTCAGGGGTGACGCATGCGGTCCAGGTCAAGGGCGGGGCCACCTGACCCAGGGCAGCGATGCGGGAAGGCTGGGGTGGAACTCGGTCCCTCCAAGGCCAGGAGCTGGATGCTCCATTCACCTGTCCAGGTGCTTCCCAAGTACACAGCTGCACACTGAGGTCTACCCTGGAGGCGGCTGGACTTGCCTTTACGGGCCCTTCAACACTGGAGAGAAGACGTGACAACCACGGGGCCCAAGAGATTAATAAGCAAGTGGGGAGCCCCAGTAACGCCCAGTGCTGACCGCCAGGGGAGCAGGTGACAGCAGTCACCATCCACATCCGATAAAGCCACGGGAACGCGACGCGCTTCCCTAACTGCCCGCTGAAAGCAGATCCAGCACAGCTACTACACGCTGCCACCAAGGATGTCTGTCTTCAATAACTACATGTACTTTATGTTGTATGTGCCATTTAAGCATAATTCACCACGCCATACTGACAGTTCTTTCACTAAACATACATTATAACTTCCTAGCTTATGGTAAAATTTTCTCAAAGAAAAACTAAAAGATAAACGACATAAAAAGTTAATAGTCTTCTACCCACGATAATGATGAAAACCTACCTGAAAATAGAAGAATGCTTGACCGAACCAGTAATGCATCACGGTGACCTCAGCTGCGTCGTGCCTCAGGGGCCTCCAGACGAAGTGAGTCATGACGGTCTGGATGACGAGGCTCAGCGCTAAGACGGGAAGATTGTGAGGCCTGAGGAGCAGCGCCGCCAGGAGAACTAATCCACTGTATATTTCCCAGAGGCCCACGGTCTTGACTGTGAAGTCATCAGCAGTGATTTGAGATCTAAGCAAGTCTTTGGTGCCCGTGAACAGAATGCCAAGGACAAAGACATAAACAAAACGAGCTTCGGTAATGCCCCTAAAGAAAGCAACACAAGTCAGATTCATTAGCACCAGCTAGAAAAATTCAAACACACGTTTTCCCATGAAAACCACGTGTCTACTGAGCTGACAATACAAGCTTTAGGACCCACCCGCCGGGGGAGCTCTGTGGAACCGAGGGCGTCTGCCTCTGCACATCAGGCCCCCAGGACCCCCTGCCCAGAGGCCGGCAGGCCTGTCCTCTCTGCGCTCACTTCTCTGATGGAGCTGGCTTACAGGAAATCTTGCTCATGTGGCCCAAGGATCACCTGGGTGTAGGACCAGAGCCATTACTTGTAGCCAAAAGAACTGTCCACCTACTTTGCATAGTTAGTTTGAGAAACCACTGCAGTAGGATAAGGTCCAGCTCTGTCAGGAAATTCCCTAAGTTCATAAATGCTAAGACACAACCGAGCATGTTCACGACCAAGCAGTTTAAGTACGTGCTTGCATGTGTATACAGACACACACATACAGTGGTGCAGTCCAGACTGCGGGTCTGGAGGAAGGTGGCGCCAGGTTAGTCTGGGCACTGCCACAGACGAGCTCTGCTGTTGGGGCAAGTTAATTACGACTTCTGATGCTCAGCTTCATATTCGTAAAATGAAGAGAAATGGTACCTCCACCTCACAAGGCTGTCCTGACAATTAAACAAGAGAGCGCACGTAAAGCGTGTGGCGCACAGTAAGTATTAAATACTGCTGTGGGTTAAGTATTTTAGTAGTCATCACCTGTAAAGGATACAATTTACGGCACTATATATTCCTAAAACGTATTTTAGATCCATTTCATAAATCAAACATTTAATAAATACTAGAAAAGCTGATTATTTAAAGTGACGCTAAGTAAATAAAATTTTAAATGAAATGTTCACCTTAAGAATGTATCTGGGGACTTCCCTGGTGGCGCAGTGGTTAAGAATCTGCCTGCTAATGCAGGGGACATGGGTTCAAGCCCTGTTCCGGGAAGATCCCACATGCCACGGAGTCACTAAGCCCGTGCGCCGCAACTACTGAGCCTGTGCTCTAGAGCCCGCGAGCCACAACTACCTGAAGCCCGCGCCTAGAGCCCATGCTCCACAGCAAGAGAAGCCACCGTAATGAGAAGCCCGCGCACTGCAACAAAGAGCGGTTCCCTGCTCGCCTCAACTAGAGAAAGCTGCACACAGCAATGAAGACCCAGTGCAGCCAAAAATAAATAAATAAAGTAAATAAATTAAAAAAAAAAAGAATGTATCTGTGTTGAAAACTGAATTTTCCTATATCAGATTTTCTTAGGAAAAGGTTTATGCATTTTTTAAAAATAGATTTATTTATCTTATTTATTATTTATTTTTGGCTGTGTTGGGTCTTCGTTGCTGCATGTGGGGCTTCCTCTTGTTGCAGTGATCGGGGGCTACTCTTCGTTGCAGTGTGCGGGCTTCTCATTGCGGTGGCTTCTCTTGTTGCAGAGTACAGCTCTAGGCACGCAGGCTTTAGTAGTTGTGGCACGCAGGCTCAGTAGTTGTGGCTTGTGGGCTCTAGAGCGCAGGCTCAGTAGTTGTGGCGTACCGGCTTAGTTGCTCGGCGGCATGTGGGATCTTCCTGGACCAGGGCTCGAACCCGTGTCCCCTGCATTGGCAGGTGGTTTCTCAACCACTGCACCACCAGGGAAGCCCAGTTTCTGCGTTTTTTAAAAATGCTTTTTTTTTAGGATGATCAGTTTAAGTTAAACAGTGGAGCACTATCTACTGGCAACATGGAGACACCAGAGACTGATATGAGGCCTGCCACGGGGCCACATGCTGGTGGAGGAGCTGGGGTCAGATGCAACCACAGCCAAGGTGTGTGCTAAGCTGAGTGCTGATGACGAACCCACAGGGTCAAAGAGGGAGAAATGAGCAAAGGTCCAAGTAATCAGAGAAGTTCCAAAGAAGAGAGGGGCTGGGTTCTGTATCAAGGAGGACGCCAGGGCAGACTGACTGTGAAGAGGAGGGAGAGCACCACCGGATGCCTTTAATGGATCCACCTCTTGCCCTAACCAGTCAGCTGTGCCTGCACATCCAGAACCACTGAAAATTGGCTTTCTGCTCCAGCCAAGTCTGGGCTTCATAGTGGAGAAGAAAGTCAAGAGTTAAATGTAGAGGATTCTAGAATACCGATGGACAGCAGCACCTGCGGGGACTGAAAGGAGAGAAGCAGCTTTCAGGGAGACCTAGAATTAGGGCAGCTTTAGAATTGGGGCAGATCTAGAACCAAGAGGGGTCTAGAATCAGGACAGATGGGGGTGGAGGATGGAAGCATTCTACGGGACGGATGTGAACCAAGCAGTGCCGGTTAACGAAAGGGTGCACTGACCTATAGTTTGGGCACCAACAAGGTACATGCTGTTGTATCCATGAAAGGTAAGGAAGTCATCGAAGTCTTGAAGTGAGTGATGCTGAAATCAGGTGCATCCGAGAGGAAAGAGGAATTTATTCATGTATTGCACTTTGAGATTTAAACAAACACCCCTGGATTGGACGCCCTCACATGTGACATCCAGCCTTGACATCTGCCCAGAGTCTCAGACTTTGAAGTGAACAGTCTTCAAGGTGTCTCCCCACCATGCCCTCCCCACCTGACCTCCCTGCCTCAGGTGAAGGCCTGCCACTCTGCCGTCACCTCAGCCAGGCCCTTGGCATCACTTTGACGTCCCACACCAGTTGACAGGTCTTGTTTCCAGGTGTGGCCCTTGTGCCCCTCAGCCACCCAAACAACCAGGCCATAGCCCTCAGAATTCACCTTGACACCCTTTTAGAGAGGATAACACTTGCTTTTCTTTCTCTGATTAGGAAAGCAATACCAAACATCTAGAGAAGACTTAATACCTATCCTTCTCAAACTATTCCAAAAAACTACAGAGGAAGGAATGCTTCCAAACTCATACTATGAGGCCAGCATCACCCTGATACCAAAACCAGACAGAGATATTGCACACAAAAAAATTATAGGCCAATATCACTGATGAACACAGATAACAAATCCTCAACAAAATATTAGCAAACCGAATTCAACAAAACATTAAATGGATCATACACCATGATGAAGTAGGATTTATCCCAAGGATGCAAAGATGGTTCAATATTCACAAATCAAAGTGATACACAACATTAACAAATTGAAGAATAAAAACCATATGATCATCTCAATAGATGTAGAAAAAGCAGTTCACAAAATTCAACATCCATTTATGATAAAAAAAAAAAACTCTCTAGAAAGTGGGTATAGAGGGAACATACCTCAACATAATAAAGGCCACATACGATAAGCCCACAGCTAACATCATACTCAGTGGTGAAAAGATCTAGATCAAGAACAAGACAAGGATGCCCACTGTCGCCACTTTTATTCAATATAGTATTGGAAGTCCTAGCCACAGCAATCAGATAAGAGAAAGAAATAAAAGACATCCAAATTGGAAAGGAAGAAATAAAACTGTCACTGTTTGCAGATGCCATGATACTATACATAGAAAATCCTAAAGACAATACCAAAAAACTACTAGAGCTCATCAATGAATTCAGTAAAGTTGCAGGGTACAAAATTAATAAACAGAAATCCGTTGCATTTCTATATAACAACAAAGTATCATAAAGAGAAATTAAGAAAACAATCCTACTGACAACTGCATCAAAAGAATAAAATACCTAGAAATAAATCTAACTAAGGAGGTAAAAGACCTGTATTTGGGAAACTATAAGACACTGATGAAAGAAACTGAAGACAACACAAACTGACGGAAAGATATACCATATTCTTGGATTGGAATAATTAATATTGTTAAAATGACCATATGACTCAAAGCAATCTACAGATTCAATGTAATCCCTATGAAAATACCAATGGTGTTTTTCACAGAACTAGAACAAAGAATTCTAAAATTTGTAGGGAAACACAAAAGACCCCAAATAGCCAAAACAATCTTGAGAAAGAAGAACAAAGATGGAGGTATCACATGCCCTAACTGTAAACTATACTACACAGCTACAGTAATCAAAACAGTATGGTAATGCACAAACACACACACATAGATCAATGGAACAGAATAGAGAGCCCAGATGAACCTACACTTATATGGGCAATTAATCTACAACAAAGGAGGCAACAACATACAATGGGGGAAAGACAGCCTCTTCAATAAGTGGTGTTGGGAAAACTGCATAGCTACGTTTAAAAGAATCAAACTGGACAACTCTCTTACATCATGCACAAAAATAAATTCAAAATGGATTAAAGACTTAAACGTAAGACCTGAAACCATAACTCCGAGGCTTATCCACTACTGTTGGCCAACTACCTTGTTTTTCACTCTGTGCAACTGTAAAGTAATGCTTCAGAGAGCATGCCCGTATCCCAGTCTCTCGCCTCACCTCTGGTTGTATTTTTGAGATAAATTCTGTAAGAGGACACCCAAGTCAGAGGGTTGGACAAAGTCAAGGTTCTTAACACGTTTTACGAACAGCCCTCCAGAACAGGCTCTGCCCACCCCAACCCACATCACCATTAAAAACAAAAAAGCTGCCACTTTGACACACAAAAAGTGGTATTGACGATTCAATCACCATGAGCCCCCGCTCCAGGAGCTCACGTAAGTTATGGGAAAGTTTGGTTTTCTGGCATGCTTCGCCCCCCAACTGCTAGGAAGCATCCACTCGTTATTATCCTCATTACTAGTTACTTCTTGATGGAGCAAAACTGAATCCTTTAAATTCTTCATTTTTAAAGAATCCCTTACTAAAAAAAAATAAATCTTAGTGACCTTACTTCCAGGTTATTTGTCTCTCTCTTATCAAAAAAAGAGGCTAACAGAATTGGTTCACTGAGGCGTTATCAGTAACTGTTGACAAAATCACAATTCACAAAGACCAAACTCCAATGTTCTCAAGATTGCATGGCATTTTTTAGTACATAAAACATTAGAACAGATCGAAAAACAAATGCTCGTGTCTGCCAGTACACTTACTTTGAAATGTCTTTGTTGTTTTGTTGCCATGGGAACAGCAGATTTCCAACGGCCACCCTGTAGCAATAGATGCCCAGCAGGCCAAACGCCATGGCCACTTTTGATGCCAGGGAGCACCTCTTCTGAACCAACACAAAAATCATGATGAGGGAAACTGTGGCCAGAACAGAGAGTTCAGCCTTATGATCAGAGCTGAAATGAAATGTAAAATGCCAAAAATTACTACCAAGGATAACTAGTGATATTATGGATCTACACCAAGTGGCTTTCTAAGAACTGTACTAAAAAGAGCTCATTTTCCTGAAAAGCAAAAAAGAAAATTTTTGGTTTTTTAAATTCAAGCAGAGGTTCTTAAAGTGGAACAAATAAAGGGCCGTTAACCCAATCTCTCATTGCTCATTCACAATTGGCACCTACCATCAGCTCTGCACTGGCCAGGGCAGTGATATATTTAACACTATCCCCTGGCTCCCCTGGTGCCCCCTTTCTGGGGCAGCCTCATTTTCCCCAACCACAGGTGAAGAGGTTGTGTGCAAACTCCATATTTACCAGCGTGCGCCCGCTCACGGGAGACGCACACATCCTGGCACCATCCTCTTCCATTCACTCGTCAGTGCAGACAGACTCACTCAGGAGTGTCTGCCCCCTCCCAGGTGGGGAGACTTAGTGAAGAGGCTGGGCACATAGCGGTCACAGGCCCTCTCTCTGCCTGGCCCTTGCCCACCACTCCCTGCTACCTCGCTGAGCTGTGCCCTGGGGAGGCAGGGCTCTTTCCTGTTCTATTCACTGCAGCTCATGCTCATAAAGCCCAAATATTCAATAGCTGTTAAGCCAAGGTATATATATGCCATACGGAAAAACTAACTTGGAAAGATGCAGAGGAAAGGAGGCCAGGGTCAGGGCATGGGTCCCGGGGATGGCAGATGGTGATGGGGGCCACGCTGGGGCCTCTGTTGTTGCTCTGTAAGCTGCATGTTCCATGCAGATCCTGGATTGTTAATTGTCACAAATGGAAAATGGAGCATAGAGATGGCGACTTTGGGCGTCTCTCGAAGGCTCTGCCCTGGAGGAGGAATCACCGAAACTGCAGCCTCTTTACAAACTGACAGGGAGGCTCGTGCTGCAGGAGGGGAGCACTCCTGATGCAAAGGGTGGGGGTCCAGTGTGCTGGAGGGGGGTCTAGACCCAGGAGCGGGCACAGCTGCACCCTGGAGAGTGGGCCAGGGGGGTGGGGGCATCCCTGCACGCATGTTAGTGCCTCTGTGGGTGGAAGTCAGCAAATCCCCCTGCAGTGCTGCAACTTCCCAGGAAAATAAGAAGTGAGGTCGTTGTGCTGCCCTAGCATGCTCTCATCCTCACGTGCTCTGGCTCCGCCTGGTGCTGCCTCAGCTCCCCTCTGCCTTCACACCCCAAGCGTGGACAGGCCAGCGCCCTCTCTTCAGGGTTGCTGTGAAAATGAAACGAGTGGACACACAGCAGGAACCTGAAAAACGCTACCTGTGATTACTATGGTTGCCGAACGTTTGCTAGTATCGTTAACACTTGGGAGAAATTTATCATGAGGATTATTTGGCCAGAGGAATAAACAATCTTACGGCCTCTGATGTATAATTCCAGGTATCTTCCAAAAGGACTGTGCCAGTGTGTGGTCCCAGGACCCTCCAGTGCTCGTCAAGCCTGGGTTTTTGACGCCTCCCTCATCAGGTATAAAACCGCACATTGTTATCTAACTGAAGTTCCCGAATCACGAGCAGAAGCGAGCACTTCCTGTTCTTTCCTTTGGCACTTCCTCCTTTAGGAACGTGTCTACGACCTTCCTGAGTCCTGCTTCCTGCTGACAATTCTTACAGAAGCTCTTCCCAGCGATCCGACAGTGACCCTTGTCACTCTCGGAAATGCTTTTTCATTTCACTGTTCCCGTACTTTAGTTTTCTAAACCTTCACTGACAGAGAGTAAAACTTATGATATAGCCAAATGCTGGTCTTTTCTGTCCTAGTTTCTTCTCTGTACTTCAATCCTCTGTATCTGCTATACTTTCTACTACATTTCCCGGCCACTCGTGAGAGGCCTCAGAGGGGGCTGAAGACTCGCCTACAGGCTCCAACCAATGCAGCTGCCCTTCCTGGGGGCGGGGAGAGAGGAAGGAGGACAGAGAAGGGCGGAAGCACAGAAGGCAAAGCCACTCTCCCAAGGGCTCCTGGACACATGCCCTGCCAGCCTGTTACCCCAGCCTCGCCCCATCGGCGACAGGGCAGCGAGTGACAAACTATATCCTGCTGCAGTGATCATTTTAAAATTCACAGGTTCTCAAACATGAACACTTACAGTGATTCAGCAATAAAAAACCAAACTACCAAGCTAGCCTCAAATAAATTCACCTCTCAATGTCAAATCATGGGTTAGTTTTCTATTTCTTCAGATCTCAAATACCCTTTCTATCCTGAATATGAAAAACAGGCCTGTGGAGGGTCTGGCCCGAGGCCACGGCTTATGCTCTCACCTGGTGAGCCAGTGCCCCAGGTCAGGCCGGTGGGCCCACTGCACACCCGTCTGGTTCAGTGACCGAAGCAGCCGGCAGCAGCTCAGAATCACCCATGGGCTCGCCAGCACCATCCACCTTTCAGGGCCTCTGAGCGCTTCCAGGGGAGAGGGGTGCTTGGACGCTCTGTCGAGCTCCCACACGTCAGGGCCAGTGCTCTTGCCCTGTGGGGCCGCTGCGACCCCGTCAAACTCCTCTCCCGCGTGCGGGCAACGCTGAGGCGCACAGTCGTCTCCCACAAAGCAGTTTCTGTAGATTTCGTGGCACAGAGCTAGACACAGCGTGTTGACGAGGAAGTACCACGTCTGGTGCTCCTCTTCGATGAAGCTGCTTGCGCCCAGACTCAACACGTGGCCCACGGTCCCCGACAAGATGAGAAGATCTAACTCCGACCACCTTGAGTTGGATGGAGGTGGATTCTGTAAAAAGGAAAATGTATTTTGTAAGGGAAAAATCTGCACAGTACGTCTTCTTGCTGCAGGAGCTTCCAGCTTTTGCTCACGGAACACAGCCTGCTGCGACAGACACCCGCTGCTCCTCACGCCCGGCACCCACCCCTCCCCGTCCCCCCGAGCACCGCCAGGAGGACGTGGAAGCAGCAGGGCGGTCGTCCCCGGGACTGCAGGTTCTAAGCTGAGTGACAAGGAGACTGGAGACGTCTGGACCCAAACCGTCTCGGCGGTGCCAGAGCCTGGAGCGCTCGCCCACCAGCCCCAGGCCTGGCCCTCCTTGCACCCTGTCCTCGCCTCTAAGCCCCTGCCTGCTACTCGAAACCAAAGAGCCCCAAGGGTATATTCCACCAAACCAGACATCTAAGTTCTCCAAGAACTTTCCAGAAATCCAGAGAGTTTCCATTACAACGGTTGGCATCACAGTACTAGCCCTTAAATACACTAATTTAAAGCATTTAAAGTAAAATGAGGACGCAATGGCCGTCATTCAATACTACTCGATATTTGTTCTATTAACTGTGTGCAGCTAGCACATGACAGAGCTTGATACTGTGAGACTGGTCAGGCCCTGGAGAATGAGACTGCTCTGGGGAAGCCCATGCTCCAGCGGGGAGACATGTGTGTGGTAAACGACAACACACAGGTGGTGGTGGGGGGGGCGTCTGTGGCCCTGGGACGAGGAGCTGCACTGGGGGCCTGGAGTCACTGCACTGGGTCCCTCGGGCTCTGGGCACTGTGGACCAACTGGGACTGCCCACCTCTCTCTCGCCACCCTGCCACCACAAGCGGCTGATGAATGAAGGTGTCAGAGGCCAAAGGCTGCAAGAATTCTAAAGGGAAACATCAGTCTAGGACAGGAAACTGCATTTCATGAGGCAGGATGAGGATGGGGTCTGAGTCTCCTCCTGACCTCCCGTCAGGCAGCTGCCTGTCCTTTTGTGCCAGCTGCTCTGGACAGTCCCCTGGTTACGGTCCCAGGGACCCTGTCTTTCCAACTGAGAAGGAAGGCACGAGACCTGATAGCACAGGTCTGAGCGTGTCAAGTCGGGATGCTCAGGGACCCGGGAGACCAGCCACTGTGAGCACGTCCTGTCGGCTCCTATGAAGGGTGGGCGCTTTCCTCAGCTCCCATCAGCACCACGCCTGGTACACACCAGGGGTTTAACCCATGTCTCATCAGCTGGAGTGACAAGAACAGCCTATCTGGAAAGCCAGCCTTACCTTACTCAGACGCCTTCCAGCGGCAAACATCCCGGTGAGAGCAGATACGACTGCGCAGAGCAGTGTGGAGATCAGCACCATCACCCCGCCTGCCGCGAGCCACGGGAGGCTGCACAGATAGCACGAGCTGTCAGAGGAGGTGCACACGACGACGTGGAGCGCGGCGAGAGCCAGGAGCAGCAGGTAGAAGAGCAGAGAGGACACGGGCGACAGCAGAGGGACGTCCAGCTCAGCCTTGCCACTCAGCGCTTGCGGGACGCAGAGCAGGAGCAGGGCGACCACCTGGAACAGGAAACAGCGGTGGTGCCCGCGACTTTGACAGACAGGGGACTCCGCCTTCTCTTTTGTAGAAACACTGATACTCTACATCCTTTAAACCCCCAAATCCTGGCTGAGCTATCTGCTCAGTTTAACAGCTGAGCTGCAACACTGCACAGGCGCCCGTACCTCCAGGACCAGGACGGTCCCCGCCGCCATGGAGTAGACGTCATACTGGGCTGCTTGTCTGCTCAGGGACAGGCTCAGGGTCCTCAGCGCGTCCAAGTACTGCCTGCGAACCTTGCTTCCCAGGTTGAAAAGGACTTCTGAGTTATTTTCCTCCAAGTACAGTCTGATCCAGTTCCCGTGCAACCTTTCTGACACTTTAAACTGCTCGAATCCAGGCTCTGACAAGAAGAAAAGGCAACACACACGTATCACCGACATGCACGGACATGTGTAATCTCCGAGTCCTCAGTTATTCATGGCACATGGTAGAGCCTGACACCTAACCAAGATGAACTCCGGGGGTGGGGGTGGCCGCCAACACCCTCAGTAAAACCCCAAGAGCGGATGAAGCCAGCCCATCCTCTGCCGTCCTTCCTGCCCGCCAGCCCTCGGTGCACACCACGGACAGCAGCGTCTGCCCGCCGCTCGGCCCCTCCTTCTCTGCCTCCCGCTTGCCTCCTCCTCCCCCTTCTCTCTCTCCACTCTTCTTCCTCAAGGTGCAATATTAAAACATCCCAGAAACGCACTGCATGAGAAGGCCCTCAGTTCTACAAAATCTTTCTGACCCTCACGCTCTGTGTGAGGACGGGGCAGGCAGTGGCCTGACGCCTGCTCCGCCACGGCCCCTTCCCCAAGGCAGGCTGGCCCCTCCTGCCTTTCACCGTCAGCGCCCCTCTTTCACCTGCTTCCCTTCTTCACCCGTCCTCTTTGGGAAGGGATGGCAGTCTCCCAGCCCTCCTACCACAACGCTATGTCTCCCATGCACCACACCGGCTGAATGATCCACGGCCGACATAAAGCCAGGGCTGCGTGATGGCTCGTGGATGGAGCCCAGCCCCGGCTGCAGCTGGCTCCCCACTAGGGACGACAGTGGCGTGCTGCCCAAGACCAGGGAGCTTGCCTTCCTTCCTGTCAGGGCTGGACCAGACTCACCTGTAACTCGACTGGTCGGCAGAGCAAGAACTTCTTTTCCGAGACTCCCTGGTACTTAACATGCTCTTTCAACTTCACGCAGAGCTGTTCCAAGGTAGTCTGGGCCATGCCTTTCAGGGGCTTTGGCCCAGCCCACCAGCAGTGCACCCACCCCGCCTTCCCTGATCATAGCGTGGCATCCTCACTGCACAACCCCTGAGCGTGGGCCCCGATGCCTGCAGCCCCACCATTGCTGCTGGAGCCAGCTGACCTGTTCCAAGTGCTGCTGGCAGGCACGACCCTAAGCCCCTCACTCAGGTCCTCTCCCCGTGACCTATGGGACCTGAAAGGTTAAAGGCCCACTTCAGAGAGGAGGCAACTCAGACAGCAGCTCATGGGCGGGCAGGTGAGAGCTGGGGTCTAAGTCTGGATCCAAGCTGGTACCTGTACTTGCTACATTCCACCACCCCAAAGTCAAAGACATGGGGGCACCTGTGTCTGCACCCCACCGCCGAGAGTCCCAGAGACATGGGGGGCACCTGTGCATGCGTCCAAACAAAAATGGGCTCAACACTGACTACATGCTAGATGCATCAGGATAGGTCCTGCCAATGCGGGTCTGTGATCCAGCAGGGTTGTCACGCATGCGTGAAACTACAAATAGTGAAAAATACTATGGAGGGAAAGTAGACAGAATAGTGAGAGACCCCTGGTAACGGAAAGGGAACTGACTTAAGAATGGGGTTGAGCGTGGGGTACAAGGGAGGTCTGACAGTGAAGCTAAAATGTAAAGGATGCCCAGGAACTAACCAGTAGAACAGGTAGAACAGCATCCAATGAGCAGGAATAGCACACGCAAAGGTCCAAAGGTGATAACAGCCCCCACTACGACCAAAAAATGGTCAGACGAGCGAGTTGCATCAGACTGGGGCGGATATCATGGCAGGCCTTGACATCTATTTCCCTGTCAGACATGTACCCAGCTTTGCTCCAGGAAACACTGTCACTGATGGTGCAGACGACGGGCATCCTGGATGGGGGTGTGAGGCCCTGGGGGTGCTTTCTCGTTCCGGGGACTGGCCTCTGTTCATTTCACAGGCTCATTACGGCCACAGCTACTGCAGTGCTCAATCCTCCCTACCCTGCTATCCCTGAAATAAGCAAACAACCCCACCGTGTTTTGGGTTTCGTTTTTATTAGTTGTTGGTATAGGAGAAAGGACACACGCTACCAACAACAACAGATTTGCAAAAGCTACCAAACTCATAAGTTATTTGCCTCTGGTCTGCACTGAAACGTGCACGGTGGTTGGGCCTCACCTTTGACAGAGTTGCTGCCCGGGCTGTCTCACGATCTAAGAGCTGGTGCTCCCCATGCCCTCCTGCCATTCAGGACACCTGGTTCCCAACCACTCCCTGCTGGCAGGGTGTGTCCTCCACAACCAACTCAAGGTCAGTTTACATGTCACCACAAACTCACAGGCATTCACTCCACTGGGCAGTACCCCACCACTTCAAGTAGGAAAACCTGCCAACATCCCATCAAATGTTGCCTCAAACTGGGAGGTGACCTCCTCTGCATTTCCCAACAAGCCCCAGCCCCAGCGTCAAACATTAGCCTTGACGTCCCTGGATGGGTCAGAGTAAACTGATTGAAAGTATGGTCCTGGGGAGCTGTCCTACCAAGATATAAACACCCTCCAGTTTCTCGCAGCTTAAAACTAAGGACACACCCCGCTTGGGCCCCATCCACCTCAGATGCCAGCCCGTTGCCCTGTCCCTGGTCCTCACCTGCACCCACGCCAGCCAGGCTGTCTCCATGTGAACCGCTCTGTCAGCAAAGTTGCTGAGACCTCACCTGCCATATGAGCGGACAGTTCTCAGTTCCTCATTTTATTTTTGGCCACGCCGCATGGCTTGCGGGATCTTAGCTCCCGGACCAGGGATCGAACCCGCGCCCCTTGCAGTGGAGGTGTGGAGTCTTAACCACTGGACCACCAGGGAAGTCCCCTCAATTCCTCATTTTATTTTACCTTGAACCCCATTCAACACATCTGCTCACTCTCTCCTTCTTGAAATTCTTTCTTTACTTGGCTTCGTGGACACCGATCCCGCCCCGGCCCCCCAGCATACACACAAGCACCTGCCTTGCAAGCCCGCTCTTCCCACAGCCTTCCCCACCTCAGTGATGGTCACTGCATCCTTTCACTGTTCAGCTGCAAACCCCAAGTTGTTCCTTATGTCGCTGGATTGCTTCACCTCACATCCAGTGCATCAGCCAATCCTGCTTGCACTACCTTCAAAACAGATCCAGAACCAACCATTTGTCCCGGATCCCACTGCCTGGGCCCTCGCTCCCTCCCCTTGCACTGAAGTAGCACACCAGCCTCCTGGCTCTGCGGCAGCACAACACAGAGCCCTCCACACGGGCGCCTCTGAAACTGCAAGTGGAAGGTTTCAGCTCTGCACAACACCCTGCAGGAGCTCCCCATTTACTCAGAATGGAAGTGAGAACCCCTTCAATGTCCAAAAGGCCCTCACCCCTCAGACCTCATCTCCTTCTGCCTTCCGCCAGTTCCAGCCATTCGGGCCCCCGGTCACTCCTCGACTGTGCAGGCACATCCCCACCACAAGACTCTGCGTCTGCCACAGGGCTCCCTCCCAGGCCAACCTGCCCCAGTGGCCCTCGCCCACCTGCATCCCCACCCTTCCCCGGTTGAGCCTTTTCCTAAGGCGCCCATCACTATCTGACATCTGCTGTTGCTTCTCCCTCTCTCCCGCTCTGGATGATGAGCTCCACGAGGGCAGAGCTCTCCTGCTGTGTCTCCAGTGCTTTCAACAGCCCCTGGCCAAACAGGAGCTTAGTGAAAAAAATTCAGCACTTGCTGAATAAATAAATTTACGAAAGATTTTGACTTACATGGTTGCATCTGTGGGTGTTGCTAACGGTGACAGTCAGGGTTCTAATAAAAAGGAACACACAGTCCAAGACTGCTATAGTGCACACCACGGGAACGTCGGGAAGACATCAGGCACAATGGAAACACACACACAGCATGACAGATGTTAACAGCTACTAACTGGCTTACCTTTTCTATACGATGGAACATTCTCCTGCAACAACTTGCTAAGCTGTACTGTATTTAAATGTAAAAATCTCAGTTGTTCCCTCATTGGTTTTCCTTCTACAACCGGGAATATGAGACTGCCGACGCTGCCCCTTGGAATCGGCAGACCAAGCCCTATTGATAGTGTTGCAGCCAAATCAGTCTGTTGGATATACTTTGGATGCCTGACGTCACCTAGAAGAAAGAAAACAGTTTAAGTGACAGGCTCTAGGACACGTGTGATGGTAGCACTCTTGAATTTGACCTTCTACAAGTAATGCAAGTCAAACCACCATCTCTTCAAACCGTCCTGTGTAGATTCAGACAGAAACCACCTCGTTGTTTTTCACGTCAGTAAAAACACTGAACACTCATTCTTTGCGGAGCCTGGTGCCTCCCTAAAAAGCAGCACACAATACACGGGAGAGGCACTAACGCAGGAAACTCAACACCGTGCGAGTTTCAGAGCATGGGGTGGATGCCGAGAGATGCTCACTTTGGTGAGGTCAGCGGGCACCCTGCTGAACGAGGGTGAGGGTGGATCTCTGGCGGCCCTGCCCCGCCGCAGTCACGCAGTCCACGCAGCCCCACAGGGAAGCTGACGCAGACTTCTCCACGCATCCTGAGCAGCAGCAGGTGCCTCTACCGGGGAGAGCAGAACAAGGCTGGGTCCAGCTGGGCCAAGTTCCATAACCAACTCTGAGAAGCGAGACACCGCCTTCCGACAAGTCCAAGGCCCAGCAGTGGCTGGCCAGCCTCCGAATTCCTGCCAGGAGAACGGGTGTGACGTCAGGACACTGGGCTCAGGCCCCTGCTGTGCCACCATCCAGTGGGAGGCTTTGGACAAGAAACTCAGAATTTTGTCATCTGTACAGACAGCATCTGGCCCACAGACCTCAGAAGCTACAATGCAGGTCTTGGGGGCTGAGGGGTCACCAGGAGGGTCTACCCGGGAGAGGCAGTGCTGGTGCAAGTCTCTTAGATACTCTAGTGTGAGTTTATAAAGGTTTTACTATGATTGTGGCAATTTATGGTTGTATACAATTGTTCCTTTTAATTTGATGAAATGTATTAATCTTTTCTTGACCCACCGTTTACTGATGGCTTCTGGGCTCACTTAGAAGAACATTTCCACCCAACATTATTATCTGTTTTCTTCTAGAATTTTCTTACATTAGGTGCTTTGATCTGAAACAAAACAAAACCCAAAACAAAAACCCCATCTTAAAGTGCTTTTGCTCTGATATTAGTGATGGTGCTGGTCTTGTGCTGAGACTACTGAGGGTCTCACAGGATACTCTGTCAGATCCGAGGGTACTGACAACCAGGATTCTAAGCTCGGGAGGGAGACGGTACAGGTGAAAGATCTCAGGAGGTAATTTTACAGCAGTGAAGTGAAGTGCAAGTTATCAATACAAACTCAAGATCAATTTTATTTTAAAAAGATTTCCTCACTTTGTCCAGAAATGAGTAAGCCAGTATGCAAGAGCACTGCTAGCTGTGAGACGGTGGTCCTCAAAGACCCCTTTCCACTGAAAGGAACCAGGGCATCTTGGAAAGCAGCTGATTCCAGGTCCAGGGAAGGGCTTGTGCACAAGCGGCTGGGACACCTTCTCAGACTAGACAGCAACAGAGCCCTCAGAGATACTAAGGCCTCTGGGACCATAAGGTCAGAAGGACTCAGGAGGTAATCTGAAGATGCTCCCAGTTCCCAAAGATGGGACAAACTGAATAGTAAATAATATTAAATAGTATCTAAAGTGAATTGAAACAAATAAAATAAGCTTAAATCCATGAGTTCAAAATGTCCCCAAAATAAAAATAAAAACTAATTGGTCATAGTTGAAGCATGCTAGTGAACTCATAATGAACTAATTCACTGATTTGAAACTGGGAATTAACTGGGAAGAATAAGCCACCATTTACCTCCTCTCTCTTATATAAACGGTAATGCTGGGTAACCAAAAAGTAGATGGGGGAAGATTCTCTTTACTGAATTATTTTGGCTAATTAATGAAAAAAAAAAGAAAAAGGACTTACAGAATTAAAACATCACTATTTGTAACCTCTAGCGAATTAGTGGCCCTAGGTGGTCATCAGTGGCTACTGACATCACCACATAGCAGACAAGTCGGACACTCTGTGCTTCCTGCTAGCAAGAGTCTGGTCCAAACCAACCAAACCAACGGGATCTGAATCTGCTCATGACTCCAGGTCAGGTGGGATTTACCGGATGAGCAAAGGACATGTTAGCAGACAATGCAGAGAGAGACTCCACAGGACAACTAACCAGGTTCTTCAACAGATAATCACAATAAAAGAGGATGGGGGTGGAGACCTATAAATTAAAAGAGACTTAGAGACATATCAACAAGAACTGACATTACTTTAAAAAGAACGTGGGGAATTCAAGCCTAAGGATGCTCTTGAAAACTATGAAGGTTTTGGAGGTAAGCGACTAAGAAGAAGCTGGCAGCTTCATGAGAGCAACAGGCTAGACTGCAGGCCAGCTGGAAGTTTACCAGAGAGGGTCAGGGAGAAAAGACAACTAAGAAGGGCTCCCCTGGCATCAGAACAAACTCAAAGACTGGCCTCGAAATGACTTCTGCAAAGTGGCCCCAATAGGATGAGACCAGACTGCAGAGCACATTGATTATAAATTGTCAAAAATGAGACAGCAATCAGCCTGCAATGAGGGGAGCCAACAGCTGGGTGGGTGTGGCAGCAAGAGAGGCAACAGCTTAGAGCCGCCACAGAAAGTGACCGTCACAGAGCTCTGCTGGCTCCCAGGGCACGGTGCCCTCACAGAAACGATAGCAGACTTTACACGTGGGGGGTCAAGGCTTCCCTGGAGCAGTCCAGTCAAGGTACTCAACAAATCAACACGCAAACAATGACAACAGGCCCTTGGAGGGCAGGGGAGCAGTAGTTAGAGTTACTGCAATATAGTATTTAGTGTTCAGTTTTCATCAAAAACTCAAAGCAATTATGCCAAGAAACAGGAAAGTACGATTCAAAGAGAAAACAAAGCAGGCAACAGAACCTTCCTGGGAAGGGCCCAGATGTCAGAGTTAATAGACAAAGTCTTCCAAGCAGTCATCGTAAATTTGTTCAAAGAACTAAGGGAAACTATGCATAAAGAAGTAAAGGAAGGTATGATGACAGTGTGCCATCCAATAGAGATTATCAATAAAGGGACAGGAATTATAAAAAAGAAACAGATGGAAACTCCGAAGTTGAGAAATATAATAACTCAGTGAAATATTCACTGTAAAGGCTCAACAGGAGATTTTCAACTGGCAGAAGAATCAGCAAATTTATAGACAGACTGATAAAAATTATGCAACCTGAGAAAGAGACAAAAAATCTTCCAAATTTGATGGGAAACATCAAATCAACACATCCAAGAAGCTTGATGAACTCCAAGTTGGACAAACACAAACTAACAGACATAATAAAAATGTTGAAAGACAAAGAGGGAAAGAAGGGAAACTAATTAGATTAATGGTTGATTTCTCATCAGAAACCACAGAGGCCAGAAGGCAGTAGGACAGCATATGCAAAGAGCTGAAAGAAAAAGACCAGTCAACCAAGAATCCTACATCCAGCAAAACTACCTTTCAAAAAATCAAGGTGAAATGAAGACAGCCGCAGACTAAAAAAGCAAAAAAGACAATTCATTGCTAGCAAACCTGCCTTACAAGAAATACTAAAGGAAGTTCTTCAGGCTGAAAGCCAGTGACTCCAGATGGTAATCTGGATCCAGTTTAAAAAAAAAAAAAAAAAAAAAAAAGCAAAGAGTATCAGTAATTATACAGTTATAAAAGACAGCATAAATACATATTTTTTTCTCTTAAATTTCAAAGCAATTATATAGAACCATATATATGTATATATAAAACCATATATGTGTGTGTGTATATATATATATACGTATATTGTCAGCCTACAACATATAGAAATGGAATGTATCTGACAACAACAGCACAGGTAAAGAGAAGCGAAGCTGTACTCGAGAAAGAAAACGGCACCATGAGAAAATACATGTCCACACAGAAACTTGTTCATAAATGTTATCAACAACATCGTTCATAATAGCCAAAAAGTAGAAACAACCCAAATATCCATCGACTGATGGAAGGATGGAAAAACAAATGTGGTACATCTGTACAATGGAATATTATTCAGCAATAGAAAGGAATGAAGTCCTGACACCTGCTACAATGTGGATGAACCTTGAAAACATTACCCTAGTGAAAGAAGTTGGTCACACAGACCATTTATTACATGGTCCATTTATTAAAAGACCATTTATACACTACATTTATTATATGGAATGTCCAGAAGAGGCAAATCTGTAGAGACAGGTAGATTAGTGATTGCCAGTGGCTGGGGGTGGGTGTGTTATTGGGTTGGGGGAAGTGGGGGTGACCACTAAAGAGGTGATATGTCCCAAAATTGACACTGACGATGGCTAACCAAGTCTGAATGAACTAAAACGCTCAAAAAATAAGCATGATGAGAAGACAATATAACTATTCTTAAAGCAAACAAACAAGTAAACAAAATAAGAAAGAGCTCAGACTCACTGTTGGCACTGAGGTCAGCCATGTGAGCAGCCCATGCAGGCGGTTCCTATGCACAGCCGCCCTGGCCCTTCCTATCTGAAGATGTGTCAGGCCTCCCAGGGAGGAGATCCGTAAATACCCATCTGAGCCATGAAACATCAGCACTTCAGTTAAAAAGAACCCTAACACTCCTATAATAAAAGCACGCCAGCTTAGCTGTCTCTTCCCCCCGACTACAAGCTCCCCGTCTGTAGTGCCGGCACAGTGCCTCGCCTACCGCAGGTGCTCAGTACCCCTCTGCTGAATGGCTGGACAGATGGATGGAGAGGGTGTTTCTGGCCTGGGGCTCTCACTGAGGGAGACGGGCCCCACGGGACCCTGCTTTGGGTGTGCAGAGCGGGAAAGCTGGGTGTATGGAGGCCAGTGCTCTGATGGGCACCGTGTGCACTCACTGGAAGGCAGCCTCCAGCTGGGCACCCAGGAAAGGCTCAGGTTACAAGAGCCAAAAACTTATACCTTAGGAGGTCAGACATCCAAGAGGAGGCAGGGCTGTAAAAAGACAAAAGGAGCCAGGTGGAGCTTCTTCCCCAACCAATCCCCACGCAAGTGGAAGATTCATTCACTGCATAAATATTTTCAGCGTCCGTCAAATGCCAGGCAATGTTGAGGCCCGAGGCATACAGTGATGAATAAAACAGACTCTGCTCTGCCCACGTGCAGCTCGCAGCAGGAGAGAGATGACACAAACCACACGATTCAGGCTGTGATTACAAACCACGCGAAGGATGATGGTAGAATACACGAGCACTGCGACACGACCGGAAGGAAGGTACTTTAGTTTTTTGGTTGAGACCAAGGACGAGCGTACGAGCGGGCTGAAGGGCTGAGGAGCACGGGGTCGGGGCACGTGAGGAAGAGTTATCACTTGGAGGACCTGCGGGAGAGGCCAGGATTCAGTGAGTAACGGGGAATGTGGCTCAAGACAAAGCCGTGAGGTAGGCGAGAAGTCTCACGTAGGATTTTTACTGTATCCAAGGTTCAGCTACTGAAAGGTGGTACGTATGGAAGCTGGGAGCCGGGACGGTCTGGCTCATGCAGGGAGAGGGCAGATCAAGGTGGACGCCCAGGTTTCCAACTTGAAGAGCCGCGTGAATGGCACCATCTGTTGACGGGGAAATAGGAAGGGCAGATTGCAGGTGAAGTCACATTTGCTCTATCTGTGGAAGATCCAAGTGGAGGCATCAGCAGGCAGTCGAGGAGACAGTGTGGAGGTTGGAAAAGAGACAGCTGGAGGGATAAATCTGACAGGTGTGAGCCTATTCATGGCACTTAAAACCATGGGAGTGGATGAGATCATCTCAGGAGTGAACGCAGAACGAAACAGAGGCAGTCCGGAAAGAAGGCCAGGGCAAGGACGCTAAGCCAGCAAAGGAGACTGGAGGGAAGCCAGACACGGGGGGTCCCAGGACTCGGAGTCAGCACTGCCGAACGGTGCTCAAGGGCCACCTGAGAGAAGCCAGAGTGTCCAGTGTGGAAAGAGCTGGTGAGCTGGCTGCCTGCGTGTGACGAGGTGAGGGGGCAGAGGCCGTGCACAGGTCTATGCTGGCCGAGGGCCCCGGCGGGTCTGGGTTGGAGAGCTGCGGTGTGTCTGAGCGCTGAACGTGGGCCCTCAGACGGTCCTACTCAGCCCTACTCCTGTGGTTCTCGTTGACCGCTGCTGCTCAAGATATAGTCTCAAATAACGGATACTGTTTCTTAACTTTAAATTTTTATGTTTCTCTCAATTCATACATGCACTTCAGATGTCTCTAAGCCACTGGCACTTTTTATTAACAGTTCCAGATATCGAGGCAGTGACATTCATAGCACACAATTCCCAAAAAGAACATTTGTATTTTAAGAATCGGCAAGAAATGTAAACTCCAAATCCTGACTGGCCCTTGTCCCATTATTTTTCATTCTCACATTGTTCAGGGTTTTTCAATTTACACAGCTTCCAAAAATGGTTAAATGGTTTTTAAAATTAAAATCAAACTACAGAAAGCAAAGAAATAAAGTACAGTTTTAAAGTGTGGAACATTCCCAAATTCTCACCAGGTTTCCTTTCAAATGCAGAGCTGATTAAGATCAGAGCGGTGTTTACTTCCTCCACAGAAGAGGCCCCGTGACCTCCAGCTTCAGACATGCCATGATCACCACAAAGAACCAGCAGATTGGGTAACAGAGTCTCTCTCTCCTATAAGGCAAAGGAAATACATTTCAGCTGAATCCAGACTGGGGAGAAGAAGATCATGTGTTCTCAGATTTCAGCTTTACTTTGTAAATAGTAGCTCTTCCTAAAATTTTTTTTTTTTTTAACTTATGAGCTTATAGTCAGATCAAAGGGTCAACATTGAGTAATGTCATAAATAAAACAAACGGAATCATATGGAGGTCACAGAGCACAGGAAGGTTGTGTTAGGCCTCTCAGGGCAGAGAATCAGGGTTTGGTTTCTGTCTTTGCCATTTCCAAGCTATGGGAGCCTGGGCACATTGCTCTTCATGCCCTAGTCTCCTTATCTGTCAAACAGAGCTGCCTGCCCCTGGCCCCTAGAGCTCCGGCCAGTGGCTTTTGCTGCCCCTGCATGTACCTGACAGGCTCTGACTCGCCCCTGCTGCTTTTTCACCTGGAATACACCTTCACAGATGGCGCATTGGCACCCCTGCCCTTCAAGTCTCGGCTCGCATCTCCCACGTCCTTAAGGAAGACTGCTCTGACCATGCAGTTTAAAATTACAGCCTTTCTCTCAGATGTTGTGCCCTCCTCCTGCCCTACGTTCTGCTATGGCACCAATCACTGTCTAGAATACTTATGTCCTCATTGATTATGCTTCCTGTTCTTCCCTCCTGGCTAGAGATTAAGCTCCACAAATGCCCAGACAGGAACAGTGACAGAGAAGGCCTCCAGGAAACATGAGCTGGATGAACAGGTAGAGATATTAAGAGCCGCTATTCTGCAGGGCTGCTGGGTACGGTGCCCAGCACACGGCACGTGCTCGGTAGGTGAAGGCTGCTTGAGTGATGGTAGGTATGAAGCTCACACAAGGTCACCCCAGCTCACTTTAGAAGCTACATTTCTTCTGGGAAACACTGGCACCGCGACATTCTAGGCCCACCTCTGAGAGCAGCGAGGCGTGGATCTTCATCAGGACGCTGTCCATCTCGCTGAGCTTGCGCCCGATCAGCGGGCTGCTGGGCCCGGAAATGTGGCCGATGTGGTCCAGCCCAAGGTAGTGGAGGATTAACACATCCCAATCCCGCCTTTTTAATACTTTGTCCAAATGTCTTGTAACATTATCATCCACCTTTAAAGGGAAAAAGAGTACGTATGAATAGCCTCCCTAATTTCCCTGGTGTTCACTCTTCCAGGAAAAGTGATATGGTCATTTTAAAATCTACGGGCTTGGGGTTTCCCTGGTGGCGCAGTGGTTGAGTCTGCCTGCCAATGCAGGGGACACGGGTTCGAGCCCTGGTCTGGGAAGATCCCACATGCTGCGGAGCAACTGGGCCCGTGAGCCACAACTACTGAGCCTGCGCGTCTGGAGCTCGTGCTCTGCAACAAGAGAGGCCGCGATAGTGAGAGGCCCGTGCGCTGTGATGAAGAGTGGCCCCCACTTGCCACAACTAGAGAAAGCCCTCGCACAGAAACGAAGACCCAACACAGCCATAAAAATAAAATAAATAAATAATAATTAAAGAAGTCTTGCAAAAAAAAAAAATCTACGGGCTTATTTTAGGTACTAGGACTCATGGGAGTTTGAAAAGACCAAAACCAAAACCAAAACCAAAACACCAAACAAACCAACCCCCAAAATAAAAACTGTCTTAAAAAATGTTTGCATTAGATTAAGCTTTCACTAATATTGTTTTTATGTCTCTAAGTTATGGATAGAACATATTATAACTTAAACGAACAAAGGCTGTTCTCACAAAACAGTTCTTCAGGATCACTACTGGAGCTTAAACTAAAGCTGACCAGATAACCAAGTTAAATGGGTGCCAGGTTGTTATGAGGCAAGTGAGGGCTAAGGGCAGTTAGCTAAGACAGGACAGTGCCCAGAGTTCAAGAAACCAGCAGGGTGAAGCTGGGGGCGTCTGCCTGTGTCCTACGAGAAGGCTGTTTGGGGAAGAAAGAGGCACACACTCAGCGGTTCCCAGCCACACAGCCCCTGACAGAGCCACTAGCCAGGTCAGCCCTGACCCCTCCCTCCCACTGGAGAATCTACTACAAAGACAAGTGCTTCTGAGCCGTCACACACAGGGTGGGCAGTGACTGCTGTGTCTACACGGTCAGCTTTGGAAAAGGGTGTTGGTGTAAACAGGACGGCAGGCGCTCCCCCGGGCCAAGCAAATGGGTTCATCCAATGCCAGCTCAGACGCACGGTGCCTTTGCCCTGCGGGCCTCCCTCTGCCCCGGGGCCAACATGGGGGGTGTAACCTCCTTGTCGGAGGCTGCACACGCAGCACAGGGCCTACGCTCTCCGCACCAGGTAGGCTCGCCCAGCTCACGTCTGCCCTTATGCTGCCGCCCTCGCAGGAGAACAGCAGCAAGGCAGGATCCCAGGCAGACCGTGGGGACCTCAGGCTCTGCCTCGCAGACTCCGCCACCACATTCTGTCCACTTGTGAAGGCCCCACTCACCTGTCGAAGCTCCGGCTGAGCGGCTCCTCCTGGGAAGCCCTTCCCGACCCCCGTGCCCATCGACAGGTGCTCACCTGGTCTGGGCTTTGGGCTCAGAGAACTATGCTCACACCTGCGTTAGGGTTTACGGTCCTGGCTTGTAGCTGATTACGGGAAGGAACAATTTTTTCAATCTCTCCATACTATTCTCAGTATATTGATAAAAGCCACATACAAAACAACGTTGCCTCTCACTACGTTAGAGGGTACCAGGCTCTGTCTCATAGGATATATTTTTCTTAAAAACTGACCTCTGTATAATCTGATACAAAAAAAGAGGTTGTTCCATCATATTCCAGAAAATGCTTTGGGAATAACTTCACCCATGTTTCATCTCCATAAAAGATGATTCTTTTCCCCGCTGCTTTTGCTCGTGTGATCACGTTGTCTTCCAGCAGCGTGGGAGAATTGAGGTTCCTGACGACATCGATGAAGCCGGGGAGGCTCCCCGTCATCAATGCCTGCAGAAGGAAGCATTCAGGAGTCAGACCACAGAATCCAAGTACAGCGTGGGAACGGGTGCCGAAGATGACTGTAACAAATGAAAGAGGCAAGCATAAAGCTAAAGCGGCACCAGTACTGAAGGCTGGGTCAGTATTAGGACAAAGGGGGAAAAGCTACACAGATTCTTGGCAAAACCAGCAGACTCAATAAGTGAAGAACTGACCATATTTCAGCCGATGAGAGGACAAAGGAGGAGGCCGTGGGGTAGCTAGACGGCTGTGGTCAAAATAGCAGTGAGGGATAGTAAGAAATGAAACAAATGGCAAAGGGTGGTATGCACTCTGTATACCCAAACCCACTGTCAGCTCCTCATCTAAGCTTCAGATCTGCTTCATGTGACAAGCAAACTCCACACACTGACCCTGAAACCCAGCAATTCTACTGTCCACCCCTGAGAGAAAGAACAGCCTCTCACACAGCCAGGGAGGAAAGCGGTCTCTAAACAGGAACTCTGAGGAATCCTCACAGTAAACTCGCCCAGGGGTGCTGGTGGGGCCACCTCCCCGCCCCACTCAGCGCCATAACTTCTTGGAGGAGCAGGTGGCTGTGACATGTCTTCACACCTTTCTGCTACAGAATTAAGTCAACCACCTCCCTCATTTTAGCGGAATCTAAATGGGTCCTGGGTCTCCATGATCTGGAGTTAGCTGACAATCTACAACACTGGCATCCAGGGACCTGTGCAATGAAAAGAGGAATCTGGACAATGCTAACAAGTATAATAATTTTGCCAAGACGTCTTTAACAGCAAAGTAACGCAAAAATGAATTAATCTTGGACTTTGAGGATGAGGAGCTTGGCAAATCCTCTCCCTGAAGAGCAACGACAAAACTGGATAAAACTGTCAAAAACAACCCCTTCAAGACTTTGAAAACTCAACGAAGGTATACACAAATTGAAATGTTCTTATTCAAAACAATTTCGAATTTCGGTAAGAACTGTGAGTACCTATGGTGTTTTAACATGGGCTGCTCCCCTCCCGCACACCCAGTTCTGTGACGTGGTAGCCATGAGGACCAGGAGGGGCCTGCCCAATTTGGCACTCCATGGAGAAGCCCCACGCCAGGGACAAGGTGAAAACAGGGAAGGCCAACATCACAGCTACCTGAGGCTTCAATGCTGGTAGCAGTAAGACACAGGAAAAAGTCTGGAAAGGGGGTCTGGGGAATGGGACAGCTGCGGTAGGCTTCTGTGAGCTCCCACATGTTCCTGGAATCTGGAAGGCTGTGTGCACACACAGGGTGAGTGTACACTCAGGAGAGAACAGAGAGGGCCTAGTTGCCTGGTCCTTCCAGCTGAACACAAGGCCCTGCTCAAACAAAGTGAGAGTCAGGAAAGACTCATAAACCGCCTGAAGATGAGCTGACGGCTGGAGCCACACACAAAGACCCCCTGTAGAGAGTGGAGGCCACACCACAATGTGTTTAAGCACAACCTGTGACCAGTCATTGGCTCACCACTCAGCCATGCTGACCTGGCTGCCCCTCAGGAAGAGTGGCTTACTTAAAAAAAGACCGAGGAATTAAAAAAAACACAACAAGCAGAGACATCAGTGAGTGTACATTTCAGGACCTCAGGAGAGACAAACTCTCTAGAAGTAGCCCCAGCAAGTCAGCAAAACAGCGACAGCCACCAGCACTCCCGGGTGGGGGTCAGGACCGAGCCGAGGTGGGAGCTGCATGGATGTACACACTCGGTCAATCCCATCAAACTGTAGTTTACAGTACTGCATGAAACAAAATTCTACCTCAGTGAAGTTAGTTTTTTAAATGTGAGCCTTTCACCCCAAAATTCTACTTCCTAAAGGTAACCAGTTACTTTGGGTGAGTATCCTTTCATCCGTTTATGTACAATCAGAAATATATAAAGTACGTATTTTTTTTTTTTACCAAAATGGTAACAAACTATATAGATAATTCTGCAACTTGCTTTTTTCACTTAATACCATGAACCCCTTTCCACAGAAAACATACAGGTATTTCACCATCTTTTTAAAAAACAGCTACAAAGTACTCCAGTGTTTGGATATACAATATATTTATCGAAGACGAATTTAATGACAATTGCTTTATTTTTATTTTTGAAAGCAGAAAAGAGAATTTATTTTATGGATACTGAGTACCCACGAGCAGAAAGTCCAGTCAGGTTTGAGGAGAGATTTAACTTTTGGAAAGCTAACAGGAACTAAGGCTAGCGGTTCTCTCAGTCACTCAAAGGACACAGTCTCGCATGTGTCCCTTTTTTTCCTCTGTGTTTGTTTGTTCTTTTCTTTCTGTCACTCTTCCTTTTTTTTTTTTTTACATCTTTATTGGAGTATAATTGCTTTACAATGTTTTGTTAGTTTCTGCTGTATAACAAAGTGAATCAGCTCTATGCATACGTATATCCCCATATCCCCTCCCCCTTGCATCTCCCTCCCACCCTCTTTAATCCCACCCCTGTAGATGGTTGCAAAGCACTGAGCTGATCTCCCTGTGCTATGTGGCTGCTTCCCACTAGCTATCTATTTTACATTTTGTAGTGTATATATGTCAATGCTACTGTCCACTTCATCCCAGCTTACCCTTCCCCCTCCCCGTGTCCTCAAGTCCATTCTCTACGTTTGTGTCTTTATTCCTGTCCTACCCCTAGGTTCATCAGAACCATTTTTTTTTTTTTTAGATTCCATATATATGTGCTACCATACGGTATTTGTTTTTCTCTTTCTGACTTACTTCACTCTGTATGACAGACTCAATTTTGTTTCTTTTTATGGCTGAGTAATATTCCATTGTATATATGTGCCACATCTTCTTTATCCATTCCTCTGTCGATGGACACTTAGGTTGCTTCCATGTCCTGGCTATTGTAAATAGTGCTGCAATGAACATTGTGGTACACGACTCTTTTTGAATTATGGTTTTCTCAGGGTATATGTCCAGTAGTGGGATTGCTGGGTCACATGGTAGTTCTACTTTTAGTTTTGTAAGGAACCTCCATCCTGTTCTCCATAGTGGCTGTATCAATGTACATTCCCACCAACAGTGCAGGAGGGTTCCCTTTTCTCCACACCCTCTCCAGCATTTACCGTTTGTAGATTTTTTGATGATGGCCATTCTGACCAGTGTGAGGTGATACCTCATTGTAGTTTTGACTTGCATTTCTCTAATGATTAGTGATGTTGGGCATCTTTTCATGTGTTTTTTGGCAATCTGTGTGTCTTCTTTGGAGAAATGTCTATTTAGGTCTTCTGCCCATTTTTGGATTGGGTTGTTTGTTTTTTTGATATTGAGCTGCATGAGCCGCTTGTACATTTTGGAGATTAATCCTTTGTCAGTTGCTTCGTTTGCAAATATTTTCTCCCATTCTGAGGGTTGTCTTTTCTTCTTTTTTATGGTTTCCTTTGCAGTGCAAAAGCTTTTAAGTTTCATTAGGTCTCATTTGTTTATTTTTGTTTTTATTTCCATTTCTCTAGGAGGTGGGTCAAAAAGGATCTTGCTGTGATTTATGTCATTGAGTGTCTGCCTATGTTTTCCTCTAAGAGTTTTATAGTGTCTGGCCTTAAATTTAGGTCTTTAATCCATTTTGAGTTTATTTTTGTGTATGGCATTAGAAAGTGTTCTAATTTCATTCTTTTACATGTAGCTGTCCATTTTTCCCAGCACCACTTATTGAAGAGGCTGTCTTTTCTCCATTGTATACCCTTACCTCCTTTATCAAAGATAAGGTGACCTCATGTGCGTGGGTTTATCTCTGGGCTTTCTATCCTGTTCCATTAATCTACATTTCTGTTTTTGTGCCAGTACCATACTGTCTTGATTACTGTAGCTTTGTAGTATAGTCTGAAGTCTGGGAGCCTGATTCCTCCAGCTCCGTTTTTCTTTCTCAAGATTGCTGTGGCTATTCGGAGTCTTTTGTGATTCCATAAAAATTGTGCAATTTTTTGTTCTAGAGTTCTGTGAAAAATGTAATGGCAATTGCTTTTAAAAAGCCTCCAGTGGAAGTGCCATTTGAGCTGAGGTGTGAAGGTGGAGTGTTGTCTAGGTGAGCTGAGGTGAGGCTTTCCAGGGCAAAGCACAGCAAACTGCAAAAACCCCAAGGTGAAAGGGGGCAGCACACATGGGGAATGGAGCTAGGTGTGATCTGCGTGGATAAAACACACAGGAAGAGGGAAATCAGCTCAGATGAGGGTGAAGAGGTAAACGGTGGAAGACCACGCACCCTGAGGCCTGGGTTAGGAGGCAGAGTGTAAGCCACTGGAGGACTGTTGGGACTAGAGCAGAGCAACGTGATCTGTTTGGACAGGTTCTGGGTGAGAAGTGCTGGGACAGTTTTCCATCCAGGCTCACACCATAGCAGACTGGACTACAGTGGGGGTAGTGGAGGTGGTGGCTGAGTCCGGTTAGTCACATAAACAGTATACAGAGATCTGTTCACCTCATTTCTGTGAGGAGTGTTATCATCAACCTTTCAATTTTTACAATGTGATAGATTCTTTAGTTGCCTTTAATCTGATTACTAGTACAGTTAAGAGTCTTTGTATATGCTTACTGGCATATTTCAACTTCTTTCTATGTGGAGTTCTTTATACCCTTTGTCCAGCTGCTACTGGGTTGTTGCCCTTGATCAGATCCTCTTTACACATCATGGGGTTCACATCTTGTTTGTTGTGCTAACTGCAAATAATTTTTCCATTTATTGTCTGTCAGTTGACTTTGTTTATAATGTCTTCCACCACTTTGGGTTGAATCTGTCCACCCTTTCTTCTGGGCTTTAATAAGGCACTTCCCTCCTCTTCACACTAGTTTGGGTTCACACGGACATTTTTAAGAAGGGTAGGGACTACCTGGTATCCCCTTCACCCCAGGAAACATGTAGGCAGCAAAAAAGTTGCAGCTGAGATCCCAGGAATTTTAAGTGAGTGATTGTCTGTCATCTCCTTGGAGGTTTTCCTGGGGTTGCTGTGGTCTTGGGAACAGTAGTTTCCTGACTTCTGAGAATTAAGGAGGGCTGTGCAGAGACTATTGAAAGAGAATTTGACCTGGTCACCTTATTCTGTATAACACAGTGTTGCTGTATAACACAGTGTGACCAACCGAGGCTCTGGAACTAGGCACACATAAGGTTATGCTCGGTTTCTGATGCCAGCTGTGAGATTTCACACTTCAAGCCTGTTTCCTCATCCGGGAAATGGAGAAGAAAGTGGCACCAACATCATGGAGCTTCCACGGGGCTGTGGTAAGAGTGTACAAGACAGTGCCTGCACCACGGGCGCGCCACAGCCAGTGGTAACTGCCGCTATTACAACTATAAATTCCCAGGAAAAGGAAAGGCATTAAAAAATCAGTTACAACGTTTTAGAAGGAAGCTACTGCAGCATCTTAACATGTGAACATGCTACTAGAGACATTAGTCTTGAAATTTTAAAACTGGTGTCTCGTGGCAATTGTATCAGCACCTCCAGATGAACTAAGTCCCTTCCTAAGTGGAGGCAGGGCAGGGGACACACTCCTTAGCCAACACTACCTGATCTTATCAAATTCCAGAGCAATGTAATCCTAACTCCAGGATGGACTTCCTGTATGCTAGCTCCTCCCGGACAGAGAATGAGGAGCAAGAACCTGCAAAGGACCCAAAACAAAACACTGGTTTGGTAAAATGAAACAAACTGGAGAAGGGAGGACCACACCGGCCAATGCGCAAGACTGAACAGAACCTGGAGCCACCACGCTCACTTACATTTTTTCTTACAAATCTGCCCAGATTCCTAATAACTCTTTTCTTATCAGAACAAAGGAAGAATGAGTTCCTTCCACACTTCTGACAGGACAGATAAAGAAAGCAGTGATCCTGATGGTCAGGAGCCTGGATGCCTTTCTTCCAGCTTCCACAGGACTTGTTTCAGCAGAATGACTGCACCCCGAAAGGCTGTTCCCAAGCGTCCTGACTACAGGTAGCCTCCCCCACTCCCCATCACTCTCTGTCACATTCTCCTCCTCAATTTCTTCCATAGCATTTATCATCTCCTGAAACAATTTTGATTATTTATTTGTATACTTACATATTTTCTGTTCCCTCAATTAGAAAGTAAGCTTCATGAGGACAGGACAGTTGCTGTCTTGTTTTTTCACTGAACCCCTCTTATCTAGAACAGCACACAGTACATATAGATGCTCAATGAATGTTGAATGAAGGACAAACCACATCCAAAAGTGGCAGAGAGAATGGGAAACTCAAGAAAAAAAAATCAGTAAAAGATGCGGCATGAACCCCTTTAATCCCAGACTGCTTTACTCATCCAGTAAACATTTGTTGAGTAACTACCAATGCTGCCCCCAAGCTTTAAAACAAGTGACACCTTCTCACCAAATAATAAGGTGTCACACGATCATCCACAGATGTAAGGTTCAGCTAGAGACGTCTACACCATACCGGCCTGCAGTATATTCACAAACTTTTAAGCTCCTCTGTCCTTTTCTGATCCCACCTCTTCACTCAACCTTCGGGTCTAAGCTTGAATGCAATTTCCTCAGACAGGCTTTTCTGAACCACCCCAATCTAAACTGAGCCCCCAACTAGCACTGAACATCACGCTCTGTTCTTCATTATGCATTAATCACACTTTGTAACTGCACATTTACTTGTATGTTCATTTGTTTAATGGCTATGTCTCTCATTAGAGACTGAAAGTTCCATGAAGGCAGAGATGTTATTTTCAAAAAGAAACTTGTTTTTGAGCAAATCAATAAAGCTTTACTCTTTTCTTTCCCCATAGTTCTTAAGTAAAGCATATGCACTTCAAAGGCACTCCCAGTAAACTGAACACCTGAAGGCGGTTTATAGAGTAAAAACAGGTATCTGTGAGGCCAGATCATGTTGGTTTGGTCACTGTGTATACTAAAATTTTGTACAAGTCATTTAACTTATCTGCATTTGCTTCCTCATCCATAAAGTCAAGTGATTGAACTAGATAACCCTAGAGGCTCCTCCCAGAATTCTAACTGACCCACTGATGATTAAAGAAGATAGCAGGTTAGCAAGGAGCATGGTGTCTCTTGGATTAGATTGGCCTAGATGATCTGGCTCTAAATCTGTTATGCTTCCCATGAAGCATGAGCTTTTGGCTACCTTTACAGAGGGCATAAATCATGGGTCTTAGTTCCATCCTATCTGGGAGGCTTTTTCAGCATTCTATTGCCCCAGCCAGGTTGACAGCACCAAACTAATTTCCACTTAGTTAAAATTGGGACTCCAAGTAACAGACTACAGAGAGCCCCTCTAAACCTCTGAACGAGCCAAACCATGATCTATAGTATATTAAGTCAAACTGTTTACCTTGATTCGAGGCATAGTAACTGTAGGTGGCTTTGCTTCAGCCACAAAACTGTGAGATGATCCTTTTTCCACAAGATAAGTTGTGTAGGGCATAAATTTCACACCCTTTGACCCAAACACAAAATCATCTCTCAAGGCGTCTATCAGCATAATAACAACTTTACTGAAGAGAGGTGGTGGGAGCTTGGTCCAGTTGGAAATGGCTCCTAAGTGTTTGAAAAAGAAAAAGGAAATTGAATTTTAACCTTTATTTAGCATTCAAGCACCTTATAATCTAGTTTCTGCTTACCTCTCCAGCACATACTCTGTCACACCTACATATCCTGAGCCAAAGAAAAAGGCCTGTTCTTGGGAAACAACGCTGGGGTCAGGGGGTGGGCAACAGGTAAGCTCAGGGAGCCCTAATATTATGTAGTGAACTACCCTTAGCATGATGGGAAGTACTGGCACAGGGGAGTCCCTTCATGAGTATCCTGGAATGGGACATTAGGGAGATTGACCTAAAACACAGTGTTGCAGGTAGGGGATGGGCGAGCATTTACAAACTGTCTTTCCATGGTTAGCAGCTGGTATTGTGTGGATTTGATCCAAAACGTGAGTTCCTTTACCTAAGATATACTGTTGGGTAGGTGAGGGCTAGGAAGGGGCCTAGGCAGGGAGGTCTTAACTACCGGAAAAAACGGGGTCTTGGAGGAATGCCATAGAAGAAAACACGAGAGGTCGGCAGCAATCTTATCTGTTGTGTCTTTCTGAGCAAAAAGGGTGCCTGGAACAGGGAGTGACCCAAACATCTGCTCAGGGAAAGGAGGGTCCTCCGGGAAAAGTGGGGCCCGGGGAACAGAGACGCCCGGGGAGCGGTCCATACCAGCCGAGGGTTCGGCCGCTGGGGACTCTGTTTGGTGCTCCGTCCCGGAAAAGGAACAAACGGGAACCGGGAAGAATCCCCGGAGGAAGAGCGCGACCCCGAGCACCTCGATCACTACGCAGCAGGCGGCGAAGGTCCCAGAGCCCAGCCGCATCGTGCCCACCCGCCGGGCCGGGATCCGGCTTCCCGGACTCCAAGTCACGTCTCGCCCAAAGGCAGCAGCTTCCGCCTCCAGGGAGCCGCCTCCGAGCAAGCGCGAACCGGAGATCCGGACAGGTGCCCGGCGCCCCCGCGTCTGCCGTCGCGCCGGAAATACGCGCCGCGGTCCGGGCGCTTCCGGGGCGGGGCGGGCCTGAGCTCACGGGCCCCTCGTGTACTTCCGGGGCGTCTGCCCGCAAGGCACCGCCAGCTCCTTGTTAAGGACTGAACCGCTCCGGCTGTCTCGGGTTTGTGGAGTCTGTGCTGTGTGCCGTGCCTGCTGCTAGGAGCTGTCACGCATTTTGCCGCGTTTGCTCCTCAGCAGCCTGCTGAGTCAGGTGCCATCGCCCTGAGAGCCCTCGTGTGTCTTGGGCAGGTCTGTGCAGAGGACGCCGTCTCCGACCATGACTTCGAGTTGGGCTGCCGTTACCTCGCTAAGGGACCTCCAGAAGGCAAGCTGACTTCCTGGGTCTGGGTGTCCCTGTGCGGGATTGGACCCCGGGACTTTCTTGGGGCCGCATTCAGATCCCTTTACTGCCCGGTGCCTCCATCTCCGGCTTCTGGGTGTGCTGGGGGCCAACAGCTCACAGCCACCCCCTTCTCTGAATAGTTAATTGTCCTTGGCTGATGGGAACTGCTGCGCTCTGGAAGTTATCACTCCCCAAACACCTGGAGCTCATGATTGACTGGGGTTGCAGTATAAAGGCCCAGCTCCTTTGCCTCCAAGAGAGTTGACTCGTGCTATTCGTGCTCCGAGCTCCTCTGGAATGAAGTTGAAGGTAGTCTTCAGCTAAGACCACATCCCTGCTGCTTTCTCCTGCTATCTTCACGTCCTCCTCCCCAGAGCCTTCCCTTGTTAAGGCTTATGCACCCGACCTCCCTTCTAAGGCTCTCCTTTAAGGAGACCAGGCCCAAGGCAGACTCCAAGGTGTGTCTCCGAGCCTTAAATGTGATGAGTCTATAACGAGTCAGTTTTCCCAAGCTCTGACGACGACAGTCTAAGCTTCTACCACCTTCTCACCAGTACACACTAACCATGAATGTTAATAATAACCATTTAATGACAGCTGAGGTTTATCTAGTTTATCACCTGCCAGGCACTAGATCAAGCCCTTTAAATGGATTATTTTATTTGGTTAACACAACAACCCTTTGAAGTAGGTAGTCTTATTATTTTTTATTGCAGACAGAGAGATGATGTCAGACTATAAAGTAGCATATCCAGAGTAACACAGCTAAACAGCCAGAGAGGCAAGATTCAGAGCTATCGGTCTGACTCTGAGCCTGAACTTTGAATCTCCACACTTTGCTAACATCTCAGAAAAACAAAAAACATCTTCTCCCTTCCAGTGGTTCTTGTTATGGGCTGAATTGGGTGCGCCCCAAAATTCATATATTGAAGGCCTAACTCTCAGTAGGTCATGATGTGATTTTATTTGGAGACAGTGCTTTTAAAGATATAATTAAGTTAAAATGAGGTCATTTGGGTGGGCTCTAATCCAGTGTGACTGGTGTCCTTAGAAAAGAGATTGGGACACACAGGCGCAGAGGGAAGACCATGTGCACACATGGTGAGAAGGTGGCCATCTAGGAGCCAAGGAGAAAGGCCTGAGGAGAAACAAACACTGCCAACACCTTGATCTTGGACTTCTGGCCTTTGGAACTGTCAGAAAGTAAATTTCTGTTGCTTAACTGACCCAATCTGTGGTACTTTATTATGGCAGCCCTAGCAAATAAATACAGTCTGTATTAGGTTTATATCTCTTCATAACAAATACCACAAACTTAGTAACTTAAAACTAAGTTTTATGATTTATGATCTCAGCATCTGTGGGTGAGGAGCCTGGGCATAGCTTGGTGGGTCCTCTGCAGGGTTGCATTCGAGGTATTGGCTAGGGCTGTGTTCGCATCTGGAGTCTCGACTGGGGAAGGATCCAGTTCCACTCTCACTCAGGTTGTTGACAGAATTAATTTCCTTGCAGCAGTAGGACTGAGGCCCTGGCTTCCTGCTAGCCACTAGCCAGAGGCCACCCTTGACTCCTAGACACATAGGCCTCCCTAAATAGCCGTTGACATTTCTGTGAATTAAAACTATGATGTTCTAGGTTTATGTATAAAAAAGATAACTAGTGAGAACCTACTGTATAGCACAGGGAACTCTACTTGGTGTTCTGTGGTGACCTGGATGGGAAGGACATCCAGGAGGGAGGGGATATATGTATACGTAAGGCTGATTCACTTTTCTGTACAGCAGAAACTAACACAACGTTGTAAAGCAACTATACTCCAGAAACAAACAACCAAACAAACAAACAAAACTCCTAGGTGACGCAGAATCAGTGATCCCTGGGAATCCCTCTGGCAGTGTGTCCTTATTCAGCTGGGCATGGCTGGGGGAGATGCAGACACTGGGTGGGGGTCAGACCTTACAGGGGCTGCTGAACATCTCTGTCCTTTTCCTATCCTGTTCAGGAGTGAGAATCCCCAGAATAATGAGAGGACAACCAGCAGGGGAAGGAAGTCCCTGGGAGGTGAGTTGGTCTGTTTGTATTTTCCTTATTTTAGCATGCATTTTGTTATTGTGTGTTTTTGCTAGGAAATCACCAATTTCCTGTGGATTTCCAGTTTGATGCAATAGGTTTCTTTTATTTGAGTTTTAATTTTTCCTCTTTCTCTAGTTTTCAACAGAATTGTCACAATTAACGAACAAATATGGATACCTTATTGTTAACTAAAATCCATATTTTATTTGGGTTCCCTTCGTTCTCCCATTTTCTGTCCTAGGATCCCATCCAGGGTATCACATGGCATTGGGTCATAATGTCACTTTAGTATGTTTTTGGCTTTGACATTTTCTCACACTATCCTTCACTCTATGACCTCAGCAGTGTTGTGGTGGACTAGTCAGGTATTTCATAGATTGTCCCGCATTGAGATTTACTTGGTGTTTTTCCTGTGATTAAAATGGGGTCGTGGGTTTTGAGGAAGCAGATCACAGGGGTAAAGTGCTTTCTTATGACTTTATATCATGGGAACATACATCAGGGCAACTTATCACTGTTCATGTTAGCTTTGCCCTTCTGGCCCAGGTAGTGTTTGTCAGATTTTCCCCACTGTGAAGTTACTTTTTCCCTAAGTCTGTACTGTGTGTCTTCTTTAGGATGAAGTCACTCTGTGGCACCCACACTTCAGGAGAGGGGAGTATTTTATTTACCGTTGCTGTGTACTAACATTTGAAATTGGGCAGTGTGAGCCTCCAACTTTGAATTTCTTTTGAAAAACTGTTTTAGCTCTTTGGGGTCTCTAGAAATTCCATATTTTGGCGTTTCACATTCTGCTCCCCTTCACATGGATATACCCCAATTTGCTTATGCATTCATCTGCTGAAGACATCCTGATTCCATTTAGGTTTAGACATCATGAGTAGAGTTTCCGTGCACAATAGCGTCCTTGTTTTTGTTTGGATAGAGTTTTACAAAGCAGTTGTGTAAATATTGAAGGTGTGATTGATGGATCTCAAGGTGTGAGACTTGTTTGGCTTTGGAAAATCCTCTCAAACTGTATCTCGAGGCCATCTACATGTTCCATCAGTGATGAAGGAGAGCTGCTGTTGTTCCCCACCCTCCAGTGATCGGGGTCTTCATTGTGGGAGGAGGTTAGCAGTTCTAATAGGTCCATATCGCTGCCTTGTTTTACTTTGTGATTCCCTGATGGTATATGATGTTGATCACGTTTTTGTCCACTTATTATCTGTTTATCTTCTTTGGCTAGACATCTGTTCAGATCTTTACCCATTTTTAATGCAGTTGTTTGTTTTATAGTCCTTTGTATAATTTGAGTACAAATTCTTTATCAGATATGTGTTTTGCAAATATTTTTCTCCCAGTTTGTTGCTTGGGTTTCAGTTTTCTGAAAAAGGCATTTCACCAAATAGAAATTTTTAATTTTATAAAGAACACGTTACTGGGATAAACCATAATGGAAAAGAATGTATATATATGTATAATAACTGAGTCACTTTGCTGTACAGCAGAAATTAACACAATATTGTAAATCAACTATACTTCAATAAAAAAAATAAATTTACAAAGAACATGTTATTAACTTTTTTCCTTTTGTGCATTGGCTTTTTGTGTTGTGTGTTAAAAGTCAAAGCTCATGATCTATGTGACCAAACCCATGGTCATGTAGATTTTCTTCTCTGTTTTCTTTTATAGTTTTTATAGTTTTATATTTTAAATTTGTCTGTGGACACTTTGGAATGACTTTTGTTGTAAGTTGCAAAGTCTGTGTCTACATTCATTTCATTGCATATGGTTTCTGATTGTTCTATACCTATTTTTCAAGAAGTCATGGTATATTTGCTGCCATATGTTTGAATTTCCAAACATTAGTGGATTCAGCAGGACGGCCAGCAGGGAACTCGGTCTCCTCTGAACTGGGAGTGGGTGCAGCCTGCATTTCCCACTTTGACAGCACAGGGCGACAAGCCCGCCCCTCTTACCAGTGCGCACCTGCCTTTTCTGCCCACAGGCCTGGCCCTGTGCACAGCTGACAGGAGCGTGGCCTCCTCAGGAACCTCCAAGGATTTGGCTTCGGGACAGTGCAGGGCTGCACCCACACTGAGACGAGCTCGGTTTCCTCAGGACCGGCTGGGAGGTGCCTCCATGGGAGAAAAAGGTGAGGAAAAAGTGGGGAGAAGGTTGCTGTGCTGACTGCGTGGCTGACTGCCTGGGGGTGGGTGTCTGTTTTCAGAGGACCCAGCAGAGCAGTGGCTTGATGTGGAAAATTGTGGGTTTTAGTGAGTTTTGTGTGTGGTGCAGTGTCCAGTGTCCTCCTCTGGCTTGTGATGTTCCATTTTCCAGGCAGTTTATTGAGGGGACTGTCCTTTCCCTGGTGTATGTCCTTGGCAGCTTTGGCATAAATTAACTGACCACATGTGTGTGGGCGTATTCTTGGGCTCGCTATTCTATTCTTATGGCCCCTTTGTCTCTTTTTGTGTCATTTCTACACTGTTTGGTTACTGTAGCTTCGTAATATGGTTTGAAGTCAGGGAGTGAGTTTCCTCCAGCTGCTGTTCTCCTTTCTCAGGATCCCCTTGGCTGTTTGGGGTCCTTTGTGGTTCCATACAAATGTCAGGACTGTTTGTTCAGTTTCTGTGAAAAATGCCTTTGGCATTTTTGTAGGAATTGCATTGAATGTGTGTATTTGGGTAGAATGAACATTTTAGCACTACTAATTTTTTCTATCCATGAGCACAGGATATCTTTCCATTAATTTACGTCTTCAATTTCTTCATCAATGTCATAACATTTTCAGTGTGCAGGTCTTTCACATCTTTGGGTAAGTTTATTCTTAGGTATTTTGTTCTTCTGATGTTACTGTAAATGGGGTTGTTTTCTTAATTTCTCTTTCTGATGGTTCATTATTAGTGTATAGGAACACAGCTAATTTTTGTCTACTGATTTTGTATCGTGCAGCTTTACGGAATTCATTTAGTAGTTCTAATAGATTTTTGGTGGGTTGATGTGGAAAACTGGAATTAGAAATCCCACTGTTTCTACCACATCCAGGTCATCCAGAACACCCAAGGCGGGACTTCCCTTGTGGCGCAGTGGTTAAGAATCCACCTGCCAATGCATGGAACGCGGGTTCGATCCCTGGTCCGGGAAGATCCTACATGCCGCGGGGCAGCTAAGCCCGTGCGCCACAACTACTGAGCCTGCATGCTGCAGCTACTGAAGCCCTTGCACCTAGAGCCCGTGCTCCGCAACAAGAGAAGCCACCACAATGAGAAGCCTGCGCACGGCAACGAAGAGTAGGCAACGAAGAGTAGCCCCCGCTTTCCGCAACTAGAGAAAGCCTGCGTGCAGCAATAAAGACCCAACGCAGCCATAAATAAATAAATAAATAAATAAATTTTAAAAAATAACTAGACTTTTTTTTTTCAAAGTTTTAATTAATTAATTAATTTATGGCTGTGTTGGGTCTTCGTTTCTGTGCGAGGGCTTTCTCTAGTTGTGGCAAGTGGGGACCACTCTTCATTGCGGTGCGCGGGCCTCTCATTATCACGGCCTCTCTTGTTGCGGAGCACAGGCTCCAGACGCGCAGGCTCAGTAGTTGTGGCTCACGGGCCCAGTTGCTCTGCGGCATGTGGGATCTTCCCAGACCAGGGCTAGAACGCGTGTCCCCTGCATTGGCAGGCGGATTCTCAACCACTGCACCACCAGGGAAGCCCCAGTGTACAATTCTTGTACACCTTTTTCCTCACCTCTATTGGAGGCTGATTCAGAACACACACAACCTCCTGGAGAAACTTGCCCTGACCCTGCCATGTACTGCCACCTAGCTGGCCTGGTACTGAGTCACCAAAAACTTTTGTTCTTTACTTGATTCTTAATTCCTTTGGAATTCTTTACTTTACTGTTGTAAATGTTTATTGTCCTTGTAATAAATCTTTTAAAAATAAAAATGAAATATTGTACTTTAATTACTCCATAGATGAGTGATGAATGGATCACACTTGACATATGATTGTAATCTTTTTAGAATTATTAAAGTAATATACACATGTTATAAAAAATTGAAATATTACCTAAAGAAAAGAGGTTTGCCAATCCCACCCCCAGAGGTGACTGTCTTGAATGCATCTGTAGTCTTACAGATGGGATCCTGGGTGCAGATGGTTGGTCCTCGTGCTTCCCACCTAAGAGGACCCTGAAGTCTCCCCTGTAATCAGGGGAGTGGGGGCATTTGAGGGCATTTCCCTCTAAATATGCCTTAGTGACATACTGATTATTTTGAATTAATGTTACTTAAGAACCGTGCAAGAGAGACACTTTCTACCTCTTTTTAGGAAGAAATAAATCTCTCCTGTGAAAGGTACCCCACCTGGGGGCTGAGACCTGAGGGCAGAGGGCTGCAGGCGTGCTGGCCCCTGCAAATCAATTCATTCTGGGAACCTTCTGTCGTGACTACTGAGGCGCCAGTTAGCTTTGTGATGACCAAAGCCAACTCCTCTCTCTGCCTATTTCTGAGAAAAGGCCTGAGTCTGAGCCATTGTAGATTCTCTGGATTTCTTGGCATATGGACTGACCTGCACCCTCTCGTCCTGACAGACCCCTTGTAGAAACACCTTCACTTTAAGAGTTCTTTCACCTCGTCCAGAAAATAAACAAAGCCCCCATCCCCATCCCCAACAAACAAGCAGACAGATATCCGGCTGCTCTCCTACCTCAGCCACTTCAGAGAGTCACTCTCTTAGAAATACCTTAAGCTCAATGACATACTGCTGTCTCCCTTTCTCTGGCACCATGCCATCCCTGGGTGAGCCCCGTCTTATGTGGGCTTGACGGCACCACTTAGATGAGCCAGAGACAGTACCCCAAAGTGTCCTGATGGTACCACCATACATTGAAAATGACCTACACACCAAATTGGCCTTAAACACGGTGGTCCAGAGACCAGGGATGTGCATGTGCCTCTGATGAAATCATTGCTCAGGAGACCCCAGCGTCTATCATCCATCTTCTCCATGTTCTTCTGACCTTTGCTCTTCCTCTTTTTAGCTGATATCTTGCTAGATTGTTCATGGACAAATTAGATCCCATCTGGCAAGAGGAGAATCATCTTCCCAACACATGAGAAGAGAACAGTCATGGGCCCGCACCCATCTTATCCTCCTCTGCCTGCCCAGCCCGTCATGTCAGAAACATGTGTCCCTCCTCCTGTCAGAAGCCAGATGCCAGGTAAAGGACTTAGATGTAAAGGAAACCAGAATATTGTCTTGAGCTACAGACACTTCAAAAAACAAAGCAAAAACAACATTCCCCCCCCCGCCAACAGCAATACACCAGGTGCAGAAGGGCATGCTGAGCCTTCCCCTTCTTTTTCCTGGAAGCAGCAGATAACATGTCATGCCCCACCCGCCCCAGGAAGACATCTTCCCTCTCCTGGAAGGAGAGTGACATTGTGATCGTCAGGGGCAGAGAGTGGAGAATGAGAGAATTCTGTACAAACAGACCTTGTTCAACCTAATTCTCATCCTCCTTAGCCTCCCCACTTAGTGCAGTTCCTTTTCCACAATCGCCTCTCTTTGTTCAACCCAACAGAAAAGAATTTAGGTTTTGCCACTTCTCTGGGTCTTTCTTCATTTCCTTAGGAGGGCGTCCTGGGTCAGGTAAAACTTGTGGGAAATAAATGTGTATGGTTCCCTCCTGTGAGTCTGTTTCATGTCCATTTAATTCTCAGGACCAGCCTTCAGCTCTATGAGGGTGGAGGTCTGGTTGTGTCTCGGCCACATCTTCCTTGCCGGCATCTTTGAATTCTACCTCCTTCCTTGGCTTGATTCCTCAGCATGCTGACATGCTCTCAGCTACCATCTTCAGAAGCTCTGTGAACATGGGCTGTGTGTTTCAAAATGAAACACGTTTGTACCCTACGATACAGCCCTTGAATTCCTTGGTATTGATGGACCTAAATGAGTCGAATGCTTATATCTCTACAGAAACCTGTATGGGACATTTTATGGCAGCTTTATTCATAACAGCCAAAACTTGGAAGCAACCAAGACGTCCTTCAGGAGGTGAATGGACACACAGACTGGTCTCCATCCATGCAACAGAATGTTCTTCAGCACTGAAAAGATATGAGAGCGATATGGAGCCATGGGGAGATGGGAGGGGCACCTTAAGTGCATATCACTCACCAAAAGAAGCCAATCTGGGGCTTCCCTGGTGGCGCAGTGGTTGAGAATCTGCCTGCCAATGCAGGGGACACGGGTTCGAGCCCTGGTCTGGGAAGATCCCACATGCCGCAGAGCGACTAGGCCCGTGAGCCACAATTGCTGAGTCTGCGCGTCTGGAGCCTGTGCTCCGCAACAAGAGAGGCCGTGATAGTGAGAGGCCCGCGCACCGCGATGAAGAGTGGCCCCCACTTGCCGCAACTAGAGAAAGCCCTCGCACAGAAACGAAGACCCAACACAGCCATAAATAAATAAATAAATAAATAAATAAATAAATAAAAATTAAAAAAAAAAAGCCAATCTGGAAAGGTGGCATAGCTTAGGGTACCAACCACATATGACATTCAGGAAAAGGCAAACCAAAGAAAGGGTGGGTTGCCAAGGGTTTGTGGCAGGGTTGAGGGGTGGGGCATGATAAACAGGTCAAGCACAGAGGATTTTTTTTTTTTTTTGGTATCTTTTTAATAACTTTACTGAGGTAAAATTCACATACCATACAATTCACCCATTTAAAGTATACAATTCAGTGGCTTTTAGTATAGTCACAGAATTGTGCATCTATCACCACTATCAATTATAGAACCTTTTTATTACCCCCAAAAGAAACTTTGTACTTTCAGTCTCTACTTCTCAGTACTCTCAAATCCCCCAGCTCTAGGCAACAACTAATTTTCTATTTTCTGTCTCTGTAGAGTTGCCTATTGTGGACATTTCATAAAAATGGAATTATACAACATGTGGTCTTTTGTGACTGGCTTCTTTCATGTAGCATAATGTTTTCAAGGTTCATCCATGTTGTACCATGTGTGAGTACTTCATTCCTTTTTATGGCTTAATAATATTCCACTATATGGATATACTACGTTTATTTATTTATGAGTCGAGCATTTGGGTTATTTCGACTTTTTAACTATTATGTATGATACCGCTACGAACATTCACGTACAAGTTTTTGTGTGCATATACGTTTTTATTTCTCTTGAGTATGCATACCTAGGAATGAAATTAATGGGTATGTATACCCAGTATATATGTTACTGGGTCATATGGTAACTGCATGTTTAATCATTTGAGAAATTGCCAGACTGTTTTCCAAAGTGGTTGTACCATTTTACATTCCCACCAACATTGTTTGAGGGTTCCAGTTTTTCCACATTCTCACTAATATTTCATATCTGTTTTTTAAAAAAATTATTATAACCTGGGCTTCCCTGGTGGTGCAGTGGCTAAAAATCCGCCTGCCAATGCAGGGGACACGGGCTCAAGCCCTGGTCTGGGAAGATCCCACATGCCATGGAGCATCTAAGCCCGTGAGACACAACTACTGAGCCCACGTGCCACATCTACTGAAGCCCGTGTGCTCTACAGCCCGTGCTCCACAACAAGAGAAGCCACTGCAATGAGAAGCCCGCGCACTGCAATGAAGAGTAGCCCCCCCGCTTGCTACAACTACAGAAAGCCTGCGCACAGCAGCAAAGACCCAACACAGCCAAAAATTAAAAAAAAAAAAAATTATTATAACCATCCTAGTGGGTATGAAGTGGCATCTCATTGTGGTTGTGATTTGCATTTCACTGATGGCTAATGATATTGAGCATCTTTTCATGTGCATGTTGGCTATGTGTGTATCTTCTTTGAGGAAATGTATTCAGATCCTTTGCCCATCTTTAAATTGCTTTTTTTCCCTTTTATTACTGAGTTGTAAGACTTCCTTACATATTCTAATACAAGTTCCTTGTCATATATGTGCTTTTCAAATATTTTTTCCATTTGTGTCTTTTCACTTTCTTGATGGTGTCCTTTGAGGCACAAAAGTTTTTGATTTTTATGATGGTCATTTATGTTTTTGGTAATATCTAAGAAACCACTGACTATCCAAAGTCATAAAGGCACCTATGTGAGACTGATAAAAGTTTTTTAAAAATTCAAAATCAGGAATAAAAATAGGATCACTGAAGAGTCTAAAGAGATTATAAAGATCATAAAAGTATATACAGACAATTGTATGTTAGTAAATTTGAAAATGTAAATGAAATAGAGAAAGTCCTAGAAAATACAACTTAAAAATAACACGAGGAGAAATAGAACTGAATATTCCTATAACTAGTAAAAACATTTTAATAAATTAAAACACGTCACACAAAGAAAATTCCATTTGGCTTCATTAGTGAAAATTCCAGTCTTCACAAATTCTTCCAGAGAATTTTAAAAAGGAGAATACACTTAACTCGTTTTATGGGAAGCATAATCTCGATACAAAACCCAACAAAGACAGTAAGAGAAAGGAACATTATAGGCGAAGTCATTCACGAATATAGTTGAAAAAACCCTGAGTGGGAGTAAGATGGAGTAAGCACATCCCTCTTGGTCTTTCCCACTGAATGCAGCTATAAAACCTAGCCAGAATAAACAGAGCAGAAGCTATCTGAGGACTCTGGCAAATTGGGGAAGACTGAAATATGGAGCTCTGAACTGGCAATGAGCTCACCATTTTTTATCCTCTGGTCCTTCTGCCACTTGACCGCAGACATAGGCACAGCTATGAAAATGCATGGCAGAGTGGGCTAAGTAAAGCTCTAGCTTTTACTTTTCCACAGAGGATTTTTAAGGCAGTGAAACTATTCAGTGTGATACATTCATGGCGAGATACATTTGTCAAAACCCATAGACTGTGCAACACCAGGAGTGAACCCTAGTGTAAACTCTGGACTCTGGTGATCATGATGTGTCCATGTAGATTCATCGATAGTGACCAACACACAGAATGTTGATAGGATAGTTGGGGAGAGAGAAACTCTGAGCGCCTGTGTAGGTGGGGAGGGGGTAGATGGGGAGAGCAGTAACAGCAGAGCAGGGGGCATATGACACCTCTCTGTACTCTGCCCAATTTTGCTGTGAACTCAAAACTTCTTTAAAAAAATGATAAACCTTATTTAAGCAAAGAAACAAATAACATTCCATTAGCATCACATGGCTGTTCCTCTTCAAATCCTCAATCTGTCTGGGCCACTTGAAAGTCAAACTTCAGCGGACAGTTGGCCTTTCAACCTGCATCTTTTCAAAGCTTCTTCTGCATCTACTCTTTATCTCACTACACTTTTGTTTTTTAATTTTCAATTAAAAAAAAAAAATTTTGGCCGCTCTGTGAGTCTTGCAGGATCTTAGTTCTCCAACCAGGGATCGAACCCGCACCCTCAGCAGTGAAAGCATGGAGTCCTAACCACTGGACTGCGAGGGAATTCCCCAACACTCTTTTTTTTTAAGATAGTATTTTTTCTTCTTTTTAAAAATTGATGTATACTTGACGGGCAATATTACATATTAGTTTCCTGGTATACAGCATAGTGACTTGATATTTTTATACACTACAAAATAATCACCAAGATAAGTCTAGTTACTATTTGTCACCATACAATGTTATTACAGTATTATGGACTCTATTCCCTATGCTGTACATTACACCCCATGACATTCGTTTTATAACAGGAATTTGGAACCTCTCAATCTTTCTCACCTATTGCACGCATCCCTCCACCCCCCCTCCCATTTGCCAACCACCAGCATGTTCTTGGGATCTATGAATCCCTTTCTGTGTTGTTGTGTTTGTTCATTTGTTTCGTTTTGTTTTGTTTTCATTTGTTTTGTTTTGTAGATTCTCTATATAAGTGACATCATAAGGTAATTCTCTGCCATATTTCACTTAGCATAATGTCCTCTAGGTCCATTCATGTTGTCGTAAGATTTCGTTCTTTTTTATGGCTGAGTCATATTCCAGTGTGTGTGTGTGTGTGTGTATGTAGTTTTCATATATATATATATATATATAAATATATAAATATATATATAGAGAGAGAGAGAGGGAGAGAGGGAGAGAAACTATATATATGAACTTTTCTTTATCCATTTTTCTATCAATGGATACTGTGCTGGCTTCCATATCTTGACTGTTGCCAATAAAGCTGCCATGAACATAAGGGTGCATATATCTTTTTGAATTCGTTTTTTGGTTTCCTTCAGAAAGATACCCCCAAGTGTAATTCCTGCATCATATGGTATGTCTATATTTAATTTCTTGAGGAACCTCCATACTGTTTTCCATAGTGGCTGTACCAATGAGCATTCCCAGCAAAAGGGAATGAGGATTCCCTTTTCTCCACATCCTCGGCAATACTTTTTATTTGTTATCTTTTGGATGATAGCCATTCTTTCAGGTGTGAGGTGATAATCTCATTGTGGTTTGGATGTGCATTTCCCTGATGATGAGTGATGCTGACCATGTTTTCATGTGTCTTTTGGCCATCTGTATATATTCTTTGGAAACATGTTCAGTCTTCTGCCAATTTTTTATTTGGATTTTTGTTTTTCTGGAGGTTGAGTTGTGTGAGTGAGTTCTTGGTCTACTTTGTGTATGAACCACTTCCAGCTATATTGCTTGCAAATATTCCTCACATTCAGTAGGCTGCCTTTTTGTTTTGTGGATAGTTTTTTTTGCAGTTGAAAAGCTTTTCAGTTGGATGGAGTCCCATTGGTTCATTTTGCTTTTATTTCCCTTGCTTGAGGAGACAGATCCAACAAATCTTGCTAAAACTTATGTCAGTGTACTGCCTATGTTTTCTTCTAGGAGTTTTATGGCTTCAAGTCTTATATTGAAGTGTTTGATTCATTTTGAGGTTATTTTTTTAGATGGTATAAGAAAGGATTCCAGTTTGATTCTTGTGCATGTAGCTGTCCAGTTTTCTCAACACCATTTATCGAAGAGGTTATATTTTCCCCATTGTATATTGTCACCTCCTTTGTCATAGATGAATTGACCATGTAAGCATGGGTTTTTTTCTGGGCTGTCAATTCTGTCCCATGGGCATATGTGTATTTCTTTTGTTCCAATACCATATTGTCTTGATGATTCTAGAATTGTAGTATAGTTTGAGATCAGGGAGCGTGATATGTCCAGGTTTGTGCTTCTTTCTTAAGACTGTATTGACAGTTCAGGTTCTTTTGTGTTTCTATACACAGTTCAGAATTCTTGGTTCTAGTTCTCCGAAAAATTCCGTTGGTATTTTGACAGAAATGACATTGAATCTCTAAATTGCCTTGGGGTGTGGAATCATTTTAACAATACGAATTCTTCTAATCCATGAGCATGGTATGTCTTTCCATTTGTGTCGTCTTCAATTTCTTGCATCAGTGTCTTCCAGTTTTCTGAGTACAGGTCTTTTACCTCCTCGGTTAGATGTATTCCTAGGTATTTTATCTTTGTTAATGTCATTGTCCATGGGGTTGTTTTCTTAATTTCTCATTCTGACATTTTGTTGTGAGTGTATAGAAATGCAACCGATTTCTCTAGATTAATTTTGTATGCTGCAACTTAACTGTGTTTTCTGATGAGTTCTATTTGGTTTTGGGTGTCATCTTCAAGATTTTCTGTATAGAGTACCATGTCATCTACAAACAGTGACAGTTTTACTTTTGCTTCTGCCATGAGATTCCTTTTATTTTTATTTTTTAAAATCTAATGACTATGACTAGGACTTCTTAGACCATGTCAAATGAAAGTGGCTGGAATGGTCAGGGTTAGAGTTAGGTTTAAGCATAACTGGCCCTCTTCCCCTTCCTCTCTCTCCATGTCTCTGAGACCTCCATGAAGGACAGGACTAGTCCACAGTCACAAATAGCTCAGGGAGTTGAGCTGGACCATTGTTTTTCTGCCCCCTAGTCCTGGGCATAGTTTTGTGTACTGTCTGTGTATCTTCTTTGGCCAGGTGTCCATTCAGATCTTTCCCTATTTTAATTGGGTGGTTTGTGTTAGAATTATTTGTATGTTTTGAGACAAAACCTTTATTAGATATGTGTTTGCAAATATTTTTCTCCTGTCTTGTGACCTGTCTTTTGATTTTCCGAGTAAGGTCATTCACAGAGTACAAATCTTTAATTTTATTAAGTCCATGTTATTCCTTGTTTTCATTTTTAGATTGCCTTTTTGTGTTGTGTGTTAAAACTCCAAAGCTCATGATTTACATGGGCAAACCCAAGCTCATGTCAATTTTCTTCTATAATTTTGAATAGTTTTGTATTTAAAATTTGTCTGTGGGGACTTCCCTGGTGGCGTAGTGGTTAAGAGTCCGCATGCCAATGCAAGGAACAAGGGGTTGAGCCCTGGTCCAGGAAGATCTCACATGCCACAGAACAACTAAGCCTGCGCGGCACAACTACTGAAGCTTGTGCGCCTAGAGCCCATGCTCGCCCACAAGAGAAGCCACCGCAATGAGAAGCCCGTGCACCGCAACGAAGAGTAGCCCCGCTCGACGCAACTAGAGAAAGCCCACATGCAGCAACGAAGACCCAACGCAGCCAAACATAAATTAGAAACTACAATAAAATTTGCCTCTGAATAACTTTGAGTGAATTTGGTATAAGTTGTAAAGTTTGCATCTACATTCACTTCATTCCAAATGGTTTCCAATTAATTGTTCCTTAACTACTTTTAGAAAGCTTTTGGGATAGAGACTCCATTTTAGTTTGAATGTCCAGTTTAATGGATTCAGCAGTCCTGTCAGTAGGGCACGCTGCCTCCAGTGACCTGTGAGGGAGGCGCGGCCTGCACTTCCTGCACTGACCACAGGGTGGCGCCGAGTTCGCCTCTCTGACCCACAGCGCACGCTCGTTCCCTGCGAACTCGATTGTGAGGTCAGCTGAGAGCAGTTGAGCCTCCTCAGGCGCGGGGGCGGGGGCGGGGGCCTTCGGGTAGGACGCCCGGCTCAGCGTCTCTGCTGAGAGGAGCTCGGTCTCCGTCTCCTTAGGACTCGCTGGGGTTTCGGCTTCAGGACAAGGTGGGGCTGCGTCCACGCTGACTAGGGAACTAGGTTTCCTGAGGACCCAGGTGATGCCTGAGGAAAAGGTGAAGAGACGGTGAGGAAAAGTGGGGAGAAGCTTCCTGTGGGCGACTGACCGTTGAGGGGGTCCGTCTTCATGTGAGCGAGGGAGGGCTTGGCGTGGAAAGCTGGGTTTTTGTTCAGGTTTGTGTGCAGGGTAGCCAGCGTGAGTTATGGGGCGTCCAGTTTTCCCAGCACCATTTATGGTGGGGAGTGTCGTGCTCCTTGGTGTGTCCTTGGTCCCTGTGTCATAAATTCACCGACCCCGTCCGTGGGGGTTGAATTCTGGTCTCTCTGTCCTGTTCCTCTGGTCCCTGTGCCCGTTTTGAGCCAGTTCCACACTGTTTTGGTGACTGTAGCTTCTCAGCAGAGTGTGACGTCAGGGAGGGAGATGCCTCCAGCCCGTTCTCTTTTTTCAGGGTTTCTTTGGCTATTTGGGGTCCTTTGTGGTTCCCCACAGATATTAGGAGGATTTGCTCTATTTTGGGGGAAAATACCGTGGAATTTTGGGAGGGATTGCATTCACTGTGTCCATTGCTTTGGGTAGCATGGATATTTTAACAATATTAATTGTTCCATTCCATGAGAACCGGGTATCTTTCCATTTATTGGTGTGTTTTTCAATGTCTTCATCAATGTCTTAAAGTTTTCAGTGTGCAGGTCTTTCACCTCCTTGGTTGACTTTATTCCCAGGTATTTTGTTCTTTTTGATGCATTTGTAAATAGGGTTGCTTTCTTTCTCTTTCTGATGGTTCATTATTAGTGTTTAGAAATGCAACTGATTTCTGTGTATTGATTTTGCAACTTTACTGAATTTATGAGTTCTAATAGTGTTTTTGTGGCATGAAGTGGAAAATTGGAATTCAAAAATCCCACTGTTTCTACCATATCCAGGTCGTCCACAACACGGAGGACAGCGGCTCCTAATATAACCTTCCCACAGCGCCTCTAAATGACATGTGGACTTTGGGTGAACTGGATCTGGGTAAGGCTTGGCTTCTATCTGGAAGTTTGATGTTTTCTCTGCTTTTCTGGCATGCTATTGACATACATGATGTTTTGAAAAGTAATTGACTTTCCAGTAATTTCAAACATACAACTTTACATACATAAAAACAAGTGGTTTGGAGGGTTAGCATTAGGGCTGGGGCTGGTGTGAGGGTTGGGGCTGTGTATGGTTTATGGTTGCTGTGATGGTTTAAGTTTTATGCTTAATGAGTTATTTATGGGTATGGTTAATGAATATATTTTATGGTTTGCTTATGGTTATGGTTTCGCTTATTGGTTAAGGTTTATGGTTTTGGTCTCAGGGTGTTAGGGTTCTGTGTTAGAGTGGGTGTTAGGGTATGGGTGAGAATTGGGGTACAGGTAGGATGTGGGTAGAGCATGGGTTAGGGTAAGGTACAGGTTTAGGGTGCGGGTTAGGCTAAGGTTAGGTCAGGGCTTAGGGTCAGGATCAGAGTTTAGGGTTAGGGTCCATGTCAGGATTAGCGTCAAGGTTGAGCGAGGCCATTGTTTTCTGCTCCTCCAGTGCTGGATTCTCATTGATAGATGAATGAAATGTCTGCTCTGGTCACCCACTGTTTCAAATTGAGCTCAGCCTTAGTCAAGGGTTCTTAGGGCCTCAGAGGTCATGCAGGGTTTCCCTCCACCCTCCCTCCTGGGAAGGGTGATGCAGGCCCCACTCTGTGTGGGCAGCCCCAGGTCCAGCATGGCCCTGACATGCAGGATACTAAGTAGACGTGATGTAAGACTCGGTGCATCAGTCTGCCAGCCCCCAGGTGCTGCCTTTTTTTTTCGCTTAATTAATTAATTAATTAATTAATTTCTGGCTGTGTTGGGTCTGCATTGCTGCACGGAGGCTTTCTCCAGTTGCGGCGAGTGGGGGCTTCTCATTGCGGTGGCTTCTCTTGTTGCAGAGCACAGGCTCTAAGCGCGTGGGCTTCAGCAGTTGTGGCTCGGGGCTTCTAGAGCTCAGGCTCAGTAGTTGTGGCGCACGGGCTTAGTTGCTCCACAGCATGTGGGATCTTCCCGGACCAGGGCTCAAACCCGTGTCCCCTGCATTGGCGGGTGGATTCTTAACCACTGCACCACCAGGGAAGTCTGGTGTTGCGTTTGTGAGGGCTGGTGGGGCCCTCTTGGGACTGGACGGATCCTTTGTTCCATCTGCACGGGTGTCCAAGCAGGTCTCAGAACAGCCCTTGGCCTCTGAGCATCCAGGCAGGCACCCACGTTCCTCCAGCTCTGGTCAGCCTTGGCCCCTCCAGCCCCCGTGGCCAATTACTGAGCTGATTGTGTCTTTACTCTTTAAAATTAAATCACTCTCTCCAGGTGGGCGAGAAGTTTACTTGTGAACTTAGTTCCCACTTCTCCATTCTTTGGCCACTGAATAAAGCCTGTGCTCTGTCAGTCTCAGCTTTGGTTTCGTTATTTGCCTATGTGAACCAGAATGGAAAAAGGAAACGTTCCCTGTCGAGGCAGTGATCCTCAGCCAGGCTAGGGCCCGAGTAGGGTTCATATGACTTGATTTGGTAACAGTGTGTAAGGGGACGGTGGTCTCTGCCCGTGGGGTGGTGGAGGGCACACCTATAGCCACAACACTGGTTCCGTGGACAGCATGGTCCCTTGTGGGCCTGGACCGTGTGCTCTCGTCCCCCCACGCCCGACACCACCTGACGGTCATGACGTGGTGACACTGGCTGCTGGGCGTCCAATCAGGAGGGACCCAGAGGCAGCTCCTGGTGCCAGACCAGACGTGTCTTTTCACGGGCCATGGACATACTGGGTCTGAGGACTTTGCTTTGTGTCTAGAGAACAAACGGAGCCGCTAGAAACTGATCTGTGCTGTGGATTTGAAACTCATGGGCAGGGCAAGAGCTCCCACTGGACACTGGCTCGGAAGCTTCCGCACGGGTGATGACCACACCAGTGCTTCCTGCCTGAGCCCTCCAGGCTTCCCGCCTGCCTCCTCGGGCCCCAGATACTGGGCTGATAGGGCTCAGCGGCTGCTGGGACTTGAGGTCCAGATGCTCCCAGATGTGTGGTAAACACGCCACTACCCACTGGAGCCTCCCTTCTCTGAGGTTCAGGAAACAGGAGGACCCACCAAACTGAGCCCATCCCTGGGCTCTGCTGCAGGTCTGCTCAGATTTGCTCTCCTGATCCTGAAGACAGACCTGCGGGAAACAGGGTCTGCGATTCCCATTCTGATGGTGTTCTGTGGAATTTCCATGGGACCCCTTTCTACCCTGTTCTGAGCAAATTACTAGTCAATCCATGCTACTGTCACCCGATGAACAGACTGGGAAGTTGAGACTCCAAGAAGCCAAGTAAGCTACGCAGAAGCACAGATGTGGGAGCAGGAAGTGGGGTCTGTGCCCATCGCCCGCCCAGGGTGAACGATTGCTCCCAGCAGGTTCCATGTCCCCCCTCTGAGGGGACTGGCTCACAGGGCCTCCTCTTAGGCGGATTCACTTTGCAAGCCTTCCCTTCAGCAAGATTCCTCTTACAAAACCTTCCTTTCATGGGATTCATCTCACAATGCTGTTTTTGGGGTCACCCAGGAAGTTTATATCACCCTGAAGCGTGTTCAGCCTCACGTCACCAGAGCAGCTTTCCTGGGTGACACTCATCACTTGCCCGTCCACTCCGAGCTGAGACCCAGAAGTGCCCCCTTGGTCCCCAAGCCCCACGGCTCTGCCTGGGTGCCCACTCCCCTCCTGCCTGGTCCGTCCCTCTCATGTCCCCTGCAGGGTCACCAGGAGCTCCCACTCATCCTGTGCAGGCTGTCCGCTCTGTCCTGGGGAGGCCTCCGTGGTGTCAGGTAGAAGAAACAAGAGGTACTGGTGGGGCCTCCCTCACGCAGCACAGCAGCCAGCAACCGCCTACTGACCTCGTCACTGTGGCTGGGCCTAGATGGGGGTTTAGGGGGCCAACAGTAGCTCCTGGTTCTCATCTCACCCCAGCACCGCCCACAGGGAAGTGGCTAAGCAACTCTGTGCTGGCTGCATAGAGAGGACGCTCATTCACATGCTCCTCCCAGCCCCCGGGGCTCTCGTGGTCAGGCCCCTCCCAGGATACGAGCTCACCTGGGCAGGCACCCAGCAGCCCCCGGGGCTCTCGTGGTCAGGACCCTCCCAGGATATGGAGCTCACCTGGGCAGGCACCCAGCAGCCCCCGGGGCTCTTGTGGGCAGACCCCTCCCAGGGTATGGAGCTCCCCTGGGCAGGCACCCAGCAGCCCCCGGGGCTCTCGTGGTCAGGCCCCTCCCAGGGTATGGAGCTCACCTGGGCAGGCACCCAGCAGCCCCCGGGGCTCTTGTGGTCAGGCCCGTCCCAGGGTATGGAGCTCCCCTGGGCAGGCACCCAGCAGCCCCCGGGGCTCTCGTGGGCAGACCCCTCCCAGGATATGGAGCTCAGCTGGGCAGGCACCCAGCAGCCCCCGGGGCTCTCGTGGGCAGACCCCTCCCAGGATACGGAGCTCACCTGGGCAGGAACCCAGCAGCCCCCGGAGCTCTCGTGGTCAGGCCCCTCCCAGGATACGGAGCTCCCCTGGGCAGGCACCCGGCAGGGCTGGGCACACAGGAACCGTGCACGTGGCCCTCGTTGCAGAGCACCCCAGCCCGCCTGTTGGTCAGAGCTGACCCTGAGCACCTCAGAGCAGGACCTGAACTAACGAACAGCAGCTCCGACAGGTCTGTGACCCTGGGCTTCACTCTGTGTGGCCTCCCTCCGCCTGGTCTTCCGGGGGCTTCCACTGCAGCCGGGGCACCAGGCCTCTGTCTCCACTCACTACCCCTCCTCTTCCTGACTCCTGGGTTCCTCTCGTGTGGAGAGGGTCTTCTTGAAGTTGTTTCCTACTCATGAGCCAGTTAAAATGATTAGAAAATCAGCCAGAGTTGTAGCCCCGTGTGTATCCTGACCCTCAGGACCCCACACCTGTTCCTTGGGCCTGGCCGGCACAACAAGGCCCGTTTTCTGCAGTTATGAGCCTTTGAGGGGCGAGGATTGGCTGACCTGGGCAGCCTGACCCGGCCGGCGGGCCCTCCCCAGGTGTGCCTGGGCTGAGGTCAATGTAAACACCCCTCCAGGCAGCAAGAGCCCCTGCAGCTGTGCCTGACGCCGTATTCTCTGCCCCGTCAGCAGTCTCGGGGCCGGGCTGGTGGGAGGGAGTGAGGGGCCACGGCCGTGAGGGTGTCCCGGTCTGAGTGAGGCTCTGCTGGAAGTTCTCCCCGGGCAGAGGCGAGGAAGCGAGAAAAGGGCAGTGGGGGCCAGGACAGGAGGGGTAACTCGGGTAGGGAATGGAAAGCTTCCAGAAGAGCAGCCGGGGCCAGGACCATCCTGTGTGACGTGCAGGAGCCCACGTAGCACATGTGCTGTCACTGGGGTGGCTGCAAGCCCTTTCCTCCAGCCTGTGAGGTCCTTGCACATATTCAGGCGGCTTTCCTGGGAAGGGTGGGTAAAGTTCAGGAGCAGCTGGCTTGGAGGTCAGCTAACGTTCACAAAGAGACGCCTCCGCGCGGTCCAAGCAGCTTTCCAATGAGGATGGTCCTTGTGGGGGGCTGCTGGCAGCATGTGAGAAAATGCCCCGCCTCCGACCAACTTCAGAAATTTTCATCAGTGTAGCAAGTATCTTGATAGGGTTTTCCTCTAACTAGTGGGTTCTTAATTAGCAACATGAATGGTGACATTAAATGTCCTCAGTCAAGATTGAAATACCCCCAACATGTACCGGTGTAAGAACCTCGGGAGGCCGTGTGCAACCCGCACCTTTAGGGATGGGCTTCCTACTTGACCCCTCAACGTTGTGGTGTCCAGCCACTGATTTAGGGTTTCTGGGGGCCCAATGCTGACTCTAAGGCTGAGTGGTGGTCTCAGCATGAGCTGGGGTTTGAGAAAAGTGTGATGAAGTTAAGTCTGACTTTCTGTGACAGCTGGGGAGGGGTTTGTAAAGCACCTTGGCTTTTAGGGCAAAGGTTTGTTACTGGAACCAAGTGTCCCCCCCAAAATGGGCTGAAGCTCAAGATGTCTCTGTCCCTTTCATGTGAGAGTCCAGGGCAGGTGGGTGGCAGGGCCCAGGCTCTGTCCACCTTGTTTCTCCTCCCTGCTTCCAGGTGAGGGCTCCAACCAGCAGGGTGGGGTGACCAGGTGGGCATCATGCCCTCCGTCCTAGGATGCAGTCTGGCCAAGGCCCTCACCACCTCCATCTCTCCCCCTTGGTAACACGAGACACTGTGCCCCAGCTGTAAGGGGTGGGAAGGCTGGGAGGTGCAGGGTAGCTGTGAACAGGAAAAAGGGAAATGGGTTCTGATGGGCAGCTGCGCGGCCCTGCTTTGAGGGTCGCCCGGACGCTAGCGCACAGACTCTGGGTCCTGTGAAGCTTTGATGCTTTGTGGTTCTGGAAATCCTATAGGAGACGGTCCACAGCAGGTGAAGCTAATGCTCTCAGTGGAGGTGGTGAAGCCAAAGATCTCAGTTCAGACTGAAGGTGCCGATGTACATACAGGACAAGACCATCTCGTGTGAATGGACTTCAGGCACGTTTAACACGAATGCAGTCATGTTAATGCCTAGCACCTTCTATCTTGTGCCTCTCCTCAGGGACCCCCTCCTCAGTTCCTAAGGATCCTGTAACTCCCGTACAGGGGGATGGAGAGTGGGCTCTGTCCAGTCTGAGCCCTGAGTTACCCTGCGTGTGAGTCTGCTCAGGACCGCCGTAACAAATACCACAGACTGGGCAGCTTGAATAACAGACCTATCATCTCCCAGTCCTGGATGCTGTCTGAGATCAAGGTGTGTGCAGGCTGGCTTCTCCTGAGCCCTCTCTCCTTGGTGCTTAGACAGCCATCTTCTCCCCAGGTCCTCACGTGGTCTCCCCCTGTGCCTATCTGTGTCCTAATCTCTTCTTGTAGGACATCAATCCTATTGGATTAGGATCCACCCTAGTGACCTCATTTTTACCTTGATCGCCTCTTTAAAAATCCCATCTCCAAATACAGCCACATTCTGGGGTCCTGGGGGTTAGGGATTCAGCATGTGAATTTGGGGGGACGTGACTGAGCCTATCCCATCCTCCTTAGGAACCAAGTGTGCCTCGGTCCTTCCTTCCCTCAAGTCACACGAGGTGATGTAGTGGCTCAGGGAGAGGCCACTCGTGCAGAGTCTGTGTCCCAGCTGGGGAGCCCTTCTCTGCTCTCTCTGATCAGGCCGTGGCCGTGCCAGTCCCCTCCTGAGGTGAGCGGTTCTGGGGTTTCCTGCCGTGTCTCCTGGCCTGCTGAGGTGCTCCTTGTCAGGGAACTCAGGAGCCGGCAACCTCGTGGGGATGCCGGGGACTCTCAGGGCCTTGGCAGATGTCTCTCCCAGCAGATGCTCTAGCGAAAGTGGGGAAACATTTGGGGGATTACAGGTGGGGGAGAGTCACAGTCTCGTTTATGCTTCAGAAAGACCACGTTGGGGTGGGATGTGAGGTGCACCGTGCGGGCAGGGAGTTTTGCCAGGGCCTGATGGAGGAACCAGGCACAGGATCGGGCTTGGGCCAGGGCTGTGGGCGTAGAGGTGAATTAGTGTGGGAACTGGCCACAGACTGTTGTCGAAATCTCGGCTTCCCCGTGCACCGAGGCTGAACAGAAATACGGAGCCAGGGATTTTGGAGGAAGAGAGAGATGGTTTTATTCTTCTGCCAGGCAGAAGGGAAGACACAGCCAGCTAGCGCCTCAAGAACTGGGCCCGCCCTCCTTGAGAATCAGGGAAGGTTTTATATGTGGGGCTCTCGCAGTCTGGGGTATAGGATGAGGATCAAAGTAGTGAAGGTCTTGCATTCCTCCTTTTCTTTGCATTATTTCAAAACAGTCATAGTTGGCATCAGGCCGCGTGGTAATTGGGGTCCAGCAGTCTGGTAATTGCGTCCGTTTGCCTCTGGTTTATCGGCCGGTGACCTTGTTTCTGAAATGCAAAGACTATAGGGGGTGACTTGTTATGAAGGGCGTATAGAATGTAAGTGCTGGACATAATAAGGTTAGGGAGTGAGAGGCAGGGGATGTAACTCACACAGAGTTAGGGGTGATGGGTGCCAGAGGTAAATTACGTAGTGTCAGGGAGTGAGGTTCGCTGTGTAAAGTACACATCTAGTTACTACAAATTAGTGACAAAGTAAAACGAGGAGTGATGAACTCTTTCAGGCCAGGTTATGTTTCTTCTCTAGCCTGTTCGCTGTTCCCTTTGTTTTCCTTGTTCTCAGCGGAGGGAAACTTCATTTCTATTTTTGCTGCAACAAGACTCTGGAGGAGCAGATGACAGTCAGTGGGGCACAAGGAGAGTGGGAGCCTGGGAGACCCCAGTGTTACCGAACAAAACTTGGGTCCGCTTGCCTGAGTGCAGTAAAGCCAGTCTACTGACACCGGGTGTGGTGAAGGCAAGTGCAGCTTTAATTGTAAAAGTGCCAATACAAGGAGAACAGGTGGCTTGTGCTCTAAATCCCCGAACCCCCTGAAGGATTTCAGCACAGCAGTTTTAAAGGCCAAGTGAAGGAGGGGGGTTGCAGGGTATGAGATCAGCTGGTGCACAATTCTCTGGTTGATGGTGAGGTAACAGGCAGTTAACATTCTAAATTCTTAGGCATAAGTTCCGGGGCTACCTGTTCAAGATCATCAGGTAGTTAATTTCTTCCGTTTGGTGGTGGTTTTAGCATCTGTAAAACAACTCAGGAAGCGTGCATCAGATGCTGTTATCCAGGTACTTCAGAGAGGAGCTACAGCAGAGGATGTCGGGGAGGGGTCTGTCCTGGGAAGGCCCCGTAGGGTCCTGCTCGGTTACACCCCGTGCCTGGGCTCAGCAACCAGGGAAGGTGGGGCTGCTTCTGGGTGTGGGGAGCTGCAGGATCCCGGTCCTCTGAGGGGCCTGTTAACCCCCAAGGTGAGATGGGGGTGCAGTGACTGGACAGAGGCGTCTGGCCTGCGAGAGGGTTCCAGGCTGGAAATGTCACGGGACTCATCGCAGGGAGGGAGAGGAAAGACCAATGGGGGCAGGTAGGTCACAGCAGACTACGTGCAGGTGACTGCGGTCCTGTTGGAAGCAACTCAGAGCCAGAAAGGAGTGGCCGTCAGGGGCTCAGCTCCATTCTCTTGTTCCTTTGTAAAACCACTGTGTCAGAGTTTGAGACACTGCCAGGAGACGTCTGGGGCCAGTGCTGCCATGGCTTCATCAAAGGGGTCCAGGGGGAGCACAGAACCACTGCAGGCCCCGCCCATGTCCGCACTGGGAATGAATCCCATTGGGGCTCCTGGGCTCACAGACTTGAGGGAACCTCTGTCCTCAGGACTGGTCCTCCTCCTTCCTCTCACCTGCTGGTCAGAGGCCCAGGAACCCCCAACCTGGCTCCACCCCCAGGGCCTGGATTCTGGGACAGCTTAGGGGTAAGCAAGACCCTCATGTTCCTTTATCTGCCTGGGGGTGAGAATGTCTTAAACGCTGCAATTGACTGATGATGGAGGGCTGAGTGTTTCCAGCAGGTATGGGTGGAAAGATGGGGCGTGAAGTTCCTGTGTCTGCAGGGTCTTCCCAGCGTGAAGATCTGTGTGTTTCCCCGGCCAGTCAACATCCGCCCAGGAAGCCCAGATCCAGCATTACGAGGGCAGAGGCTCTCCCCTTGCTTATCTGTAACTTCCCACTCCCACAGTGAGGAGCCTGGCTCCCACCATCTGCCAGTTATGTATGCATTGCTCCTTTCCAGGTTACATGTGCAGAGGTTTCAGAATTGTTAGCTACTACACCCTGGAAAGAACTTCGTAAAATGAAGCCCACTGTATATGTACGGTCCAGTTTGCCTTTAGTCTACAGATTCCATTCATTTCCAAAGGTAACTTAGGTCAGCACCTTTTACCCCATCCCGTACAGTGAGTTGTTTCCATATATTTCTAATACAGTTAGACTCTCTCACATTATGTATTCCATCCTGCAACACTCCTACATCCTAAATAACTAAATTTGAATAGATTATGATTGGCCCCTTGGGCTACACACATCTGAGGGCTTAGACAAATGCATAGTGACAGGTATCCATCCTAGAGTGTCACATGGAACACTTCAAACCCCCCACCGCATGGTCAGCTTATCATCTGTGTAGCTTTGCCTTTCCCAGAATGTCACCAGTGGGGTCATACTGTGTGCAGCCTCCTCAGCCTGGATGCTTTCACGTAGCAGTATATACTGAGGATTTATCCATGTCTTTCCATAGGCTGATGGTGCATTCCTTTCTGCGGAGTAGTATTCCACTGCATGTGTATGGGCGGAAGAACAATTTCCCCTCTACTTTTCTAGGTTCTTGGTTGAGGCCCCCCTGCCCCTGAAATAAAAGACAGATTACCAGGAGAAAAGCAGAAGTTTAATTACATGTATACCTTCTGAATACAGGGGGGATACCACGGAAAACTGAGTCACTCCCTGAAATGACCAATACCATCCCCTTAAATACCGTCTTCAGCTAAAAACAGAAGAAAGATGCTGGGGAAGGGGGGAAGGCCAGTTATGGCAGGTTATCATGCAAAGCACAGTAAACAAGGGTATGACTGTTTGCACATTTAAGTCAGGACTTCTCCATTGAAAAGAGTTAAGATTTAATTATCCTTCTATTTTTGGTGCAAAGAGGGACATACCCTTATAAATGGAGACTTCTCTATTGTAAATGTCCTTCATAAAACGGCAATCTCAGTTTTCTGAATAAATTTATTATTTTATTTTTGGCTGCATTGGGTCTTCGTTGCTGCATGCAGGCTTTTCTTTGGTTGTGGCGAGCAGGGGCTACTCTTCATTGCGGTGCGCAGGCATCTCATTGTGGTGGCCTTTCTTGTCATGGAGCACAGGCTCTAGGTGTGCAGGCTTCAGTAGTTGTGGCACACAGGCTCAGTAGTTGTGGCTCGCGGGCTCTAGAGCGCAGGCTCAGTAGTTGTGGCGCACGGGCTTAGTTGCTCCGCGGCATGTGAGATCTTCCCGGACCAGGGCTCGAACCCGTGTTCCCTGCATTGGCAGGCGGACTCTTAACCACTGAGCTGCCAGAGAGGCCTTTTTTTTTTTTTTTTTTTAAAGCAGACCAATAATCCTTATGCCAGAGAGACATATTTTGGGGTGGCATATTCTACTCGCCTTGACATGGATATACCCCAATTTGCTTATACATTCATCTTTTGAAGGATATCCTGATTTCTTCAAGTTTTTAGCCATTATAAAAGTGCTGTTGTGCATAATTGCATCCTCGTTTGCATTTGGACATAGATTTTCAAAGCAGTTGCCTAAATGCTGGAAGCATGATTGTTGGATCCCAACGTGAGACTTGTTTAGCTCTGGAAAAAACTGCCAAATTGTCTTACAAAGTGGCTGCACATGCCTCCCCCCAGCTATGAGGGAGAGCTCCTTTTGTTCCTCACCCTCTAGCCATTGGTATTGTCATATTTTTGGAGCTTAGCAGTGCTAATAGGTGTGCTGTGATATCTCACGATTTTAATTTGTAATTCCCTAATGGTATATGATGTTGAGCTTGTTTGTGTATGACTTTTACTATCTGTATATCTTTTTTGGTGGGATGTCTGTTCAGATCATGCTGTTCACGTTCACGCTGAGAGGAGCCCTGTCTCCTCAGGACCCGCTGGGGCTTTGGCTTCTGGGACACGCGGGGCTGAGTCCACACTGATGGCCGGGCTTCGGGACAAGCCGGGGTCGAGTCCACACTAACGGAAGCCGGGTCTCCTCAGGACCCCCTGGGGCTTCAGCTTTGGGACACTGTGGGGTCCAGTTCATGCTGAGAGGAGCCTGGTCTCCTCAGGACCTGCCGGGAAGTGACGCCGTTGAGGGAAAAGGTGAGGAAAAGTGGGCAGAAGGTTCCTGTACGTGGCTGACCGCCAAGGGTGTCTGTCTTCAGAGGACCCAGGAGAGGAGGGGCTTGATGTGGAAAACTGGGTTTTTGGCCCCTTTTGTGTGTGGTGTAGACAGAGTGCAGTGTTGTTCTTTGGCGTGTGGCGTCTGGTTTTCCCAGCACCGTTTATTGAGGGGACTGTCCTTTCCCTGGTGTATGTTCTTGGCTCCTTTCTTGTGAATTAACTGATCACATACCTGTAGGTTGATTCCTGGGCTCTCTGCTCTGTTCCTCTGGTCTGTGTGCCTGTTTTTGTGCCAATTCCACACTTTTTTGGGACTGTAGCTTCGTAATGAAGTGTAAAGTCAGGGAGCGAGATGCCTCCAGCCCGTTCTCCTTCCTCAGGGTCGCTTTAGCTCTTCTGGGTCCTTTGTGGTTCCACACACATCTTAAGATTGTTTGTTCTGTTTCTATGGAAAATGTCATTGCACTTTTGGTAGGGATTGCATTGAATGTGTACATTAATTTGGCTAGGATGCATATTTTTTTTAAATTAAAAAAAAATTTTGGGCCACACCATGTGGCCTGCAGGATGCGGGATCTTAGTTCCCCAGCCAGGGATCGAACCCGCGCCCCCTGCAGTGGGAGCGCAGAGTCCCAACCCCTGGACGGCCAGGGAAGTCCCACCTTAGAATGCATATTTTCACACTATTCTTTTTACCCATGAGCACGGGGTATCTTTCCATTTATTTTTGTCTGTTCAGTTTCCTTTATCAGTGTCTTCCAGTTTTCAGTGTGCAGGTCCTTCACGTCCTTGGTTAAATTTACTCCTGGTTATCTTTTTGGATGCAGTTGTAAGTGGGATGTTTTTTTAGAATTCTTTTTCTGATGGTTCATTATCAGTGTATAGAATCACAAATGATTTTTGTGCATTGATTTTTCTTTTTTTGTATCCTGCAGCTTTACTGAATTCATTTTTTAGTTGTAACAGTTTTTTGGTGGTTGAATGTGGAAAACTAGAATTCAGAAATCCCACTGTTTCAGCTACATCCACATCATCCACAGCACCCAAGACATAGTGGCTCCCAATGTAGTCTTCCCACGGTGCCTCTCATAGTATGTGGACTCCTGCAAGGGTGATTGGCGTCCCCACTGCGGGTGAGCTGGATCTGGGTAGGGCTTGGCCTCTGTAACAGAGTTTGATGTCTGTATTTCTGGCGTGGTACGACATGGTTGTTTGATAAGTACTTTATTTTCTAGTAAATTTCCAGTGTATAAAAAACTTTAAATAGCAGTATCAAGTTTTCCACATTCACAAAATACTCCAGTTTGTTTTACCCTGTGAGAGTGGGAGGGCCACTCTCCCAGGGAACCAGCACATAACCCCAAAATGAGGAGTAATTATGGTTTCCACATTATAATCCTATCCACAGACCTGCTTCAACTTTCACCAGCTGCCCCAGCTTTGTGGAAATGTATTTTCCCATTCGAATACAGTTTTCTTTTCCTGGAACCATCACTGGGGCTTTTCCTCACTTTAAAAACCTTGCTGGATTTAAAGTGTACAAGATGAGCATGATCTGGGTGGTTTTTCTGTGTGGCTTCTTTCACTTAGGATGTTTTCAGTGTTTATCCACATTGTAACGTTGATCATTATTTCATTAATTTTTTCCATCATGATTAAAAACACATAACATTTACCATTTAAACCATTTTTTTAAAGCTTTTTAAAAAATTTATTTTATTTTTTATTTTTTGGCTGTGTCGGGTCTTTGTTGCTGTGTGCAGGCTTTCTCTAGTTGCGGCGAGAGGGGGCTACTCTTCGTTGCCGTGTGCAGGCTTCTCATTGCAGTGGCTTCTCTTGTTGTGGAGCACGGGCTGTAGGCGCATGGTCTTCAGTAGTTGTGGCACGAGGGCTCAGTAGCTGTGGCTCGTGGGCTTAGTTGCTCTGCAGCATGCGGGATCTTCCAGGACCAGCGCTTGAACCCATGTCCCCTGCATTGGCAGGCGGATTCTTAACCACTGTGCCATGAGCGAAGCCCCATTTAAACCATTTTTAAGTATACAGTTCTGTGGCATTAACTACATTCACATTGTTGTAAAAATATCCTCACCATCCATCTCCAGAACTTTATTTTCCCCATGTGAAACCATAACCATTAAACACTAACTCACCTCAACCCCTGGCAACCTTATTCTACTTTGTCTTTGAATTTGACTTATCTGGATACCTCATACTAGTGGAATCATAGAACGTTTGTCCTTTTTGTGTCTGGCTTGTTTCACTTAGCATAATGATGTCAAGGTTCATCCACATTGTAGCAAGTGTGAGAATTACCTTAGTTTTAATGGTTGAATCATATCCCATTGTGTATATAATACACTGTACTTATCCATTCATCTGTTGAAGGATGTGTTGTGTTGCTTCCACCTTTTGGCTATTGTGAATAATGTTGCTATGAATATGGGGTACAGATATCTGTTCCAGTCCTTGCTTTCTAATGTTTTGGGTGTACACCCTAGAGTGGAATCAAGGGCTCATACATTTTCCATGTTTTTGAGGAGCCACCATAGAGTTTTCCACAGCGGCTGTATAATTTTACTTTATTCCTTTATATGACAGAATAACGCAGCTTATGGATCTACCTTATTTTGCTTATCCATTTACCTGCTGATGGACATTTAAATCTTTTCTACCTTGAGCTATTGTGAACAGTGCTGCTATGAATAATTGGTGTACAAGTTTTTGTTTGAACACCTGTTTTCCATTTTTTGGGTATATATCTAGGAGTGGAGTTGTTGAACCACATGGTAATTATATTTTATATTTTTGAGTAAATGCTAAAGTTTTGTACACATAGACTGCACCATTGTACATCTCCACAAGTAACTTTTAAGGGTTTCAGTTTCTCTACACTGTTGCCAACATTTGTTATTTTTATTTATATATTTTAAAATTTATTTTTATTCTAGTGTGTGTGAAGGGGCATCACACTGTGGCTTTAATTTGCATTTCCATCATGACTACTGATGTTTGACATCTTTTCATGTCCTTGTTGCCCATTTGTATGTCTTGCCTGGAGAGCAGTCCGTGCAAGCCATTTGTCTGTTTCATAAATTTTATTGTTGGTCTTTTTGTTGATGAGTTGTAAAAGCCCTGGGTATATCCTAGGTAAAGAGTCTTATCAGATATATAATGTGCCAGTATTGTCTTCCATTCTGTGGGCTGTCTTTTTACTTTCTGGATAACCTCTTTTGATGCACAAAGGTTTGTAATTTTGAGGAAATCCAATTTATCTATTTTTTTCTTTCATTTCTTATGCTTTACTGTCAACTCTAAGAAACCACTGCTAAATTCATGGTCAGAAAGATTTAATTCCTTGGTTTATTGGAGAGTTCATACAGTCATCCCTCGGTACCCACTAGGCCAGGCTTTAGGCCTGGGGTTGAGTCAGTGTGAGGGTTCAGGGGTCACAGTTTAGGGTTATGGGTCATTGTTGGAGAGTCATGATTGGAGAGTTATGGTAGAGGGTTGTGGTTAAAGGGTCAGGGGCGAGGGTCTGGGGCTAGGGTTGTTAGGGGGTTAAGGTTAGAGGTTAGGGTTCTTAGGGTAAAGGTTAGAGTTAGGTTTAAGCACAGTTGACCCTCATTGCCTTCCCCTCTCCTTCTCTCTGAAGCCTCCAGAATGGATAGGACTTGCCCAGGGTCAAACAGGAGTCAGGGAGCTGAGGTCAGTAGCTGTTTTTCTGGCCTCCCTTCCCCCAGTCCTGGGCTCTGAGAGAAGAATGAAATGTCTGTTCTTGTCTCGGACTGTTTCTCATCCAACTCAACCTCTGTCAAGGATTGGGGAGGGTGTCAGAAGTCATGCATGGTTTCCTTCTGCCCTCCCACCTGGGAAGGGTGATGCCGGCCCTACTCTGCCTGGGCAGCCCCAGGTTCCAGCACAGCCCAGACAGCAGGGCACTCAGTGGGCATGTGTGGGTTTATACAGGACTGGGTGCAGTGACCTGCCAGCCCCCAGATGCTGCCTTCTTAAGGGCTGGTGGGGCCCTCCTGGCACTGGAGGCATCCTTTGTCCCATCTGAGTGGGCATGAATAGATGATCAGGTCTCAGGCAGGACAGCCCTTGACCTCTGACTAGCCAGGCAGGCATCTGTGGGCCTCTAGCTCAGTCCAGCCTGGGCATTGTCAGGGCCTCATGTACAGTTACGGAGCTGACCAGGATGCCAGGCAATTGAACAGCTACCTGGGCAGTGTAGACATTCCTTTGAGAAGTTTCAACTACCAACATGCATGTGGTTGAGAAAAAGGCCTCCTGCTCACAGCCTCATAGGCTGCCAAGAGAAGTAATAATCCTCTAAACATCAGAGTGCGTCCCTGACACAACAACCATACAGCAGACCATGGCCCTGCAATCCTTTGTCCTGTCAGTCGTTAGAAACTTTTGACATTCATAGTCATTAAGAATCAAAGATATGGGGGCATCTGGACCTCCCAATGGAAGGTTCACAGTGACACTGCATTGTCTTGGAGAGCCATATGCATCCACGTGGCCTCTGGAAAGCCTGCCAATTATGGGTTCCATGGCTTGGAATAATTCTTGAGCCTCCCATTACTTCATTGCACAAGAGTTTCCTTACCACCCTAGCATTTGGTTTCTTCCGCTTAGTAAAGGAGAGAGAAGAAACTGGAAAAGGAGCAGTATTGTTTTTCAGGGATGGGCAATTAATATGGCCATGGAGATGGCATAACTCAAGGGCTCCCACCTCTCAGGGGCAGGAATGAGGTCTGTGTGTCTTCTGAGGGCACATGGGCTGTTCTGGGCCCGCCTCTGAGATGTGAGGACCTGATGCCCAAGGAAAGAGACTTGAGTTTACCACCACCAACGATCCTGACTTTTCAGTAAGTGAAAGAACTTCTTGCAGTCTTGGGAGGACAGTGACAGCACTGGATGAGTAGCTGCAGCCCCTGACCCTGAGTGAACCCCTTTCTTCCTTTTGTGTCAGATTCTGTGCTGTGCAGTGAGCTGTCGTTGACTTAGGATCTGTTGCTTTCTGCCAGCCAGCATCTGTTCTGAGGCCCAAGTGCCTCAGTTTTCCTTTGGGAATTACATCTCTCCTGCTTCCAGTCCAAACAGTTGCAGAAGGATGAGCCCATGTTGCACCCAGCTCGAAGATGGGTTTACAGCCCACATCTAGCCAGTCCCACTTTCCATCTTCTGGTGATGGGCCAAGGATGAGAATGCAACCCAAGCCAGATCAAAGGCATTTAAAACCATGACTTTCTTGGAATCCAAGAAAAGGAGAAACTCTCGGAAAATGGATGGTGACTGGTTGTCAGCCTAGGATTGCTGTTGGCCCAAGGGCAGCGAGAGAGCCTGTGCCTGTGAATGGGGTCCCCCAAAGGCACTGAGCAGGACAAAGTTTTGGAGAGAAGCAAGGTCACACTGAGATAGTGTGAGCCACTGGACCTGCCAGGTCCAAACCCATTCTTCAACTTGCCACTTGCAAGTATTAATTTATTTCTACCCTTACAATAAATACTAATTTATTTTACTTCAGTAAGTGTGTCCAGTCGCTGGGAAAAGAAAAAGTCCTGGTTGATACATCTGAATCAATAATCCCTGATCCTTCCTCAGGTGTCCTCACTGGGTAGACGTGGCTGGGGGAGATGAAGACACTGGGTGGGGTCAGATACTAGGGGAGCTGCCAAACAGCTCTGTCCCTGTTCCTTCCCTGTCCCGGGAGAGGGAAACCCTGGAACAGTGATAGGATAACCAGTATGGGGAAGAGGTTCCTCAGTGATTAACTGGTCTTTTTGTATTTTCCTTAACTTAGGGTTCATTTTGGTAATGTGTTTTTACAAAGAAATCCCCCTTTTCCTCTAGATTTCCAGTTTGTTACAGTAGGTTTCTCTTATTTGACGTTTAATCTTTCCTGTCTAATTTTCTACAGAATCATGACAAATAATGAACAAATATTGATACTTTATTATTAAGTGAAGTCCCTATTCATGTTTCCTTTGTTATACCTTTCCTTGTTCCAGGATCTCAAAGGACATGGGGCCATCATGTCTGTTTAGTCTCTTCTGGGCTTTGACAGTTGCTCAGACTCTCCTTGTTTCCATGACCTTGACAGTGTGGAGGAGGACTGGTCAGGTATTTTATAGACTGCCGGGCACTGGGATTTGCTTGGTGGTTTTGTCGTGGTTAGACTTGGCTTTGAAAAAGCAGACCACAGAGGTGAAGTGCTTCCTCTTCACTATATATCAAGAGGACAGGCTCTTAAGGAAACTCCTCACTTATATTCTTAACTTTGGTCACCTAGCTGAAGTAGTGTGTGTCAAGTTTTCCCACAGTGAGGTTAATTTTTCCCATGTCCATCCTGTGCGTTTTATTTAGGAGGAAGTCATAATGCAGAACCCACACTTGAGGAGAGAGGGGTTAGCTTCACATCCTTGATGGACAGCTGAGTGGCTATATACATTGCTTAGAAGCTTTCTGCATAGGAGATTTCTATTTAACGCCATTCATCAAAAACTATGTAATTTATTTTTACCAGTTTGGACACGTGAATAATTACTGTAAACTTTTGGTTATAATCCAGCACTACATTATTAGACTGCTTACTTAATTCTTGCTTTGGCTGGTGAGAGCTTTTTCCATTTGCTCCTGTTTTCATTTTACATAATTTTTCTTTTGTGGGTTTTTAAAATATTTGGTACTTCTTTACTTTCTGATATTTTAAGATTATCCTGCTTCATAGATTTACTGTCTCAGTCCTAGCATCAGCCCTTTCTTCAAAGAGCCCTTGTTCCTTTTATTAGAGAATGGTATTAAAAACTTACACGTGGGAGCTAAATATGCTCAGCTGACAGTGCATGGAAATATGTGCATGTATCCCAGCCTATGCATATACACATAATTATAAAGATTTCCATGTGGAACTATGTGTAGGCTAAAGATAGTTTATACTGATATCTCCAAGCGGATCTGTTATGACATGGATATTGTAACCTTCTCCCTTTGTTTGACTGTAACATCCCACTCCAGTGGTAAGAAACCTGGCTTCCACCATTTGTCATTTATTAAATTCAGTGCTTGTTCCATTCGATTACTGATATAGTAGTTTTGGTACCGTTAGCTACTACCCCTCATGGAAAGAACATAGAGTCCACTGTGTATGTATGGCACATTTTGTCTTTGGCCTACAGATTCTGTACATTTCCAAAGTTAACTTAGGTCAGCCCATTTGTCCCACTACCAACAGTGAGTTTTTTCATACATTTCTGAATCAGTTAGATTCTTTGTTACGTTCTGTATTCCAGTCTTTGACACTCCCATATCCTAAGTAGCTAAGTTTGAATAGATTGTAAATTACTTATTGGGTTGTGAAAATCTGTGGGTGTAGACAAATGCATAGTGACAGGTATTCACCACTAAACTATCATATGGACTATTTCAACCACATATTCCGTAAACTGTTTACCATTGTCAGTTTTGCCTTTTCTAGAATGTCATATAAATGAGGTCATACAGTGTGTAGCACTTCAGACTGGATTCTTTCACTTAGCAATGCAAGTGTTAGATGCATCTATTTTTTTTTTTTTTTTTTTGCACGGGTTGATGGTCCATTCCTTTATATCTCTGAATACTATTGCATTGCATGTATATGAGAGGAAAAATAGTTTTCCCTCTACACTTCTATGTTCTTTATTGAGATCTCCCTTGTAATGAAAAAGAGACGAACTGGAGAAAACAATCAGAAGTTTAATATATACCATGCGTACCTCCTGTATACTTGAAAGATACCCAGGAAAACTGAGTCACTCCCTGAAATGGCCCAAGCCATTACCTTAAATGCTATCTTCTGCTGAGAACAAAAGAAAGATGTTAGGGAATGGAGGAAGAGATTTAAGGGATGTTATTAGTCAAAGCCCAGTAAACAAGGGTATGGTTGTTACACAGATTTACATCCAGGCCTATTTCATTGACAAGCTTTTTTTTTTTTAAACATTTATTTACTTGGCTGTGCCAGGTCTCAGTTGCGGCCTGTGGAATCTTTAGTTGCGGCATGCGGGCTCTTAATTGCAGCATGCGGGATCTAGTTCCCTGACCAGGGATTGAACCCTGGTCCCCTGCATTGGGAGCATGGAGTCTTAACCACTGGACCAGCAGGGAAGTCCCAACAAGCTTTTCTTGATATTTAGTCATCATTCAATTCCTGGTCCAGAGAGGGACATACCCTTACAAATGGAGAGATCCTTAATAAATGTAAATTTACCTCCTAAAAGGGCATTTTCTACTTGGTTTTGAAAGATTCTCCTGGGTCTGCTGTTTCTTAAATTAATCAGTCCAAAATAATCCTTTTGTCAAATGGGCATATTTTGGGGTGGTGTATTCTTCTCCCCTTGACATGTATGTGCCCTAATTTGCTTATGAATTCATCTACAGAAGGACATCCTGATATCTTTAAGTTTTTAGCCATTATGAATAGAGCTGCTGTGCATTACTTGATGCTAGTTTTGGTTTGAACACAGTTTTTCAAAGCAGTTGTCTAAATACAAGAGGTACACTTCTTGGATCCTAAGGTGAGACTTTTTAGATTTGGAAAAAACTGCCAAACTGTCTTCCAAAGTTGGTTGTACGTGCATTCCACCAGCATCTTGAGTATATTCTTGTATGCTTATTTACTGCCTGTTTATCTTGGGCCAGGTGTGTGTTTCAATCTTTACCAAATTTTAATGGCGTTGTTGGCATAATTTGAGTACAAATCCTTTATCAGATATGTGTTTTGGAAATAGTTTCTTGCAGTTTGTGGTTTGTCTTCCAGTTTTCTGAATAAGGTCACCAGACCCAAAGTCATGTAGATTATCTCTTTTTTTTCTAGGAATTTTATAGTTTGGTAATTTAAATTTGTCTATGGGCAATTTTGAGTGAATTTTGGTTTAAGTTGTAAAGTTTGTGTCTACATTCATTTCATTGTATATGGTTTGTAATTAATTGCTCCTTAAGCATCTTTTGAGAAGATACAGTGAGATACTTGGCTCCATTTCAGTTTGGATTTCCAAACTTAGTGTATACAGCAGAACTGCCTTCCGGATGAGGCCTCTGGGTTTGTGAGTGCGGCGCTCCCGGCACTTCTCTGACGTCCCACAGGGGGCGCTGAACCCACCTGTCTGACCCTGGGGGCACAGGTGCACCCTGCCCACAGACTTTGCTCCGTGACAAGCAGACAGGAGCTTTGTCTCCTATCAGGGCTTAGGTTTCTGGACCATGAGGCATTGTCCACACTGACAGCAGCTGGGTTTTCTCAGGAACCACTGGTGAGGAGACTCCACAAGAGGAAAAAATGAGCAAGTGTGGAGAATCTTCCTGTGCAGCTGACTGCTGGGTGGGTGGGGCGCATCTTCAGGGGCCTCAGGAGAGAAAGGGTTTAATGTGGAATACTGTGCGCTTTTAGTTAGTTTTATGTGCTGTGTAGATGGTGACCAGTGTCGTTCTTTGGAGTCTGGTGTCTAGTTTTCCTGGCACTGTTTGTTGATGGCTTTGGGTAGAATAAACATTTTAATAGTAGTAATTTTTCTGATGCATGAGCATGGAATATTGTTTTCTATTGTGTGTTCAGTTTCTTTATCAATGCTTTATAGTTTTCTGAGTATAGGTCTTTCATGTCCTTGGTTAAATTTATTGCTAAATAGTTTGTTCTTTTTGATGGAATTGTAAATGGGGTTGTTTTCTTAATTTTTCTTGCTGGTGGTTCATTATTAGTGTATAGAAGCAAAACTGATTTGTGTATATTGATTCCATATTTTGCAACTTTACTGAATTTATTTTTTAACATATTTTTTGAAGTAATGTGAAAAATTGCAATACTAAAATCTCAGTGTCTACTGCATCCCAGGCAATGCACAGGACCCAAGACATGGTAGCTACTAATATACTCTTCCCACGGTGCCTCTTAATACCATGCGGACTCCTACAAGGGAAATAAGTATCACACCTTTGGTTGAACTTGGTCTGGGTGAGTCTTGGTCTCTATAACAAAATTTGATGTCTGTCTTATCTGATTTTCTGGCATGATACTGACATGGTTGTCTAGAAAAGTAATTTACTTTCCAGTAATTTAAAATGTACAGAAAAGTTGCAATAATGGCAAAAAGTACTCACATTTGCCACGTCACACAAAATGCTCAGTGTGTTTTGCCCAAGGAACCAGCACATAACCCCTAAATGAGGAAATCCTGATGTCCACATTATAATTTAATACTCAGCCCCACTTCAACTTTCACCTGCTGTCCCAACTGTATGAAAATGTCTTTTTCCATCCTGATCCAGTTTTCTTTTTCTGGAACCATTACTGAGTTTCCCCCTCATTTGGACAACCTTGATGGATTTGAAGCAGACAAGATGAGTATGGGATCTAGGTGGCCTTTTCTGTATGGCTTTTTTCACTAAGAATGTTTTTAATGTTCATTTTTGTAACAAATATCAGTGCTACACTTTTTTTTTCTTTGCCATTAAAAATGCAAAACATGACTTTAGCATTTAATTCACTTTACGTATACAGGTTTGTGGTATTAACTACCTTCATATAGTTGCACAAACAAGTTAACTAACATGTGTACCTCCTGTGTGCATGGCAGATACCCAGGAAATTGAGTAACACCCTGAAACGGCCCAAGACATCACCTTAAATACCGTCTTTATCTAAAAGGAAAAAAAAGGAAGGCTATAGTTGTTTCTGTCTGCATTCATTTGATTGTATATGGTTTCCAATTGATGTTGTATAACTAGTTGTGGAGAAGTCATGGGATAGGTGGCTTCATTTCAGTTTGAATTTCCAAATTTAGTGGAATCTGCAGGCTTGATACAAGGTATACAAACTTCATATTGGATCAGGGCATCCCATGGTGTAACTGACATTCATGGTTTGTTCAACAGTTAAAGTTCTGTGTGATATGAGTTCATCCCGGAGTAATCCAGGTTAGCTTCTGTTATACATTTGTCCCAGGATGGAAGGACAAGAGAAATAAGGCCTGATTTATAAAAGTGCCTTCAAACTAATTGATACTGAAGTATAGTTGACCTACAATGTGGTGTTAATTTCTACTGTACAGCAAAGTGATTCATATATACATACATACATATATACATATTTTTCATATTCTTTTCCATTATGGTTTATTACAGGGTATTGAATACAGTTCCCTGTGCTGTACAGTAAGACCTTGTTTATCCATCCTATATATAATAATTTGCATCTACTAATCCCAAACTCCCAATCCATCCCTCTCCTCTGTCTTCCCCTTGACAACCACAAGTCTGTTTTCTATATTTGAGAGTCTGTTTTTGTTCTGTAGATAGGTTCATTTGGGTCTCATTTTATAATCCACATATAAGTGATATCATATGGTATTTGTCGTTCTCTGTCTGACTTACTTCACTTTGTATGATAATCTCTAGGTCCATCCATGTAGCTGCAGATGGCATTATTTCATTCTGTTTTATGGCTGAGTAATATTCCATTGTATATATGTATCACATCTTCTATACCCATTCATCTGTTGAGGGACATTCAGGTTGCTTCCATGTCTTGGCTATGGTGAATAGTGCTGCTGTGAATGCTGGGGTGCACGTATCTTTTCGAATTATAGTTTTGTCTGGATATGTGCCCAGGAGTGGGATTGCTGGTTCATACGGTAATTCTAGTTTTAGGTTTTGAGGAACCTCCATACTGTTTTCCATAGTGGCTGCATCAATTTACATTCCCACCAGTAGTGTAGGAGGGTTCCCTTTTCTCCACACCCCCTCGAGCATTTATTTCTAGACACTTTAATGATGGCCATTCTGACCACTATGAGGTGATACTCACTGTAGTTTTGATTTGCATTCTCTAATAATTAGTGACGTGGAGCATATTTTCATGTGCCTATTGGCCATCTGTATGTCTTTGCAGAAATGTCTATTTAGACCTTCTGCCTGTTTTTTGATTTTTTTTCTTTTTTGAGTTGTATGAGCTGTTTGTATATTTTAGAATGAGGCCCTTGTTGGTTGCATCATTTGTGCGTATTTTCTCCCAAACAGTTAGCACAGGTTCTGGAACGACTGGATACCCACATGCAGAAGAATAAACTTGGACCCTTACCTCCCCTCACCCCGTATACAAAAATCAACGCAAAATGGAAAAAAGGCCTAGATGCAAGAACCAAAATTATAAAACTCGTAGAAGAAAACATGAGAGTAAATCTTCATGACCTTGGATTTAGTCATGATTTCTTAGATCTGCTACCAAAAGCACAAGCAACAAAAGACAAAATAGATGAATTGGACTTCCTCAAAATGAAAAACAGTTGTGTATAAAAGGAGCAAGGAATAAGATAATCCACCATCTAAAATGGCACAAAATGTTTGCAAACCATGTATCTGATAAAGGACTGTAGCCCACCAGCCAAGCCCCCGGTGGTCCAGTGGAGTGTCTGTGTGGCCCCTCCCGTCCTCGGTGATCAGGGGCTCTCAGGCCCCACAGCACCCGAGGGGTGGACACTGGTCATCTTCTGCACCCTCAAGGAGTGAGCGCTGGATGGTCTTGAGCCCAGATGCACTCCCATTACTGCCCTCAAAGGCTGACGGCTTCAGCATGCCTCCAGAAGGACACAGAGTATTTTCAAGTCTTTGAGAACCAAGAGAACCGTCTTCACTTTTCTGAAAAGGGCATCTTATTATTTCACAGCATGACCATTTTCAACCTGGCTCTCAGGGGTGCCCTCCCACCTTCTTTATTTCTCTGAGAGTGGCCATGGTGGTTTGGCTGTCCCCAATCGCCACACCAGGTGACAAGGCCGGTGGGGCCAGATCCTGGTGGTCCTTAGCTTCATTGGAGACTAACCCAGACTCTCAGCCTGAGATTGAACGTGGATGCCCCTGCTTCTCCCCATCACCGATTCTCATCTCCTCCCCTCTCTCTTTTCCTCTTGCTTTTCAGTCTCAGATTTACCTGTTGGTCACCACTCACAGTTCCCGCAGAGCCCAGAGATTTCTCCTTGATGGAAAGGTTCTGGAAAATCAGAGGGATAAATAAAGAATGCAGCTGATTCCCGCCTTGTGCTGACGCCCAAGAGGGTGAGGAGAGTGAGTGTTTTCTCATTAGAATTTTAAATCCTCCAAGTAATAGATCATTTGGGAGGGGCATCCGATATCTTCCTGCTCATTCTAATAATGTCATTCCTAAATTTTAATGTGGTAAGTAATTTAAATCATAAATATGCTGAGGGGGAGATCCATTTAAAAAATGTTAGAGGTAACTCCAGGGGATTTACAACAAACAAGGACACAGAACCCTGTGTTCAGACGCTGGCTGAGAGATTCCTACCCTGAGCTGCAGTCCCCTGGAGGGCGGAGTGGCCATGACTCTCCTCCCGAAGGTGAGCCTACACAGGCACATCCCACGTGGGACCACTGCATCACAGAACCTTAGAGTGGCCAATGGCGGGCAGCTGGCTAGAGATGCGGACAAGAGAAAACTGCCCAGCAGCCTGGGACCACCCCGGGGTGAGGCCTTAGGAAGGGCCAGTGTCAGAGCCTCAGAGATAACTTGAAGAGAGTTCAGGCTGTTAGGGACATCGTCAGAGATGTACTTAGGGACATATTCAGGGCCTTAGTTATGGACAGGATCAGGGCATTATTTAGTGACAGCTTAGACTATAAGGGACAGCGTCAGGGCCTAAGTTAGGGACAGTGTCAGTGCTTCAGTTAGAGATAATGTGAGAGCCTTAGTTAGACAGAGTTCAGGCTGTTACTTAGGGATATCTTCAGGGCCTTCGAGCCAGCATCATGGCCATAATTAGAACCAGTGTCAGGGCGTTAGTCAGGGCCAAAACTAGGGTGTTAGTTAGGGAAAAAGTCAGGTCATTAGTTACAGACAGTGTCAGGGTTTTAGGTAGGGACAGCGGCAAGTCCTGAGTTAAGAGGAGTGTCGGAGCCTCACTTATCCTGACGTCAGGATGTCAGTTAGGGAGAGTCAGGACACTAGAATGTCAGATTCCGAGGTAGAGACAGCATCAGGGCCTCACTTAGGGACAGCGTCAGGGCTTACTTTGGGACGGTTTCAGGACCTTAGTAAGACATGAGTGAGGATATTAGCTCAGGATAATGTCAGGACTTTAGATATTGACGGCAGCAGGGCCTTAGTTAGGGCATTAGTTAGGGACAGTTCTGGGCCAGATTTAGGACGAGCATCTAGGCCTTAGTTAGGGACAGTGTCACGGCCTTGGGACTAAATTCAGGGCCTGAGTTAGGCACAGCATATGGGCTTCAGTTAGCATAAGGGGCAGGACATTTGCTAGGGACAGGGTTAGGGTAAAGTCTAGGGATCGTGTTAGGAAATGACCTAGGGATAGTGTCAAGACCTTAGTCCCTGAGAGTATCAGGGCCTTATTTAGAACCAGTGTCAGGGCTTCAGGTAGGGACAGCGTCAGTGCCTGACTCTGGAGAGCGACAGGGCCTGAGTGAGGCCTAGCGTCAGGCCCTTAGCTGGGGACACTGTCAGGGCATGATGTAGGGGCAGCATCAGGGCCTTTGTTGCATCAGCATTAGGGTCTTAGTTACAGACATGATCAGGGCCTGAGTTAGTCACAGCGTCAAGGCCTCAGGCATAGCTTCAGGGACTGAGTTACGGACAGCCTCAGGTCTTCACTTAGGACAGCGACAGGGCTTTCTTAGGGACAGTGTCAGGACCTTGGTTAGAGATGGGTCAGGATATTAGCTCAGGATAGTGTCAGGGTTTTAGTTATTGCCGGCAGCAGGGCCTATATTAGAGATAGATTCCGGGCCTTAGTTAGAGACAGTGTCAGGGCCTTAGTTAGGACTAGTCAGAGCCTTAGTTATCGAGAGCATTAGGGTTTCAGTTAGGATAAGAAGCAGGACATTAGCTCCAGACACAGTCAGGTTCAAGGCCAGGGAAAGTGTCAGGAAATGAGCGAGGGATAGCGTGAAAGCCTTAGTTATTGAGAGCATGAGGGCCTTAGTTAGGACCAGCGTCAGGGCCTTAATCAGGACCAGTGTCAGGGCTTCATGTACGGACAGCGTCAGAGCCTAACTAAGGTACGGCAACAGGGCCTAAGTGAGGCCTATCTTTGGGGCCTGAGTAAGGGACAGTATCAGGGCATGACCTAGGAGCAGCATAAGGGCCTCTGTAGGATCAGCCTTAGGGTCTTCGTTAAAGACATTCTCAGGGCCTCTGTTAGGGACAGCCTCAGGGCCTCGCTTAGGGACAGTGTCAGGGGCTTAGTTTGGGACAGTTTCAGGACCTTGGTAAGATCAGGGTCAGGGTATTAGCTCAGGATAATGTCAGGACTTAAATATTGACGGCAGCAGGGCCTTAGTTAGAGACAGTGTCAGGGCCTGAGTTAGGATTTGCATCAGAGCCTTTGCTAGGTACAGTGTGAGGGACTGAGTTAGGAGTAGTGTCAGGGCCTTAGTTAGGGACAGTGTGAGGGCCTGAGTTAGGACAAGCATCCAGGCCGTAGTTAGGGACAGTGTCAGGGCCTTGGGACTAATTTCAGGGCCTTAGTTAGGGAGAGCATCAGGACTTTAGTTAGCATAAGAGGCAAGACATTAGCTAGGGACAGGGTTAGGTTAAGGTCTAGGAATAGTGTCAGGAAATGAGCTAGGGATAGTGTCAAGACCTTACTTACAGAGAGTATCAGGGCCTTACTTAGGGCTAGTGTCAGGGCTTCAGGTAGGGACAGCATCAGAGCCTGACTTAGGGAGAGCGATGGAGCCTGAGTAAGACCTAGCGTCAGGGCCTTAGCTAGGGACAGTGTCAGGGCATGACTTAGGAAGAGCATCAGGGTCTCAAAGACATTTTGAGGGTCTGAGTTAGGTACTGCGTCTGGGCCTGAGTTAGGGACAGACTCAGGGCTTCACTTAGGGACAGTATCAGGGCTTACATAGGGACAGTGTCAGGACCTTGGTAAGAGATGGGTCAGGATATTAGCTCAGGATACTGTCAGGCCTTTAGTTATTGCCGGCCGCAGGGTCTGTATTAGGGACAGCTTCCGGGCCTTAGTTAGAGACAGTGTCACGGCCTTAGTGAGGACTAGTCAGGGCCTTAGTTATGCAGAGCAATAGGGCTTCAGTTAGGCTGGGAGGCAGGACATTAGCTAGGGACAGGATGAGGTTAAGGTCTAGGGATAGTGTCAGGAAATGACCTAGGGATAGTGTCAAGACCTTACTGACAGTATCAAGGCCTTATTTAGGACCAACGTCAGGGCTTCACGTAGGGACAATGTCAGAGCCTGACTTAGGGAGAGTGGCAGGGCCTGAGTGAGGCCAAGCGTCAGGGACTTAGCTAGGGACAGTATCGGCATGACTTACGAGTAGCATCAGGGCCTTCATAGGATCTGCATTAGGTTCTTAGTTAGGATAAGAGGCAGGACACTAGCTAGGGACAGAGACAAGTTACGGGCTAGGGATAGTGTGAAGACCTTAGTTATTGAGAGCATCAGGGCCTTATATAGGAACAGCGAGCGTCATGGCCTTATTCAGGACCAGTGTCAGGGCTTGATGTAGGGACAGCTTCAGAGACTGACTAAGGTACAGCGACAGGGAATACCTGAGCACTCTCTCAGTTAGCACCTGAGTTAGGGACTGTGTCAGGGCAGGACTTAGGAGGAGCATAACGGCCTCATTAGGATCAGCATCAGGGTCTTTGTTAAAGACATTATTAGGGCTTCTGTTAGAGACAACCTGAGGGCTTCACTTAGGGAGAGTGTCAGGGCTTATTTAGGGACAATTTCAGGAACTTGGTAAGACATGGGTGCAGAAATTAGCTCAGGATAGTGTCAGGACTTTAGATATTGACAGCAGCAGGGCCTTAGTTAGGGACTGTCAGGAGCTTAGTTAGGACTAGCATCAGAGCCTTTGCTAGGTACAGTGTGAGGGACTGAGTTAGGAGTAGTGTCAGGGCGTTAGTTAGGGACAGTGTCAGGGCCTTAGTTAGGACTAGTCAGGGCCTTAGTTAGGGAGAGCATTAGGGATTCAGGGAGGATAAGGGGCAGGACATTCGCTCGGGACAGAGTTAGGTTCCAGGCCAGGGATAGTGTCAGGAAATGAGCTAGGGATTGCGTGAAGACCTTAATTATTGAGAGCATCAGGGACATAGTTAGAACCAGCATCAGGGGCTTAATCAGGACCAGTGTCAAGGCTAGATGTAGGGATAGCATCAGAGCCTAACCAAGGTACAGCAACAGGGCCTAAGTGAGGCCTATCTTTAGGGCCTGAGTTAGGGACAGTGTCAGGGCATGACTTAGGAGCAGCATAAAGGCCTCTGTAGGATCAGCATTTGGGTCTTCGGTAACGACATTATCAGGGCCTCTGTTATGGACAGCCTCAGGGCCTCACTTAGGGACAGCGTCAAGGCTCACTTAGGGACAGTTTCAGGACCTTAGTACGAGATGGGTCAGGATATAAGCTCAGGATAGTGTCAGGACTTTAGATATTGACGGCAGCAGGGCCTTTGTTAGGGACAGTGTCAGGACCTGAGCTAGGTGGAGTGTCAGGGCCTTAGTTAGGGACAGTGTCACGGCCTTAGTTAGGGCTAGCATCAGAGCCTTTGTTAGGTATCATGTCAGGGCCTGAGTTAGGAGTAATGTCAAGAACTTAGTTCGGGACAGTGTCAGGGCCTTAGTTACGCCTAGCATCAGAGCCTTTGTTAGGTATCCTGTCAGTGCCTGGGATAGGAGTAGTGTCAGAGCCTTAGTTAGGGCCAGTGTCAGGGCCTGAGTTAGGAGTAATGTCAGCGCCTTAGTTAGGGCCAGTGTCAGGGCCTGAGTTAGGTGTAGTGTCAAGGCCTTAGTTATGACAGTGTCAGGGCCATAGTTAGAACTAGCATCATAGCCTTTGTTATATATTGTATCACGGCCTGAGTTAGGAGTAGTGTCAGAGCCTTAGTAAGGAACAGTGTCAGGGCCTTAGTTAGGACCAGCATCAGAGTCTATGTCAGGAATCGTGTCAGAGCCTCAGTTAGGAGTAGTGTCAGGGCCTTAGTTAGGGACAGTGTCAGGGCCTGAGTTAGGTGTAGTGTCAGGGCCTTTGTTAGGGACAGTGTTAGTGCCTGAGCTAGGTGGAGTGTCAGGGCCTTACTTAGGGACAGTGTCAAGGCCTTGGGTACGACTAGCATCAGAGCCTTTGTTAGGAACAGTGTTAGGGTCTTAGTTAGGATTAGTGTCAGGTCCTTCTGTTAGGTACAGTGTCAGGTCCTGAGTTAGGAATAGGGGTAGGGCCATAGTTAGGGTCAGTATCAGGCACTGACTTAGGACGAGCATCTAGACCTTAGTTAGAGACAGTATCACGTCCTTGGGACTAAATTCAGGGCCTGAGTTAGGCACAACATAAAGGCTTTAGTTAGCATAAGAGGCAGGAGGTTAGCTAGGGACAGGGTCAGGTTAACATGTAGGGATAGTGTCAGGGAATAACCTAGGGATAGTGTCAAGACTTCAGTTACTGAGAGGATCAGGGCCTTCTTTAGAACCAGTGTCAGGGCTTCAGGAAGGGACAGCGTCAGAGGCTGACTTAGGGAGAGCGACAGGGCCTGAGTGAAGCCTAACGTCAGGGCATTAGCTAGGGACATTTTCAGGGCATGACTTAGGAGCAGCATCAGGGCTTTTGTAGGATCAGCATTAGGGTCTTAGTTAAAGACATGACCAGGACCTGAGATAGGAGTAGTTTCAAGGCCTTAGGTAAGAACAGTGTCAGGGCCTTAGTTAGGACTAGCATCAGAACCTTTGTTAGCTATTGTGTCAGGGACTGAGTTACGGACAGGTTCGTGGCCTTTGTTAGGAAGACGTTTAGGGTTAGGGTTAGAGTTAGGGTTTTAGGGTTGGGGATAGGGATAGGGTTAAGGGTTAGGGGTTAGGGTTTAGGGTCTAAGGTTAAGGGGAGGGTGAGGGTTAGTGTTAGAGGGTTAGGATTACATTTCCAGAGCACTCGAACAGCATCAAGACCACATTTCTAGACAGTCCAACGTGCCATAGAAGTCTTTGTCATGGCCCTCGTGTGAGGTGACATGAGAAAACACTCTGCTTAGAATTCTTCAGTGACCGCATACCTGAAGTCACCTTACTCAAGGAGAAAGTCAGCATCCTACCATGTTCTGTCGCTCACGGGAAACCCAACGTGAGCAATTGCCTTCAGGTAAGGCCCTGAATTGCCATGCAGAAGCGGAGGCATGCAGCAGTTTCCATGAGGCCGTAGCCGGTGCTCTGCATTATTTTAACGTCAGTACGCTTTGCAGGACATCTAGGAGCCTCGCGTGGGCACCCTATTCCCTGCAAGAACACTGAGTACCCCCAGGCCCCCATGGGCCTCCTAAGCCACATCCAGGCCGGTAGCCCTTCGGAGCCACTCTGTGTATGCCGAGTGTAGGGCAACAGAGTGCACTCTTTCTTGGGACAGCTTGATTTCCCCAGCACTCCCACAGGTCCACGAACACCGTTCTAGCAGGTCCAACATGCCGTGCAAGTCTGACTCATTGCCCTAGTCTGAGCTGCACTGAGAAAAACACTCGACTTCGCATTCCATCTGGGACCCCCTGTCTGAAGGCACCCTGCATCCGGGGGAATGTCGGCTTGCGTTCCGACTGCAACTAAAGCCCAGTTCCTCGGGTAACACTGCAGGCTTTTGAAGAGCCACGGGCCCGGAGGCCTAGCTGGGGCTTTCCTTGGTTGAGGCAGTTCGCTAGATGCAGAACACCCTGCTTCGAGGAGTTGATTCAGGGAAGGAACCACTGGGTAACCTGTGTCTGTTTGGACTTGTTAGAAAGCACAGGGATGTATGCTGCGTGTGCCCGTGGAAATGGGGGCCTGATGGAACTAGCCTTGCTTTCCCATTTTGCAAGCTCCATTCATGCTGCCTTGAAGCTACTTGAAATTGACTGCTGTTGACAGGCCACTAGCCACTGTAGGCATGGCTCTGGGAAGAAAAGGAGTTTTCTCTAGCTAAGCCGGGTGCTTCGATGGCCGGGGTGGAGCTCATCCTGCCACGCTCTAGAGCTAAAGGGAAACTCAACGTGAGTACTGGCCTCGAGGTAAGTCCCTGAGTAGCCGCGCAGAAATGGAGGCATGCAGCTCTTTCCACGAGGTCTTAGTCGCTGTTCTGCTTTATTGTATTTTATTTTTTTAATGTTTTATTGTTTTTTTAAGATTTATGTATTGATTGATTGATTGCTATGTTGGGTCTTCGTTTCTGTGCTAGGGCCCTCTCCAGTTGTGGTAAGTTGGGGCGACTCTTCATCGCGGTGCGTAGGCCTCTCACTATCGCGGCCTCTCTTGTTGCGGAGCACAGGCTCCAGAGGCGCAGGCTCAGTGGTTGTGTCTCACGTGCCCAGTTGCTCCGCCGCATGTGGGAACCTCCTAGACCAGGGCTCGAACCCGTGTCCCCTGCATTGGCAGGCAGATTCTCAACCACTGCGCCACCAGGGAAGCCCCTGTTCTGCTTTATTTTAAAAGAAGTACCCTTTTCAGGACTCCTAGGCCCCTCGGGTGTGCATCATTTTCCCTCCAAGATCAGTGAGTACCTCCAGACCCCTGTGGGCCTGCTGAGCAACATCGAGGCCCAAAGGTCGGTCTCTCGTAGGCCCTCTGTGTATGCCGAGTGATGGGCAACACACTGCTCGTTCCTTCAGAAGAGCTACATTTCCAGAGCACTGGAACAGCCTCAGGACCACATTTCTAGACAGTGCGACGTGCCATGGAAGTGTTCGTCATGGCCCCCGTCTGAGCTTCCATGAGAAAACACTGTGCTTAGAATTCTTCGAGGACCTCTTACCTGAAGTCACTCTGCTCGAGGAGAAAGCCAGCATCCTACCATGCTGTGGCGCTAACGGGACACTCAGCGTGAGCACTTGCCTCGAGGTAAGGCCCTGAATTGCCGTGCAGAAGCGGAGGCGTGCTGCAGTTTTCAGGAGGCCGTAGCCCCTGCTCAGCTTTAGTTTATTTATTTATTCATTTGTTTATCTATCTGTCTATCTATTTATTTATTTTCTTATGTAATTTATCATTTTTGTTTTACTGTGTTGGGTCTTCGTTGCTGCATGTGAGCTTTCTCTAGTTGTAGCGAGCGGGGGCTACTCTTCGTTGCGGTGCTCGGGCTTCTCATTGCGGTGTCTCCTCTTGTGGTGGAGCAGAAGCTCTAGGCACGTGGACTTCAGTAGTTGTTGCATGCGGGCTCAGTCATTGTGGCTCCCGGACTCTAGAGCGCCGGCTCAGTCGCTGTGGAGCACGGGCTTAGTTGCTCCGCAGCATGTGAGATCTTGGTGGACGAAGGCTCGAACCCATGTCCCCTGCATCGGCAGGTGGATTCCCAACCACTGCACCACAAGCGAAGCCCCTGCTCTGCATTATTTTAACGTCAGTCCGCTTGGCAGGACATCTAGGAGCCTTGCGTGGGCACCCTATTCCCTGCAAGAACACTGAGTCCCCTCAGGGCCCCATGGGCCTTCTAAGCCACATCCAGGCCCGTAGCCCTTCGGAGCCACTTTGTGTATGCCGAGTGTAGGGCAACAGACTGCACACTTTCTTGGGACAGCTTGATTTCCTCAACACTCCCACAGGTCGACGAACACCTTTCTAGCAGGTCCAACATTCCGTGCAAGTCTGCCTCATTACCCTAGTCTGAGCTGCCCTGAGAATAACCCCCGGCTTCGCATTCCATCTGGGACCCCCTGCCTGAAGTCACCCTGCCTCCAGGAGAATGTCAGCCTGCGTTCCGACTGCAACTAATGCCCAGTTCCTCGTGTAACACTGCAGGCTTTTGAAGAGCCACGGGCCCGGAGGCCTAGCTGGGGCGATCCTTGGTTGAGACAGTTCGCTATTTGCAGAACACCCTGCTTCGAGGAGTTGATTCAGGGAAGGAACCACTGGGTAACCTGTGTCTGTTTGGACTTGTTAGAAAGCACAGGGATGTATGCTGCGTGTGCCCGTGGAAATGGGGGCCTGATGGAACTAGCCTTGCTTTCCCATTTTGAAAGCTCCATTCATGCTGCCTTGAAGCTACTTGAAATTGACTGCTGTTGACAGGCCACTAGCCACTGTAGGCATGGCTCTGGGAAGAAAAGGAGTTTTCTCTAGCTAAGCCGGGTGCTTCGATGGCCGGGGTGGAGCTCATCCTGCCACGCTCTAGAGCTAAAGGGAAACTCAACGTGAGTACTGGCCTCGAGGTAAGTCCCTGAGTAGCCGCGCAGAAATGGAGGCATGCAGCCCTTTCCACGAGGTCTTAGTCGCTGTTCTGCTTTATTGTATTTTATTTTTTTAATGTTTTATTGTTTTTTTAAGATTAATGTATTGATTGATTGATTGCTATGTTGGGTCTTCGTTTCTGTGCTAGGGGCCTCTCCAGTTGCGGTAAGTGGGGGCGACTCTTCATCGCGGTGCGTAGGCCTCTCACTATCGCGGCCTCTCTTGTTGCGGAGCACAGGCTCCAGAGGCGCAGGCTCAGTGGTTGTGTCTCACGTGCCCAGTTGCTCCGCCGCATGTGGGAACCTCCTAGACCAGGGCTCGAACCCGTGTCCCCTGCATTGGCAGGCAGATTCTCAACCACTGCGCCACCAGGGAAGCCACTGTTCTGCTTTATTTTAAAAGAAGTACCCTTTTCAGGACTCCTAGGCCCCTCGGGTGAGCATCATTTTCCCTCCAAGATCAGTGAGTACCTCCAGACCCCTGTGGGCCTGCTGAGCAACATCGAGGCCCAAAGGTCTGTCCCGCGGAGGCCCTCTTTGTATGCCGAGTGATGGGCAACACACTGCTCGTTCCTTAAGGAGAGCTACATTTCCAGAGCACTGGAACAGCCTCAGGACCACATTTCTAGGCAGTGCGACGTGCCATGGAAGTGTTCGTCATGGCCCCCGTCTGAGCTTCCATGAGAAAACACTGTGCTTAGAATTCTTCGAGGACCTCTTACCTGAAGTCACTCTGCTCGAGGAGAAAGCCAGCATCCTACCATGCTGTGGCGCTAACGGGACACTCAGCGTGAGCACTTGCCTCGAGGTAAGGCCCTGAATTGCCGTGCAGAAGCGGAGGCGTGCTGCAGTTTTCAGGAGGCCGTCGCCCCTGCTCAGCTTTAGTTTATTTATTTATTCATTTGTGTATCTATCTGTCTATCTATTTATTTATTTTCTTATGTAATTTATCATTTTTGTTTTACTGTGTTGGGTCTTCGTTGCTGCATGTGAGCTTTCTCTAGTTGTAGCGAGCGGGGGCTACTCTTCGTTGCGGTGCTCGGGCTTCTCATTGCGGTGGCTCCTCTTGTTGTGGAGCAGAAGCTCTAGGCACGTGGACTTCAGTAGTTGTTGCATGCGGGCTCAGTCATTGTGGCTCCCGGACTCTAGAGCGCAGGCTCAGTCGTTGTGGACAACGGGCTTAGTTGCTCCGCAGCATGTGAGATCTTGGTGGACGAAGGCTCGAACCCATGTCCCCTGCATCGGCAGGTGGATTCCCAACCACTGCACCACAAGCGAAGCCCCTGCTCTGCATTATTTTAACGTCAGTCCGCTTGGCAGGACATCTAGGAGCCTCGCGTGGGCACCCTATTCCCTGCAAGAACACTGAGTAACCCCAGGCCCCCATGGGCCCGCTATGCCACGTACAGGCCTGTAGCCCTTCGGAGCCACTCTGTGTATGCCGAGTGTAGGGCAACAGACTGCACTCTTTCTTGGGACAGCTTGATTTCCTCAACACTCCCACAGGTCGACGAACACCTTTCTAGCAGGTCCAACATTCCGTGCAAGTCTGCCTCATTACCCTAGTCTGAGCTGCACTGAGAATAACCCTCGGCTTCTCATTCCAATTGGGACCCCCTGCCTGAAGTCACCCTGCCTCCAGGAGAATGTCAGCCTGCGTTCCGACTGCAAGTAAAGCCCAGTTCCTCGTGTAACGCTGCAGGCTTTTACAGAGCCACGGGCCCGGAGGCCTAGCTGGGGCGATCCTTGGTTGAGACAGTTCGCTATTTGCAGAACACCCTGCTTCGAGGAGTTGATTCAGGGAAGGAACCACTGGGTAACCTGTGTCTGTTTGGACTTGTTAGAAAGCACAGGGATGTATGCTGCGTGTGCCCGTGGAAATGGGGGCCTGATGGAACTAGCCTTGCTTTCCCATTTTGAAAGCTCCATTCATGCTGCCTTGAAGCTACTTGAAATTGACTGCTGTTGACAGGCCACTAGCCACTGTAGGCATGGCTCTGGGAAGAAAAGGAGTTTTCTCTAGCTAGGCCGGGTGCTTCGATGGCCGGGGTGGAGCTCATCCTGCCACGCTCTAGAGCTAAAGGGAAACTCAACGTGAGTACTGGCCTCGAGGTAAGTCCCTGAGTAGCCGCGCAGAAATGGAGGCATGCAGCCCTTTCCACGAGGTCTTAGTCGCTGTTCTGCTTTATTGTATTTTATTGTCTTAATGTTTTATTGTTTTTTTAAGATTAATGTATTGATTGATTGATTGCTATGTTGGGTCTTCGTTTCTGTGCTAGGGGCCTCTCCAGTTGCGGTAAGTGGGGGCGACTCTTCATCGCGGTGCGTAGGCCTCTCACTATCGCGGCCTCTCTTGTTGCGGAGCACAGGCTCCAGAGGCGCAGGCTCAGTGGTTGTGTCTCACGTGCCCAGTTGCTCCGCGGCATGTGGGAACCTCCTAGAACAGGGCTCGAACCCGTGTCCCCTGCATTGGCAGGCAGATTCTCAACCACTGCACCACCACGGAAGCCCCTGTTCTGCTTTATTTTAAAAGAAGTACCCTTTTCAGGACTCCTAGGCCCCTCGGGTGTGCATCATTTTCCCTCCAAGATCAGTGAGTACCTCCAGACCCCTGTGGGCCTGCTGAGCAACACCGAGGCCCAAAGGTCTGTCCCGCGGAGGCCCTCTTTGTATGCCGAGTGATGGGCAACACACTGCTCGTTCCTTAAGGAGAGCTACATTTCCAGAGCACTGGAACAGCCTCAGGACCACATTTCTAGGCAGTGCGACGTGCCATGGAAGTGTTCGTCATGGCCCCCGTCTGAGCTTCCATGAGAAAACACTGTGCTTAGAATTCTTCGAGGACCTCTTACCTGAAGTCACTCTGCTCGAGGAGAAAGCCAGCATCCTACCATGCTGTGGCGCTAACGGGACACTCAGCGTGAGCACTTGCCTCGAGGTAAGGCCCTGAATTGCCGTGCAGAAGCGGAGGCGTGCTGCAGTTTTCAGGAGGCCGTCGCCCCTGCTCAGCTTTAGTTTATTTATTTATTCATTTGTGTATCTATCTGTCTATCTATTTATTTATTTTCTTATGTAATTTATCATTTTTGTTTTACTGTGTTGGGTCTTCGTTGCTGCATGTGAGCTTTCTCTAGTTGTAGCGAGCGGGGGCTACTCTTCGTTGCGGTGCTCGGGCTTCTCATTGCGGTGGCTTCTCTTGTTGTGGAGCAGAAGCTCTAGGCACGTGGACTTCAGTAGTTGTTGCATGCGGGCTCAGTCATTGTGGCTCCCGGACTCTAGAGCGCAGGCTCAGTCGTTGTGGAGCACGGGCTTAGTTGCTCCGCAGCATGTGAGATCTTGGTGGACGAAGGCTCGAACCCATGTCCCCTGCATCGGCAGGTGGATTCCCAACCACTGCACCACAAGCGAAGCCCCTGCTCTGCATTATTTTAACGTCAGTCCGCTTGGCAGGACATCTAGGAGCCTCGCGTGGGCACCCTATTCCCTGCAAGAACACGGAGTAACCCCAGGCCCCCATGGGCCCGCTATGCCACATCCAGGCCTGTAGCCCTTCGGAGCCACTCTGTGTATGCCGAGTGTAGGGCAACAGACTGCACTCTTTCTTGGGACAGCTTGATTTCCTCAACACTCCCACAGGTCGACGAACACCTTTCTAGCAGGTCCAACATTCCGTGCAAGTCTGCCTCATTACCCTAGTCTGAGCTGCACTGAGAATAACCCTCGGCTTCTCATTCCAATTGGGACCCCCTGCCTGAAGTCACCCTGCCTCCAGGAGAATGTCAGCCTGCGTTCCGACTGCAACTAAAGCCCAGTTCCTCGTGTAACGCTGCAGGCTTTTACAGAGCCACGGGCCCGGAGGCCTAGCTGGGGCGATCCTTGGTTGAGACAGTTCGCTATTTGCAGAACACCCTGCTTCGAGGAGTTGATTCAGGGAAGGAACCACTGGGTAACCTGTGTCTGTTTGGACTTGTTAGAAAGCACAGGGATGTATGCTGCGTGTGCCCGTGGAAATGGGGACCTGATGGAACTAGCCTTGCTTTCCCATTTTGAAAGCTCCATTCATGCTGCCTTGAAGCTACTTGAAATTGACTGCTGTTGATAGGCCACTAGCCACTGTAGGCATGGCTCTGGGAAGAAAAGGAGTTTTCTCTAGCTAAGCCGGGTGCTTCGATGGCCGGGGTGGAGCTCATCCTGCCACGCTCTAGAGCTAAAGGGAAACTCAACGTGAGTACTGGCCTCGAGGTAAGTCCCTGAGTAGCCGTGCAGAAATGGAGGCATGCAGCCCTTTCCACGAGGTCTTAGTCGCTGTTCTGCTTTATTGTATTTTATTTTTTAATGTTTTATTGTTTTTTTAAGATTTATGTATTGATTGATTGATTGCTATGTTGGGTCTTCGTTTCTGTGCTAGGGCTCTCTCCAGTTGCGGTAAGTGGGGGCGACTCTTCAACGCGGTGCGTAGGCCTCTCACTATCGCGGCCTCTCTTGTTGCAGAGCACAGGCTCCAGAGGCGCAGGCTCAGTAGTTGTGGCTCACGGGCCCAGTTGCTCCGCGGCATGTGGGATCCTCCCAGACCAGGGCTCGAACCCGTGTACCCTGCATTGGCAGGCAGATTCTCAACCACTGCGCCACCAGCGAAGACCCTGTTCTGCTTTATTTTAAAAGAAGTACCCTTTTCAGGACTCCTAGGCCCCTCGGGTGAGCATCATTTTCCCTCCAAGATCAGTGAGTACCTCCAGACCCCTGTGGGCCTGCTGAGCAACACCGAGGCCCAAAGGTCGGTCCCTCGGAGGCCCTCTGTGTATGCCGAGTGATGGGCAACACACTGCTCGTTCCTTAAGGAGAGCTACATTTCCAGAGCACTGGAACAGCCTCAGGACCACATTTCTAGGCAGTGCGACGTGCCATGGAAGTGTTCGTCATGGCCCCCGTCTGAGCTTCCATGAGAAAACACTGTGCTTAGAATTCTTCGAGGACCTCTTACCTGAAGTCACTCTCCTCGAGGAGAAGGCCAGCATCCTAGCATGCTGTGGCGCTAACGGGACACTCAGCGTGAGCACTTGCCTCGAGGTAAGGCCCTGAATTGCCGTGCAGAAGCGGAGGCGTGCTGCAGTTTTCAGGAGGCCGTAGCCCCTGCTCAGCTTTAGTTTATTTATTTATTCATTTGTTTATCTATCTCTCTATCTATTTATTTATTTTCTTATGTAATTTATCATTTTTGTTTTACTGTGTTGGGTCTTCGTTGCTGCATGTGAGCTTTCTCTAGTTGTAGCGAGCGGGGGCTACTCTTCGTTGCGGTGCTCGGGCTTCTCATTGCGGTGGCTCCTCTTGTTGTGGAGCAGAAGCTCTAGGCACGTGGACTTCAGTAGTTGTTGCATGAGGGCTCAGTCATTGTGGCTCCCGGACTCTAGAGCGCAGGCTCAGTCGCTGTGGAGCACGGGCTTAGTTGCTCCGCAGCATGTGAGATCTTGGTGGACGAAGGCTCGAACCCATGTCCCCTGCATCGGCAGGTGGATTCCCAACCACTGCACCACAAGCGAAGCCCCTGCTCTGCATTATTTTAACGTCAGTCCGCTTGGCAGGACATCTAGGAGCCTTGCGTGGGCACCCTATTCCCTGCAAGAACACTGAGTCCCCTCAGGGCCCGATGGGCCTTCTAAGCCACATCCAGGCCCGTAGCCCTTCGGAGCCACTTTGTGTATGCCGAGTGTAGGGCAACAGACTGCACACTTTCTTGGGACAGCTTGATTTCCTCAACACTCCCACAGGTCGACGAACACCTTTCTAGCAGGTCCAACATTCCGTGCAAGTCTGCCTCATTACCCTAGTCTGAGCTGCACTGAGAATAACCCCCGGCTTCGCATTCCATCTGGGACCCCCTGCCTGAAGTCACCCTGCCTCCAGGAGAATGTCAGCCTGCGTTCCGACTGCAACTAATGCCCAGTTCCTCGTGTAACACTGCAGGCTTTTGAAGAGCCACGGGCCCGGAGGCCTAGCTGGGGCGATCCTTGGTTGAGACAGTTCGCTATTTGCAGAACACCCTGCTTCGAGGAGTTGATTCAGGGAAGGAACCACTGGGTAACCTGTGTCTGTTTGGACTTGTTAGAAAGCACAGGGATGTATGCTGCATGTGCCCGTGGAAATGGGGGCCTGATGGAACTAGCCTTGCTTTCCCATTTTGAAAGCTCCATTCATGCTGCCTTGAAGCTACTTGAAATTGACTGCTGTTGACAGGCCACTAGCCACTGTAGGCATGGCTCTGGGAAGAAAAGGAGTTTTCTCTAGCTAGGCCGGGTGCTTCGATGGCCGGGGTGGAGCTCATCCTGCCACGCTCTAGAGCTAAATGGAAACTCAACGTGAGTACTGGCCTCGAGGTAAGTCCCTGAGTAGCCGCGCAGAAATGGAGGCATGCAGCCCTTTCCACGAGGTCTTAGTCGCTGTTCTGCTTTATTGTATTTTATTGTCTTAATGTTTTATTGTTTTTTTAAGATTAATGTATTGATTGATTGATTGCTATGTTGGGTCTTCGTTTCTGTGCTAGGGGCCTCTCCAGTTGCGGTAAGTGGGGGCGACTCTTCATCGCGGTGCGTAGGCCTCTCACTATCGCGGCCTCTCTTGTTGCGGAGCACAGGCTCCAGAGGCGCAGGCTCAGTGGTTGTGTCTCACGTGCCCAGTTGCTCCGCGGCATGTGGGAACCTCCTAGAACAGGGCTCGAACCCGTGTCCCCTGCATTGGCAGGCAGATTCTCAACCACTGCACCACCACGGAAGCCCCTGTTCTGCTTTATTTTAAAAGAAGTACCCTTTTCAGGACTCCTAGGCCCCTCGGGTGTGCATCATTTTCCCTCCAAGATCAGTGAGTACCTCCAGACCCCTGTGGGCCTGCTGAGCAACACCGAGGCCCAAAGGTCTGTCCCGCGGAGGCCCTCTTTGTATGCCGAGTGATGGGCAACACACTGCTCGTTCCTTAAGGAGAGCTACATTTCCAGAGCACTGGAACAGCCTCAGGACCACATTTCTAGGCAGTGCGACGTGCCATGGAAGTGTTCGTCATGGCCCCCGTCTGAGCTTCCATGAGAAAACACTGTGCTTAGAATTCTTCGAGGACCTCTTACCTGAAGTCACTCTGCTCGAGGAGAAAGCCAGCATCCTACCATGCTGTGGCGCTAACGGGACACTCAGCGTGAGCACTTGCCTCGAGGTAAGGCCCTGAATTGCCGTGCAGAAGCGGAGGCGTGCTGCAGTTTTCAGGAGGCCGTCGCCCCTGCTCAGCTTTAGTTTATTTATTTATTCATTTGTGTATCTATCTGTCTATCTATTTATTTATTTTCTTATGTAATTTATCATTTTTGTTTTACTGTGTTGGGTCTTCGTTGCTGCATGTGAGCTTTCTCTAGTTGTAGCGAGCGGGGGCTACTCTTCGTTGCGGTGCTCGGGCTTCTCATTGCGGTGGCTTCTCTTGTTGTGGAGCAGAAGCTCTAGGCACGTGGACTTCAGTAGTTGTTGCATGCGGGCTCAGTCATTGTGGCTCCCGGACTCTAGAGCGCAGGCTCAGTCGTTGTGGAGCACGGGCTTAGTTGCTCCGCAGCATGTGAGATCTTGGTGGACGAAGGCTCGAACCCATGTCCCCTGCATCGGCAGGTGGATTCCCAACCACTGCACCACAAGCGAAGCCCCTGCTCTGCATTATTTTAACGTCAGTCCGCTTGGCAGGACATCTAGGAGCCTCGCGTGGGCACCCTATTCCCTGCAAGAACACGGAGTAACCCCAGGCCCCCATGGGCCCGCTATGCCACATCCAGGCCTGTAGCCCTTCGGAGCCACTCTGTGTATGCCGAGTGTAGGGCAACAGACTGCACTCTTTCTTGGGACAGCTTGATTTCCTCAACACTCCCACAGGTCGACGAACACCTTTCTAGCAGGTCCAACATTCCGTGCAAGTCTGCCTCATTACCCTAGTCTGAGCTGCACTGAGAATAACCCTCGGCTTCTCATTCCAATTGGGACCCCCTGCCTGAAGTCACCCTGCCTCCAGGAGAATGTCAGCCTGCGTTCCGACTGCAACTAAAGCCCAGTTCCTCGTGTAACGCTGCAGGCTTTTACAGAGCCACGGGCCCGGAGGCCTAGCTGGGGCGATCCTTGGTTGAGACAGTTCGCTATTTGCAGAACACCCTGCTTCGAGGAGTTGATTCAGGGAAGGAACCACTGGGTAACCTGTGTCTGTTTGGACTTGTTAGAAAGCACAGGGATGTATGCTGCGTGTGCCCGTGGAAATGGGGACCTGATGGAACTAGCCTTGCTTTCCCATTTTGAAAGCTCCATTCATGCTGCCTTGAAGCTACTTGAAATTGACTGCTGTTGATAGGCCACTAGCCACTGTAGGCATGGCTCTGGGAAGAAAAGGAGTTTTCTCTAGCTAAGCCGGGTGCTTCGATGGCCGGGGTGGAGCTCATCCTGCCACGCTCTAGAGCTAAAGGGAAACTCAACGTGAGTACTGGCCTCGAGGTAAGTCCCTGAGTAGCCGTGCAGAAATGGAGGCATGCAGCCCTTTCCACGAGGTCTTAGTCGCTGTTCTGCTTTATTGTATTTTATTTTTTAATGTTTTATTGTTTTTTTAAGATTTATGTATTGATTGATTGATTGCTATGTTGGGTCTTCGTTTCTGTGCTAGGGCTCTCTCCAGTTGCGGTAAGTGGGGGCGACTCTTCAACGCGGTGCGTAGGCCTCTCACTATCGCGGCCTCTCTTGTTGCAGAGCACAGGCTCCAGAGGCGCAGGCTCAGTAGTTGTGGCTCACGGGCCCAGTTGCTCCGCGGCATGTGGGATCCTCCCAGACCAGGGCTCGAACCCGTGTACCCTGCATTGGCAGGCAGATTCTCAACCACTGCGCCACCAGCGAAGACCCTGTTCTGCTTTATTTTAAAAGAAGTACCCTTTTCAGGACTCCTAGGCCCCTCGGGTGAGCATCATTTTCCCTCCAAGATCAGTGAGTACCTCCAGACCCCTGTGGGCCTGCTGAGCAACACCGAGGCCCAAAGGTCGGTCCCTCGGAGGCCCTCTGTGTATGCCGAGTGATGGGCAACACACTGCTCGTTCCTTAAGGAGAGCTACATTTCCAGAGCACTGGAACAGCCTCAGGACCACATTTCTAGGCAGTGCGACGTGCCATGGAAGTGTTCGTCATGGCCCCCGTCTGAGCTTCCATGAGAAAACACTGTGCTTAGAATTCTTCGAGGACCTCTTACCTGAAGTCACTCTCCTCGAGGAGAAAGCCAGCATCCTACCATGCTGTGGCGCTAACGGGACACTCAGCGTGAGCACTTGCCTCGAGGTAAGGCCCTGAATTGCCGTGCAGAAGCGGAGGCGTGCTGCAGTTTTCAGGAGGCCGTAGCCCCTGCTCAGCTTTAGTTTATTTATTTATTCATTTGTTTATCTATCTCTCTATCTATTTATTTATTTTCTTATGTAATTTATCATTTTTGTTTTACTGTGTTGGGTCTTCGTTGCTGCATGTGAGCTTTCTCTAGTTGTAGCGAGCGGGGGCTACTCTTCGTTGCGGTGCTCGGGCTTCTCATTGCGGTGGCTCCTCTTGTTGTGGAGCAGAAGCTCTAGGCACGTGGACTCCAGTAGGTGTTGCATGCGGGCTCAGTCATTGTGGCTCCCGGACTCTAGAGCGCAGGCTCAGTCGCTGTGGAGCACGGGCTTAGTTGCTCCGCAGCATGTGAGATCTTGGTGGACGAAGGCTCGAACCCATGTCCCCTGCATCGGCAGGTGGATTCCCAACCACTGCACCACAAGCGAAGCCCCTGCTCTGCATTATTTTAACGTCAGTCCGCTTGGCAGGACATCTAGGAGCCTTGCGTGGGCACCCTATTCCCTGCAAGAACACTGAGTCCCCTCAGGGCCCCATGGGCCTTCTAACCCACATCCAGGCCCGTAGCCCTTCGGAGCCACTTTGTGTATGCCGAGTGTAGGGCAACAGACTGCACACTTTCTTGGGACAGCTTGATTTCCTCAACACTCCCACAGGTCGACGAACACCTTTCTAGCAGGTCCAACATTCCGTGCAAGTCTGCCTCATTACCCTAGTCTGAGCTGCCCTGAGAATAACACCCGGCTTCGCATTCCATCTGGGACCCCCTGCCTGAAGTCACCCTGCCTCCAGGAGAATGTCAGCCTGCGTTCCGACTGCAACTAATGCCCAGTTCCTCGTGTAACACTGCAGGCTTTTGAAGAGCCACGGGCCCGGAGGCCTAGCTGGGGCGATCCTTGGTTGAGACAGTTCGCTATTTGCAGAACACCCTGCTTCGAGGAGTTGATTCAGGGAAGGAACCACTGGGTAACCTGTGTCTGTTTGGACTTGTTAGAAAGCACAGGGATGTATGCTGCGTGTGCCCGTGGAAATGGGGGCCTGATGGAACTAGCCTTGCTTTCCCATTTTGAAAGCTCTATTCATGCTGCCTTGAAGCTACTTGAAATTGATTGCTGTTGACAGGCCACTAGCCACTGTAGGCATGGCTCTGGGAAGAAAAGGAGTTTTCTCTAGCTAAGCCGGGTGCTTCGATGGCCGGGGTGGAGCTCATCCTGCCACGCTCTAGAGCTAAAGGGAAACTCAACGTGAGTACTGGCCTCGAGGTAAGTCCCTGAGTAGCCGCGCAGAAATGGAGGCATGCAGCCCTTTCCACGAGGTCTTAGTCGCTGTTCTGCTTTATTGTATTTTATTTTTTTAATGTTTTATTGTTTTTTTAAGATTAATGTATTGATTGATTGATTGCTATGTTGGGTCTTCGTTTCTGTGCTAGGGGCCTCTCCAGTTGCGGTAAGTGGGGGCGACTCCTCACCGCGGTGCGTAGGCCTCTCACTATCGCGGCCTCTCTTGTTGCGGAGCACAGGCTCCAGAGGCGCAGGCTCAGTGGTTGTGTCTCACGTGCCCAGTTGCTCCGCCGCATGTGGGAACCTCCTAGACCAGGGCTCGAACCCGTGTCCCCTGCATTGGCAGGCAGATTCTCAACCACTGCGCCACCAGGGAAGCCCCTGTTCTGCTTTATTTTAAAAGAAGTACCCTTTTCAGGACTCCTAGGCCCCTCGGGTGTGCATCATTTTCCCTCCAAGATCAGTGAGTACCTCCAGACCCCTGTGGGCCTGCTGAGCAACATCGAGGCCCAAAGGTCGGTCTCTCGTAGGCCCTCTGTGTATGCCGAGTGATGGGCAACACACTGCTCGTTCCTTAAGGAGAGCTACATTTCCAGAGCACTGGAACAGCCTCAGGACCACATTTCTAGGCAGTGCGACGTGCCATGGAAGTGTTCGTCATGGCCCCCGTCTGAGCTTCCATGAGAAAACACTGTGCTTAGAATTCTTCGAGGACCTCTTACCTGAAGTCACTCTCCTCGAGGAGAAAGCCAGCATCCTACCATGCTGTGGCGCTAACGGGACACTCAGCGTGAGCACTTGCCTCGAGGTAAGGCCCTGAATTGCCGTGCAGAAGCGGAGGCGTGCTGCAGTTTTCAGGAGGCCGTACCCCTGCTCAGCTTTAGTTTATTTATTTATTCATTTGTTTATCTATCTGTCTATTTATTTATTTTCTTATGTAATTTATCATTTTTGTTTTACTGTGTTGGGTCTTCGTTGCTGCATGTGAGCTTTCTCTAGTTGTAGCGAGCGGGGGCTACTCTTCGTTGCGGTGCTCGGGCTTCTCATTGCGGTGGCTCCTCTTGTTGTGGAGCAGAAGCTCTAGGCACGTGGACTTCAGTAGTTGTTGCATGCGGGCTCAGTCATTGTGGCTCCCGGACTCTAGAGCGCCGGCTCAGTCGCTGTGGAGCACGGGCTTAGTTGCTCCGCAGCATGTGAGATCTTGGTGGACGAAGGCTCGAACCCATGTCCCCTGCATCGGCAGGTGGATTCCCAACCACTGCACCACAAGCGAAGCCCCTGCTCTGCATTATTTTAACGTCAGTCCGCTTGGCAGGACATCTAGGAGCCTTGCGTGGGCACCCTATTCCCTGCAAGAACACTGAGTCCCCTCAGTGCCCCATGGGCCTTCTAACCCACATCCAGGCCCGTAGCCCGTCGGAGCCACTTTGTGTATGCCGAGTGTAGGGCAACAGACTGCACTCTTTCTTGGGACAGCTTGATTTCCTCAACACTCCCACAGGTCGACGAACACCTTTCTACCAGGTCCAACATTCCGTGCAAGTCTGCCTCATTACCCTAGTCTGAGCTGCACTGAGAATAACCCCCGGCTTCGCATTCCATCTGGGAGCCCCTGCCTGAAGTCACCCTGCCTCCAGGAGAATGTCAGCCTGCGTTCCGACTGCAACTAAAGCCCAGTTCGTCGTGTAACACTGCAGCCTTTTGAAGAGCCACGGGCCCAGAGGCTTAGCTGGAGCGATCCTTGGTTGAGACAGTACGCTATTTGCAGAACACCCTGCTTCGAGGAGTTGATTCAGGGAAGGAACCACTGGGTAACCTGTGTCTGTTTGGACTTGTTAGAAAGCACAGGGATGTATGCTGCGTGTGCCCGTGGAAATGGGGGCCTGATGGAACTAGCCTTGCTTTCCCATTTGGAAAGCTCCATTCATGCTGCCTTGAAGCTACTTGAAATTGACTGCTGTTGACAGGCCACTAGCCACTGTAGGCATGGCTCTGGGAAGAAAAGGAGTTTTCTCTAGCTAAGCCGGGTGCTTCGATGGCCGGGGTGGAGCTCATCCTGCCACGCTCTAGAGCTAAAGGGAAACTCAACGTGAGTACTGGCCTCGAGGTAAGTCCCTGAGTAGCCGTGCAGAAATGGAGGCATGCAGCCCTTTCCACGAGGTCTTAGTCGCTGTTCTGCTTTATTGTATTTTATTTTTTTAATGTTTTATTGTTTTTTTAAGATTTATGTATTGATTGATTGATTGCTATGTTGGGTCTTCGTTTCTGTGCTAGGGCCCTCTCCAGTTGCGGTAAGTGGGGGCGACTCTTCAACGCGGTGCGTAGGCCTCTCACTATCGCGGCCTCTCTTGTTGCAGAGCACAGGCTCCAGAGGCGCAGGCTCAGTAGTTGTGGCTCACGGGTCCAGTTGCTCCGCGGCATGTGGGATCCTCCCAGACCAGGGCTCGAACCCGTGTCCCCTGCATTGGCAGGCAGATTCTCAACCACTGCGCCCCCAGGGAAGACCCTGTTCTGCTTTATTTTAAAAGAAGTACCCTTTTCAGGACTCCTAGGCCCCTCGGGTGAGCATCATTTTCCCTCCAAGATCAGTGAGTACCTCCAGACCCCTGTGGGCCTGCTGAGCAACACCGAGACCCAAAGGTCGGTCCCTCGGAGGCCCTCTGTGTATGCCGAGTGATGGGCAACACACTGCTCGTTCCTTAAGGAGAGCTACATTTCCAGAGCACTGGAACAGCCTCAGGACCACATTTCTAGGCAGTGCGACGTGCCATGGAAGTGTTCGTCATGGCCCCCGTCTGAGCTTCCATGAGAAAACACTGTGCTTAGAATTCTTCGAGGACCTCTTACCTGAAGTCACTCTGCTCGAGGAGAAAGCCAGCATCCTACCATGCTGTGGCGCTAACGGGACACTCAGCGTGAGCACTTGCCTCGAGGTAAGGCCCTGAATTGCCGTGCAGAAGCGGAGGCGTGCTGCAGTTTTCAGGAGGCCGTAGCCCCTGCTCAGCTTTAGTTTATTTATTTATTCATTTGTTTATCTATCTGTCTATCTATTTATTTATTTTCTTATGTAATTTATCATTTTTGTTTTACTGTGTTGGGTCTTCGTTGCTGCATGTGAGCTTTCTCTAGTTGTAGCGAGCGGGGGCTACTCTTCGTTGCGGTGCTCGGGCTTCTCATTGCGGTGGCTCCTCTTGTTGTGGAGCAGAAGCTCTAGGCACGTGGACTTCAGTAGTTGTTGCATGCGGGCTCAGTCATTGTGGCTCCCGGACTCTAGAGCGCAGGCTCAGTCGCTGTGGAGCACGGGCTTAGTTGCTCTGCAGCATGTGAGATCTTGGTGGACGAAGGCTCGAACCCATGTCCCCTGCATCGGCAGGTGGATTCCCAACCACTGCACCACAAGCGAAGCCCCTGCTCTGCATTATTTTAACGTCAGTCCGCTTGGCAGGACATCTAGGAGCCTTGCGTGGGCACCCTATTCCCTGCAAGAACACTGAGTCCCCTCAGGGCCCCATGGGCCTTCTAAGCCACATCCAGGCCCGTAGCCCTTCGGAGCCACTTTGTGTATGCCGAGTGTAGGGCAACAGACTGCACACTTTCTTGGGACAGCTTGATTTCCTCAACACTCCCACAGGTCGACGAACACCTTTCTAGCAGGTCCAACATTCCGTGCAAGTCTGCCTCATTACCCTAGTCTGAGCTGCCCTGAGAATAACCCCCGGCTTCGCATTCCATCTGGGACCCCCTGCCTGAAGTCACCCTGCCTCCAGGAGAATGTCAGCCTGCGTTCCGACTGCAACTAAAGCCCAGTTCGTCGTGTAACACTGCAGCCTTTTGAAGAGCCACGGGCCCGGAGGCTTAGCTGGAGCGATCCTTGGTTGAGACAGTACGCTATTTGCAGAACACCCTGCTTCGAGGAGTTGATTCAGGGAAGGAACCACTGGGTAACCTGTGTCTGTTTGGACTTGTTAGAAAGCACAGGGATGTATGCTGCGTGTGCCCGTGGAAATGGGGGCCTGATGGAACTAGCCTTGCTTTCCCATTTGGAAAGCTCCATTCATGCTGCCTTGAAGCTACTTGAAATTGACTGCTGTTGACAGGCCACTAGCCACTGTAGGCATGGCTCTGGGAAGAAAAGGAGTTTTCTCTAGCTAAGCCGGGTGCTTCGATGGCCGGGGTGGAGCTCATCCTGCCACGCTCTAGAGCTAAAGGGAAACTCAACGTGAGTACTGGCCTCGAGGTAAGTCCCTGAGTAGCCGTGCAGAAATGGAGGCATGCAGCCCTTTCCACGAGGTCTTAGTCGCTGTTCTGCTTTATTGTATTTTATTTTTTTAATGTTTTATTGTTTTTTTAAGATTAATGTATTGATTGATTGATTGCTATGTTGGGTCTTCGTTTCTGTGCTAGGGGCCTCTCCAGTTGCGGTAAGTGGGGGCGACTCTTCATCGCGGTGCGTAGGCCTCTCACTATCGCGGCCTCTCTTGTTGCGGAGCACAGGCTCCAGAGGCGCAGGCTCAGTGGTTGTGTCTCACGTGCCCAGTTGCTCCGCGGCATGTGGGAACCTCCTAGACCAGGGCTCGAACCCGTGTCCCCTGCATTGGCAGGCAGATTCTCAACCACTGCGCCACCAGGGAAGCCCCTGTTCTGCTTTATTTTAAAAGAAGTATCCTTTTCAGGACTCCTAGGCCCCTCGGGTGTGCATCATTTTCCCTCCAAGATCAGTGAGTACCTCCAGACCCCTGTGGGCCTGCTGAGCAACATCGAGGCCCAAAGGTCGGTCTCTCGTAGGCCCTCTGTGTATGCCGAGTGATGGGCAACACACTGCTCGTTCCTTAAGGAGAGCTACATTTCCAGAGCACTGGAACAGCCTCAGGACCACATTTCTAGACAGTGCGACGTGCCATGGAAGTGTTCGTCATGGCCCCCGTCTGAGCTTCCATGAGAAAACACTGTGCTTAGAATTCTTCGAGGACCTCTTACCTGAAGTCACTCTGCTCGAAGAGAAAGCCAGCATCCTACCATGCTGTGGCGCTAACGGGACACTCAGCGTGAGCACTTGCCTCGAGGTAAGGCCCTGAATTGCCGTGCAGAAGCGGAGGCGTGCTGCAGTTTTCAGGAGGCCGTAGCCCCTGCTCAGCTTTAGTTTATTTATTTATTCATTTGTTTATCTATCTGTCTATCTATTTATTTATTTTCTTATGTAATTTATCATTTTTGTTTTACTGTGTTGGGTCTTCGTTGCTGCATGTGAGCTTTCTCTAGTTGTAGCGAGCGGGGGCTACTCTTCGTTGCGGTGCTCGGGCTTCTCATTGCGGTGGCTCCTCTTGTTGTGGAGCAGAAGCTCTAGGCACGTGGACTTCAGTAGTTGTTGCATGCGGGCTCAGTCATTGTGGCTCCCGGACTCTAGAGCGCAGGCTCAGTCGCTGTGGAGCACGGGCTTAGTTGCTCTGCAGCATGTGAGATCTTGGTGGACGAAGGCTCGAACCCATGTCCCCTGCATCGGCAGGTGGATTCCCAACCACTGCACCACAAGCGAAGCCCCTGCTCTGCATTATTTTAACGTCAGTCCGCTTGGCAGGACATCTAGGAGCCTTGCGTGGGCACCCTATTCCCTGCAAGAACACTGAGTCCCCTCAGGGCCCCATGGGCCTTCTAAGCCACATCCAGGCCCGTAGCCCTTCGGAGCCACTTTGTGTATGCCGAGTGTAGGGCAACAGACTGCACACTTTCTTGGGACAGCTTGATTTCCTCAACACTCCCACAGGTCGACGAACACCTTTCTAGCAGGTCCAACATTCCGTGCAAGTCTGCCTCATTACCCTAGTCTGAGCTGCCCTGAGAATAACCCCCGGCTTCGCATTCCATCTGGGACCCCCTGCCTGAAGTCACCCTGCCTCCAGGAGAATGTCAGCCTGCGTTCCGACTGCAACTAAAGCCCAGTTCGTCGTGTAACACTGCAGCCTTTTGAAGAGCCACGGGCCCGGAGGCTTAGCTGGAGCGATCCTTGGTTGAGACAGTACGCTATTTGCAGAACACCCTGCTTCGAGGAGTTGATTCAGGGAAGGAACCACTGGGTAACCTGTGTCTGTTTGGACTTGTTAGAAAGCACAGGGATGTATGCTGCGTGTGCCCGTGGAAATGGGGGCCTGATGGAACTAGCCTTGCTTTCCCATTTGGAAAGCTCCATTCATGCTGCCTTGAAGCTACTTGAAATTGACTGCTGTTGACAGGCCACTAGCCACTGTAGGCATGGCTCTGGGAAGAAAAGGAGTTTTCTCTAGCTAAGCCGGGTGCTTCGATGGCCGGGGTGGAGCTCATCCTGCCACGCTCTAGAGCTAAAGGGAAACTCAACGTGAGTACTGGCCTCGAGGTAAGTCCCTGAGTAGCCGTGCAGAAATGGAGGCATGCAGCCCTTTCCACGAGGTCTTAGTCGCTGTTCTGCTTTATTGTATTTTATTTTTTTAATGTTTTATTGTTTTTTTAAGATTAATGTATTGATTGATTGATTGCTATGTTGGGTCTTCGTTTCTGTGCTAGGGGCCTCTCCAGTTGCGGTAAGTGGGGGCGACTCTTCATCGCGGTGCGTAGGCCTCTCACTATCGCGGCCTCTCTTGTTGCGGAGCACAGGCTCCAGAGGCGCAGGCTCAGTGGTTGTGTCTCACGTGCCCAGTTGCTCCGCGGCATGTGGGAACCTCCTAGACCAGGGCTCGAACCCGTGTCCCCTGCATTGGCAGGCAGATTCTCAACCACTGCGCCACCAGGGAAGCCCCTGTTCTGCTTTATTTTAAAAGAAGTATCCTTTTCAGGACTCCTAGGCCCCTCGGGTGTGCATCATTTTCCCTCCAAGATCAGTGAGTACCTCCAGACCCCTGTGGGCCTGCTGAGCAACATCGAGGCCCAAAGGTCGGTCTCTCGTAGGCCCTCTGTGTATGCCGAGTGATGGGCAACACACTGCTCGTTCCTTAAGGAGAGCTACATTTCCAGAGCACTGGAACAGCCTCAGGACCACATTTCTAGACAGTGCGACGTGCCATGGAAGTGTTCGTCATGGCCCCCGTCTGAGCTTCCATGAGAAAACACTGTGCTTAGAATTCTTCGAGGACCTCTTACCTGAAGTCACTCTGCTCGAAGAGAAAGCCAGCATCCTACCATGCTGTGGCGCTAACGGGACACTCAGCGTGAGCACTTGCCTCGAGGTAAGGCCCTGAATTGCCGTGCAGAAGCGGAGGCGTGCTGCAGTTTTCAGGAGGCCGTAGCCCCTGCTCAGCTTTAGTTTATTTATTTATTCATTTGTTTATCTATCTGTCTATCTATTTATTTATTTTCTTATGTAATTTATCATTTTTGTTTTACTGTGTTGGGTCTTCGTTGCTGCATGTGAGCTTTCTCTAGTTGTAGCGAGCGGGGGCTACTCTTCGTTGCGGTGCTCGGGCTTCTCATTGCGGTGGCTCCTCTTGTTGTGGAGCAGAAGCTCTAGGCACGTGGACTTCAGTAGTTGTTGCATGCGGGCTCAGTCATTGTGGCTCCCGGACTCTAGAGCGCAGGCTCAGTGGCTGTGGAGCACGGGCTTAGTTGCTCCGCAGCGTGTGAGATCTTGGTGGACGAAGGCTCGAACCCATGTCCCCTGCATCGGCAGGTGGATTCCCAACCACTGCACCACAAGCGAAGCCCCTGCTCTGCATTATTTTAACGTCAGTCCGCTTGGCAGGACATCTAGGAGCCTTGCGTGGGCACCCTATTCCCTGCAAGAACACTGAGTCCCCTCAGGGCCCCATGGGCCTTCTAAGCCACATCCAGGCCCGTAGCCCTTCGGAGCCACTTTGTGTATGCCGAGTGTAGGGCAACAGACTGCACACTTTCTTGGGACAGCTTGATTTCCTCAACACTCCCACCGGTCGACGAACACCTTTCTAGCAGGTCCAACATTCCGTGCAAGTCTGCCTCATTACCCTAGTCTGAGCTGCACTGAGAATAACCCCCGGCTTCGCATTCCATCTGGGACCCCCTGCCTGAAGTCACCCTGCCTCCAGGAGAATGTCAGCCTGCGTTCCGACTGCAACTAATGCCCAGTTCCTCGTGTAACACTGCAGGCTTTTGAAGAGCCACGGGCCTGGAGGCCTAGCTGGGGCGATCCTTGGTTGAGACAGTTCGCTATTTGCAGAACACCCTGCTTCGAGGAGTTGATTCAGGGAAGGAACCACTGGGTAACCTGTGTCTGTTTGGACTTGTTAGAAAGCACAGGGATGTATGCTGCGTGTGCCCGTGGAAATGGGGGCCTGATGGAACTAGCCTTGCTTTCCCATTTTGAAAGCTCCATTCATGCTGCCTTGAAGCTACTTGAAATTGATTGCTGTTGACAGGCCACTAGCCACTGTAGGCATGGCTCTGGGAAGAAAAGGAGTTTTCTCTAGCTAAGCCGGGTGCTTCGATGGCCGGGGTGGAGCTCATCCTGCCACGCTCTAGAGCTAAAGGGAAACTCAACGTGAGTACTGGCCTCGAGGTAAGTCCCTGAGTAGCCGTGCAGAAATGGAGGCATGCAGCTCTTTCCACGAGGTCTTAGTCGCTGTTCTGCTTTATTGTATTTTATTTTTTTAATGTTTTATTGTTTTTTTAAGATTTATGTATTGATTGATTGATTGCTATGTTGGGTCTTCGTTTCTGTGCTAGGGCCCTCTCCAGTTGCGGTAAGTGGGGGCGACTCTTCATCGCGGTGCGTAGGCCGCTCACTATCGCGGCCTCTCTTGTTGCGGAGCACAGGCTCCAGAGGCGCAGGCTCAGTGGTTGTGTCTCACGTGCCCAGTTGCTCCGCGGCATGTGGGAACCTCCTAGACCAGGGCTCGAACCCGTGTCCCCTGCATTGGCAGGCAGATTCTCAACCACTGCGCCACCACGGAAGCCCCTGTTCTGCTTTATTTTAAAAGAAGTACCCTTTTCAGGACTCCTAGGCCCCTCGGGTGTGCATCATTTTCCCTCCAAGATCAGTGAGTACCTCCAGACCCCTGTGGGCCTGCTGAGCAACACCGAGGCCCAAAGGTCGGTCCCTCGGAGGCCCTCTGTGTATGCCGAGTGATGGGCAACACACTGCTCGTTCCTTAAGGAGAGCTACATTTCCAGAGCACTGGAACAGCCTCAGGACCACATTTCTAGGCAGTGCGATGTGCTATGGAAGTGTTCGTCATGGCCCCCGTCTGAGCTTCCATGAGAAAACACTGTGCTTAGAATTCTTCGAGGACCTCTTACCTGAAGTCCCTCTGCTCGAGGAGAAAGCCAGCATCCTACCATGCTGTGGCGCTAACGGGACACTCAGCGTGAGCACTTGCCTCGAGGTAAGGCCCTGAATTGCCGTGCAGAAGCGGAGGCGTGCTGCAGTTTTCAGGAGGCCGTAGCCCCTGCTCAGCTTTAGTTTATTTATTTATTCATTTGTTTATCTATCTGTCTATCTATTTATTTATTTTCTTATGTAATTTATCATTTTTGTTTTACTGTGTTGGGTCTTCGTTGCTGCATGTGAGCTTTCTCTAGTTGTAGCGAGCGGGGGCTACTCTTCGTTGCGGTGCTCGGGCTTCTCATTGCGGTGGCTCCTCTTTTTGTGGAGCAGAAGCTCTAGGCACGTGGACTTCAGTAGTTGTTGCATGCGGGCTCAGTCATTGTGGCTCCCGGACTCTAGAGCGCAGGCTCAGTCGCTGTGGAGCACGGGCTTAGTTGCTCCGCAGCGTGTGAGATCTTGGTGGACGAAGGCTCGAACCCATGTCCCCTGCATCGGCAGGTGGATTCCCAACCACTGCACCACAAGCGAAGTCCCTGCTCTGCATTATTTTAACGTCAGTCCGCTTGGCAGGACATCTAGGAGCCTTGCGTGGGCACCCTATTCCCTGCAAGAACACTGAGTCCCCTCAGGGCCCCATGGGCCTTCTAAGCCACATCCAGGCCCGTAGCCCTTCGGAGCCACTCTGTGTATGCCGAGTGTAGGGCAACAGACTGCACTCTTTCTTGGGACAGCTTGATTTCCTCAACACTCCCACAGGTCGACGAACACCTTTCTACCAGGTCCAACATTCCGTGCAAGTCTGCCTCATTACCCTAGTCTGAGCTGCACTGAGAATAACCCCCGGCTTCGCATTCCATCTGGGAGCCCCTGCCTGAAGTCACCCTGCCTCCAGGAGAATGTCAGCCTGCGTTCCGACTGCAACTAATGCCCAGTTCCTCGTGTAACACTGCAGGCTTTTGAAGAGCCACGGGCCTGGAGGCCTAGCTGGGGCGATCCTTGGTTGAGACAGTTCGCTATTTGCAGAACACCCTGCTTCGAGGAGTTGATTCAGGGAAGGAACCACTGGGTAACCTGTGTCTGTTTGGACTTGTTAGAAAGCACAGGGATGTATGCTGCGTGTGCCCGTGGAAATGGGGGCCTGATGGAACTAGCCTTGCTTTCCCATTTGGAAAGCTCCATTCATGCTGCCTTGAAGCTACTTGAAATTGATTGCTGTTGACAGGCCACTAGCCACTGTAGGCATGGCTCTGGGAAGAAAAGGAGTTTTCTCTAGCTAAGCCGGGTGCTTCGATGGCCGGGGTGGAGCTCATCCTGCCACGCTCTAGAGCTAAAGGGAAACTCAACGTGAGTACTGGCCTCGAGGTAAGTCCCTGAGTAGCCGTGCAGAAATGGAGGCATGCAGCCCTTTCCACGAGGTCTTAGTCGCTGTTCTGCTTTATTGTATTTTATTTTTTTAATGTTTTATTGTTTTTTTAAGATTTATGTATTGATTGATTGATTGCTATGTTGGGTCTTCGTTTCTGTGCTAGGGCCCTCTCCAGTTGCGGTAAGTGGGGGCGACTCTTCATCGCGGTGCGTAGGCCTCTCACTATCGCGGCCTCTCTTGTTGCGGAGCACAGGCTCCAGAGGCGCAGGCTCAGTGGTTGTGTCTCACGTGCCCAGTTGCTCCGCGGCATGTGGGAACCTCCTAGACCAGGGCTCGAACCCGTGTCCCCTGCATTGGCAGGCAGATTCTCAACCACTGCGCCACAACGGAAGCCCCTGTTCTGCTTTATTTTAAAAGAAGTACCCTTTTCAGGACTCCTAGGCCCCTCGGGTGTGCATCATTTTCCCTCCAAGATCAGTGAGTACCTCCAGACCCCTGTGGGCCTGCTGAGCAACATCGAGGCCCAAAGGTCGGTCTCTCGTAGGCCCTCTGTGTATGCCGAGTGATGGGCAACACACTGCTCGTTCCTTAAGGAGAGCTACATTTCCAGAGCACTGGAACAGCCTCAGGACCACATTTCTAGGCAGTGCGACGTGCCATGGAAGTGTTCGTCATGGCCCCCGTCTGAGCTTCCATGAAAAAACACTGTGCTTAGAATTCTTCGAGGACCTCTTACCTGAAGTCACTCTCCTCGAGGAGAAAGCCAGCATCCTACCATGCTGTGGCGCTAACGGGACACTCAGCGTGAGCACTTGCCTCGAGGTAAGGCCCTGAATTGCCGTGCAGAAGCGGAGGCGTGCTGCAGTTTTCAGGAGGCCGTAGCCCCTGCTCAGCTTTAGTTTATTTATTTATTCATTTGTTTATCTATCTGTCTATCTATTTATTTATTTTCTTATGTAATTTATCATTTTTGTTTTACTGTGTTGGGTCTTCGTTGCTGCATGTGAGCTTTCTCTAGTTGTAGCGAGCGGGGGCTACTCTTCGTTGCGGTGCTCGGGCTTCTCATTGCGGTGGCTCCTCTTGTTGTGGAGCAGAAGCTCTAGGCACGTGGACTTCAGTAGTTGTTGCATGCGGGCTCAGTCATTGTGGCTCCCGGACTCTAGAGCGCAGGCTCAGTCGCTGTGGAGCACGGGCTTAGTTGCTCCGCAGCGTGTGAGATCTTGGTGGACGAAGGCTCGAACCCATGTCCCCTGCATCGGCAGGTGGATTCCCTACCACTGCACCACAAGCGAAGCCCCTGCTCTGTATTATTTTAACGTCAGTCCGCTTGGCAGGACATCTAGGAGCCTTGCGTGGGCACCCTATTCCCTGCAAGAACACTGAGTCCCCTCAGGGCCCCATGGGCCTTCTAAGCCACATCCAGGCCCGTAGCCCTTCGGAGCCACTCTGTGTATGCCGAGTGTAGGGCAACAGACTGCACTCTTTCTTGGGACAGCTTGATTTCCTCAACACTCCCACAGGTCGACGAACACCTTTCTACCAGGTCCAACATTCCGTGCAAGTCTGCCTCATTACCCTAGTCTGAGCTGCACTGAGAATAACCCCCGGCTTCGCATTCCATCTGGGAGCCCCTGCCTGAAGTCACCCTGCCTCCAGGAGAATGTCAGCCTGCGTTCCGACTGCAACTAAAGCCCAGGTCCTCGTGTAACACTGCAGGCTTTTGAAGAGCCACGGGCCCGGAGGCCTAGCGGGGCGATCCTTGGTTGAGACAGTTCGCTATTTGCAGAACACCCTGCTTCGAGGAGTTGATTCAGGGAAGGAACCACTGGGTAACCTGTGTCTGTTTGGACTTGTTAGAAAGCACAGGGATGTATGCTGCGTGTGCCCGTGGAAATGGGGGCCTGATGGAACTAGCCTTGCTTTCCCATTTGGAAAGCTCCATTCATGCTGCCTTGAAGCTACTTGAAATTGACTGCTGTTGACAGGCCACTAGCCACTGTAGGCATGGCTCTGGGAAGAAAAGGAGTTTTCTCTAGCTAAGCCGGGTGCTTCGATGGCCGGGGTGGTGCTCATCCTGAAATGCTCTAGAGCTAAAGGGAAACTCAACGTGAGTACTGGCCTCGAGGTAAGTCCCTGAGTAGCCGTGCAGAAATGGAGGCATGCAGCCCTTTCCACGAGGTCTTAGTCGCTGTTCTGCTTTATTGTATTTTATTTTTTTAATGTTTTATTGTTTTTTTAAGATTTATGTATTGATTGATTGATTGCTATGTTGGGTCTTCGTTTCTGTGCTAGGGCCCTCTCCAGTTGCGGTAAGTGGGGGCGACTCTTCATCGCGGTGCGTAGGCCTCTCACTATCGCGGCCTCTCTTGTTGCGGAGCACAGGCTCCAGAGGCGCAGGCTCAGTGGTTGTGTCTCACGTGCCCAGTTGCTCCGCGGCATGTGGGAACCTCCTAGACCAGGGCTCGAACCCGTGTCCCCTGCATTGGCAGGCAGATTCTCAACCACTGTGCCACCACGGAAGCCCCTGTTCTGCTTTATTTTAAAAGAAGTACCCTTTTCAGGACTCCTAGGCCCCTCGGGTGTGCATCATTTTCCCTCCAAGATCAGTGAGTACCTCCAGACCCCTGTGGGCCTGCTGAGCAACATCGAGGCCCAAAGGTCGGTCTCTCGTAGGCCCTCTGTGTATGCCGAGTGATGGGCAACACACTGCTCGTTCCTTAAGGAGAGCTACATTTCCAGAGCACTGGAACAGCCTCAGGACCACATTTCTAGGCAGTGCGACGTGCCATGGAAGTGTTCGTCATGGCCCCCGTCTGAGCTTCCATGAAAAAACACTGTGCTTAGAATTCTTCGAGGACCTCTTACCTGAAGTCACTCTCCTCGAGGAGAAAGCCAGCATCCTACCATGCTGTGGCGCTAACGGGACACTCAGCGTGAGCACTTGCCTCGAGGTAAGGCCCTGAATTGCCGTGCAGAAGCGGAGGCGTGCTGCAGTTTTCAGGAGGCCGTAGCCCCTGCTCAGCTTTAGTTTATTTATTTATTCATTTGTTTATCTATCTGTCTATCTATTTATTTATTTTCTTATGTAATTTATCATTTTTGTTTTACTGTGTTGGGTCTTCGTTGCTGCATGTGAGCTTTCTCTAGTTGTAGCGAGCGGGGGCTACTCTTCGTTGCGGTGCTCGGGTTTCTCATTGCGGTGGCTCCTCTTGTTGTGGAGCAGAAGCTCTAGGCACGTGGACTTCAGTAGTTGTTGCATGCGGGCTCAGTCATTGTGGCTCCCGGACTCTAGAGCGCAGGCTCAGTCGCTGTGGAGCACGGGCTTAGTTGCTCCGCAGCGTGTGAGATCTTGGTGGACGAAGGCTCGAACCCATGTCCCCTGCATCGGCAGGTGGATTCCCTACCACTGCACCACAAGCGAAGCCCCTGCTCTGCATTATTTTAACGTCAGTCCGCTTGGCAGGACATCTAGGAGCCTTGCGTGGGCACCCTATTCCCTGCAAGAACACTGAGTCCCCTCAGGGCCCCATGGGCCTTCTAACCCACATCCAGGCCCGTAGCCCGTCGGAGCCACTCTGTGTATGCCGAGTGTAGGGCAACAGACTGCACTCTTTCTTGGGACAGCTTGATTTCCTCAACACTCCCACAGGTCGACGAACACCTTTCTACCAGGTCCAACATTCCGTGCAAGTCTGCCTCATTACCCTAGTCTGAGCTGCACTGAGAATAACCCCCGGCTTCGCATTCCATCTGGGAGCCCCTGCCTGAAGTCACCCTGCCTCCAGGAGAATGTCAGCCTGCGTTCCGACTGCAACTAAAGCCCAGTTCGTCGTGTAACACTGCAGCCTTTTGAAGAGCCACGGGCCCGGAGGCTTAGCTGGAGCGATCCTTGGTTGAGACAGTACGCTATTTGCAGAACACCCTGCTTCGAGGAGTTGATTCAGGGAAGGAACCACTGGGTAACCTGTGTCTGTTTGGACTTGTTAGAAAGCACAGGGATGTATGCTGCGTGTGCCCGTGGAAATGGGGGCCTGATGGAACTAGCCTTGCTTTCCCATTTGGAAAGCTCCATTCATGCTGCCTTGAAGCTACTTGAAATTGACTGCTGTTGACAGGCCACTAGCCACTGTAGGCATGGCTCTGGGAAGAAAAGGAGTTTTCTCTAGCTAAGCCGGGTGCTTCGATGGCCGGGGTGGAGCTCATCCTGCCACGCTCTAGAGCTAAAGGGAAACTCAACGTGAGTACTGGCCTCGAGGTAAGTCCCTGAGTAGCCGTGCAGAAATGGAGGCATGCAGCCCTTTCCACGAGGTCTTAGTCGCTGTTCTGCTTTATTGTATTTTATTTTTTTAATGTTTTATTGTTTTTTTAAGATTTATGTATTGATTGATTGATTGCTATGTTGGGTCTTCGTTTCTGTGCTAGGGCCCTCTCCAGTTGCGGTAAGTGGGGGCGACTCTTCAACGCGGTGCGTAGGCCTCTCACTATCGCGGCCTCTCTTGTTGCAGAGCACAGGCTCCAGAGGCGCAGGCTCAGTAGTTGTGGCTCACGGGCCCAGTTGCTCCGCGGCATGTGGGATCCTCCCAGACCAGGGCTCGAACCCGTGTACCCTGCATTGGCAGGCAGATTCTCAACCACTGCGCCCCCAGGGAAGACCCTGTTCTGCTTTATTTTAAAAGAAGTACCCTTTTCAGGACTCCTAGGCCCCTCGGGTGAGCATCATTTTCCCTCCAAGATCAGTGAGTACCTCCAGACCCCTGTGGGCCTGCTGAGCAACACCGAGGCCCAAAGGTCGGTCCCTCGGAGGCCCTCTGTGTATGCCGAGTGATGGGCAACACACTGCTCGTTCCTTAAGGAGAGCTACATTTCCAGAGCACTGGAACAGCCTCAGGACCACATTTCTAGGCAGTGCGACGTGCCATGGAAGTGTTCGTCATGGCCCCCGTCTGAGCTTCCATGAGAAAACACTGTGCTTAGAATTCTTCGAGGACCTCTTACCTGAAGTCACTCTGCTCGAGGAGAAAGCCAGCATCCTACCATGCTGTGGCGCTAACGGGACACTCAGCGTGAGCACTTGCCTCGAGGTAAGGCCCTGAATTGCCGTGCAGAAGCGGAGGCGTGCTGCAGTTTTCAGGAGGCCGTAGCCCCTGCTCAGCTTTAGTTTATTTATTTATTCATTTGTTTATCTATCTGTCTATCTATTTATTTATTTTCTTATGTAATTTATCATTTTTGTTTTACTGTGTTGGGTCTTCGTTGCTGCATGTGAGCTTTCTCTAGTTGTAGCGAGCGGGGGCTACTCTTCGTTGCGGTGCTCGGGCTTCTCATTGCGGTGGCTCCTCTTGTTGTGGAGCAGAAGCTCTAGGCACGTGGACTTCAGTAGTTGTTGCATGCGGGCTCAGTCATTGTGGCTCCCGGACTCTAGAGCGCAGGCTCAGTCGCTGTGGAGCACGGGCTTAGTTGCTCTGCAGCATGTGAGATCTTGGTGGACGAAGGCTCGAACCCATGTCCCCTGCATCGGCAGGTGGATTCCCAACCACTGCACCACAAGCGAAGCCCCTGCTCTGCATTATTTTAACGTCAGTCCGCTTGGCAGGACATCTAGGAGCCTTGCGTGGGCACCCTATTCCCTGCAAGAACACTGAGTCCCCTCAGGGCCCCATGGGCCTTCTAAGCCACATCCAGGCCCGTAGCCCTTCGGAGCCACTTTGTGTATGCCGAGTGTAGGGCAACAGACTGCACACTTTCTTGGGACAGCTTGATTTCCTCAACACTCCCACAGGTCGACGAACACCTTTCTAGCAGGTCCAACATTCCGTGCAAGTCTGCCTCATTACCCTAGTCTGAGCTGCCCTGAGAATAACCCCCGGCTTCGCATTCCATCTGGGACCCCCTGCCTGAAGTCACCCTGCCTCCAGGAGAATGTCAGCCTGCGTTCCGACTGCAACTAAAGCCCAGTTCGTCGTGTAACACTGCAGCCTTTTGAAGAGCCACGGGCCCGGAGGCTTAGCTGGAGCGATCCTTGGTTGAGACAGTACGCTATTTGCAGAACACCCTGCTTCGAGGAGTTGATTCAGGGAAGGAACCACTGGGTAACCTGTGTCTGTTTGGACTTGTTAGAAAGCACAGGGATGTATGCTGCGTGTGCCCGTGGAAATGGGGGCCTGATGGAACTAGCCTTGCTTTCCCATTTGGAAAGATCCATTCATGCTGCCTTGAAGCTACTTGAAATTGACTGCTGTTGACAGGCCACTAGCCACTGTAGGCATGGCTCTGGGAAGAAAAGGAGTTTTCTCTAGCTAAGCCGGGTGCTTCGATGGCCGGGGTGGAGCTCATCCTGCCACGCTCTAGAGCTAAAGGGAAACTCAACGTGAGTACTGGCCTCGAGGTAAGTCCCTGAGTAGCCGTGCAGAAATGGAGGCATGCAGCCCTTTCCACGAGGTCTTAGTCGCTGTTCTGCTTTATTGTATTTTATTTTTTTAATGTTTTATTGTTTTTTTAAGATTTATGTATTGATTGATTGATTGCTATGTTGGGTCTTCGTTTCTGTGCTAGGGGCCTCTCCAGTTGCGGTAAGTGGGGGCGACTCTTCATCGCGGTGCGTAGGCCTCTCACTATCGCGGCCTCTCTTGTTGCGGAGCACAGGCTCCAGAGGCGCAGGCTCAGTGGTTGTGTCTCACGTGCCCAGTTGCTCCGCGGCATGTGGGAACCTCCTAGACCAGGGCTCGAACCCGTGTCCCCTGCATTGGCAGGCAGATTCTCAACCACTGCGCCACCAGGGAAGCCCCTGTTCTGCTTTATTTTAAAAGAAGTATCCTTTTCAGGACTCCTAGGCCCCTCGGGTGTGCATCATTTTCCCTCCAAGATCAGTGAGTACCTCCAGACCCCTGTGGGCCTGCTGAGCAACATCGAGGCCCAAAGGTCGGTCTCTCGTAGGCCCTCTGTGTATGCCGAGTGATGGGCAACACACTGCTCGTTCCTTAAGGAGAGCTACATTTCCAGAGCACTGGAACAGCCTCAGGACCACATTTCTAGACAGTGCGACGTGCCATGGAAGTGTTCGTCATGGCCCCCGTCTGAGCTTCCATGAGAAAACACTGTGCTTAGAATTCTTCGAGGACCTCTTACCTGAAGTCACTCTGCTCGAAGAGAAAGCCAGCATCCTACCATGCTGTGGCGCTAACGGGACACTCAGCGTGAGCACTTGCCTCGAGGTAAGGCCCTGAATTGCCGTGCAGAAGCGGAGGCGTGCTGCAGTTTTCAGGAGGCCGTAGCCCCTGCTCAGCTTTAGTTTATTTATTTATTCATTTGTTTATCTATCTGTCTATCTATTTATTTATTTTCTTATGTAATTTATCATTTTTGTTTTACTGTGTTGGGTCTTCGTTGCTGCATGTGAGCTTTCTCTAGTTGTAGCGAGCGGGGGCTACTCTTCGTTGCGGTGCTCGGGCTTCTCATTGCGGTGGCTCCTCTTGTTGTGGAGCAGAAGCTTTAGGCACGTGGACTTCAGTAGTTGTTGCATGCGGGCTCAGTCATTGTGGCTCCCGGACTCTAGAGCGCAGGCTCAGTGGCTGTGGAGCACGGGCTTAGTTGCTCCGCAGCGTGTGAGATCTTGGTGGACGAAGGCTCGAACCCATGTCCCCTGCATCGGCAGGTGGATTCCCAACCACTGCACCACAAGCGAAGCCCCTGCTCTGCATTATTTTAACGTCAGTCCGCTTGGCAGGACATCTAGGAGCCTTGCGTGGGCACCCTATTCCCTGCAAGAACACTGAGTCCCCTCAGGGCCCCATGGGCCTTCTAAGCCACATCCAGGCCCGTAGCCCTTCGGAGCCACTCTGTGTATGCCGAGTGTAGGGCAACAGACTGCACTCTTTCTTGGGACAGCTTGATTTCCTCAACACTCCCACAGGTCGACGAACACCTTTCTACCAGGTCCAACATTCCGTGCAAGTCTGCCTCATTACCCTAGTCTGAGCTGCACTGAGAATAACCCCCGGCTTCGCATTCCATCTGGGAGCCCCTGCCTGAAGTCACCCTGCCTCCAGGAGAATGTCAGCCTGCGTTCCGACTGCAACTAATGCCCAGTTCCTCGTGTAACACTGCAGGCTTTTGAAGAGCCACGGGCCTGGAGGCCTAGCTGGGGCGATCCTTGGTTGAGACAGTTCGCTATTTGCAGAACACCCTGCTTCGAGGAGTTGATTCAGGGAAGGAACCACTGGGTAACCTGTGTCTGTTTGGACTTGTTAGAAAGCACAGGGATGTATGCTGCGTGTGCCCGTGGAAATGGGGGCCTGATGGAACTAGCCTTGCTTTCCCATTTGGAAAGCTCCATTCATGCTGCCTTGAAGCTACTTGAAATTGATTGCTGTTGACAGGCCACTAGCCACTGTAGGCATGGCTCTGGGAAGAAAAGGAGTTTTCTCTAGCTAAGCCGGGTGCTTCGATGGCCGGGGTGGAGCTCATCCTGCCACGCTCTAGAGCTAAAGGGAAACTCAACGTGAGTACTGGCCTCGAGGTAAGTCCCTGAGTAGCCGTGCAGAAATGGAGGCATGCAGCCCTTTCCACGAGGTCTTAGTCGCTGTTCTGCTTTATTGTATTTTATTTTTTTAATGTTTTATTGTTTTTTTAAGATTTATGTATTGATTGATTGATTGCTATGTTGGGTCTTCGTTTCTGTGCTAGGGCCCTCTCCAGTTGCGGTAAGTGGGGGCGACTCTTCATCGCGGTGCGTAGGCCTCTCACTATCGCGGCCTCTCTTGTTGCGGAGCACAGGCTCCAGAGGCGCAGGCTCAGTGGTTGTGTCTCACGTGCCCAGTTGCTCCGCGGCATGTGGGAACCTCCTAGACCAGGGCTCGAACCCGTGTCCCCTGCATTGGCAGGCAGATTCTCAACCACTGCGCCACAACGGAAGCCCCTGTTCTGCTTTATTTTAAAAGAAGTACCCTTTTCAGGACTCCTAGGCCCCTCGGGTGTGCATCATTTTCCCTCCAAGATCAGTGAGTACCTCCAGACCCCTGTGGGCCTGCTGAGCAACATCGAGGCCCAAAGGTCGGTCTCTCGTAGGCCCTCTGTGTATGCCGAGTGATGGGCAACACACTGCTCGTTCCTTAAGGAGAGCTACATTTCCAGAGCACTGGAACAGCCTCAGGACCACATTTCTAGGCAGTGCGACGTGCCATGGAAGTGTTCGTCATGGCCCCCGTCTGAGCTTCCATGAAAAAACACTGTGCTTAGAATTCTTCGAGGACCTCTTACCTGAAGTCACTCTCCTCGAGGAGAAAGCCAGCATCCTACCATGCTGTGGCGCTAACGGGACACTCAGCGTGAGCACTTGCCTCGAGGTAAGGCCCTGAATTGCCGTGCAGAAGCGGAGGCGTGCTGCAGTTTTCAGGAGGCCGTAGCCCCTGCTCAGCTTTAGTTTATTTATTTATTCATTTGTTTATCTATCTGTCTATCTATTTATTTATTTTCTTATGTAATTTATCATTTTTGTTTTACTGTGTTGGGTCTTCGTTGCTGCATGTGAGCTTTCTCTAGTTGTAGCGAGCGGGGGCTACTCTTCGTTGCGGTGCTCGGGCTTCTCATTGCGGTGGCTCCTCTTGTTGTGGAGCAGAAGCTCTAGGCACGTGGACTTCAGTAGTTGTTGCATGCGGGCTCAGTCATTGTGGCTCCCGGACTCTAGAGCGCAGGCTCAGTCGCTGTGGAGCACGGGCTTAGTTGCTCCGCAGCGTGTGAGATCTTGGTGGACGAAGGCTCGAACCCATGTCCCCTGCATCGGCAGGTGGATTCCCTACCACTGCACCACAAGCGAAGCCCCTGCTCTGTATTATTTTAACGTCAGTCCGCTTGGCAGGACATCTAGGAGCCTTGCGTGGGCACCCTATTCCCTGCAAGAACACTGAGTCCCCTCAGGGCCCCATGGGCCTTCTAAGCCACATCCAGGCCCGTAGCCCTTCGGAGCCACTCTGTGTATGCCGAGTGTAGGGCAACAGACTGCACTCTTTCTTGGGACAGCTTGATTTCCTCAACACTCCCACAGGTCGACGAACACCTTTCTACCAGGTCCAACATTCCGTGCAAGTCTGCCTCATTACCCTAGTCTGAGCTGCACTGAGAATAACCCCCGGCTTCGCATTCCATCTGGGAGCCCCTGCCTGAAGTCACCCTGCCTCCAGGAGAATGTCAGCCTGCGTTCCGACTGCAACTAAAGCCCAGGTCCTCGTGTAACACTGCAGGCTTTTGAAGAGCCACGGGCCCGGAGGCCTAGCGGGGCGATCCTTGGTTGAGACAGTTCGCTATTTGCAGAACACCCTGCTTCGAGGAGTTGATTCAGGGAAGGAACCACTGGGTAACCTGTGTCTGTTTGGACTTGTTAGAAAGCACAGGGATGTATGCTGCGTGTGCCCGTGGAAATGGGGGCCTGATGGAACTAGCCTTGCTTTCCCATTTGGAAAGCTCCATTCATGCTGCCTTGAAGCTACTTGAAATTGATTGCTGTTGACAGGCCACTAGCCACTGTAGGCATGGCTCTGGGAAGAAAAGGAGTTTTCTCTAGCTAAGCCGGGTGCTTCGATGGCCGGGGTGGAGCTCATCCTGCCACGCTCTAGAGCTAAAGGGAAACTCAACGTGAGTACTGGCCTCGAGGTAAGTCCCTGAGTAGCCGTGCAGAAATGGAGGCATGCAGCCCTTTCCACGAGGTCTTAGTCGCTGTTCTGCTTTATTGTATTTTATTTTTTTAATGTTTTATTGTTTTTTTAAGATTTATGTATTGATTGATTGATTGCTATGTTGGGTCTTCGTTTCTGTGCTAGGGCCCTCTCCAGTTGCGGTAAGTGGGGGCGACTCTTCATCGCGGTGCGTAGGCCTCTCACTATCGCGGCCTCTCTTGTTGCGGAGCACAGGCTCCAGAGGCGCAGGCTCAGTGGTTGTGTCTCACGTGCCCAGTTGCTCCGCGGCATGTGGGAACCTCCTAGACCAGGGCTCGAACCCGTGTCCCCTGCATTGGCAGGCAGATTCTCAACCACTGCGCCACAACGGAAGCCCCTGTTCTGCTTTATTTTAAAAGAAGTACCCTTTTCAGGACTCCTAGGCCCCTCGGGTGTGCATCATTTTCCCTCCAAGATCAGTGAGTACCTCCAGACCCCTGTGGGCCTGCTGAGCAACATCGAGGCCCAAAGGTCGGTCTCTCGTAGGCCCTCTGTGTATGCCGAGTGATGGGCAACACACTGCTCGTTCCTTAAGGAGAGCTACATTTCCAGAGCACTGGAACAGCCTCAGGACCACATTTCTAGGCAGTGCGACGTGCCATGGAAGTGTTCGTCATGGCCCCCGTCTGAGCTTCCATGAAAAAACACTGTGCTTAGAATTCTTCGAGGACCTCTTACCTGAAGTCACTCTCCTCGAGGAGAAAGCCAGCATCCTACCATGCTGTGGCGCTAACGGGACACTCAGCGTGAGCACTTGCCTCGAGGTAAGGCCCTGAATTGCCGTGCAGAAGCGGAGGCGTGCTGCAGTTTTCAGGAGGCCGTAGCCCCTGCTCAGCTTTAGTTTATTTATTTATTCATTTGTTTATCTATCTGTCTATCTATTTATTTATTTTCTTATGTAATTTATCATTTTTGTTTTACTGTGTTGGGTCTTCGTTGCTGCATGTGAGCTTTCTCTAGTTGTAGCGAGCGGGGGCTACTCTTCGTTGCGGTGCTCGGGCTTCTCATTGCGGTGGCTCCTCTTGTTGTGGAGCAGAAGCTCTAGGCACGTGGACTTCAGTAGTTGTTGCATGCGGGCTCAGTCATTGTGGCTCCCGGACTCTAGAGCGCAGGCTCAGTCGCTGTGGAGCACGGGCTTAGTTGCTCCGCAGCGTGTGAGATCTTGGTGGACGAAGGCTCGAACCCATGTCCCCTGCATCGGCAGGTGGATTCCCTACCACTGCACCACAAGCGAAGCCCCTGCTCTGTATTATTTTAACGTCAGTCCGCTTGGCAGGACATCTAGGAGCCTTGCGTGGGCACCCTATTCCCTGCAAGAACACTGAGTCCCCTCAGGGCCCCATGGGCCTTCTAAGCCACATCCAGGCCCGTAGCCCTTCGGAGCCACTCTGTGTATGCCGAGTGTAGGGCAACAGACTGCACTCTTTCTTGGGACAGCTTGATTTCCTCAACACTCCCACAGGTCGACGAACACCTTTCTACCAGGTCCAACATTCCGTGCAAGTCTGCCTCATTACCCTAGTCTGAGCTGCACTGAGAATAACCCCCGGCTTCGCATTCCATCTGGGAGCCCCTGCCTGAAGTCACCCTGCCTCCAGGAGAATGTCAGCCTGCGTTCCGACTGCAACTAAAGCCCAGGTCCTCGTGTAACACTGCAGGCTTTTGAAGAGCCACGGGCCCGGAGGCCTAGCGGGGCGATCCTTGGTTGAGACAGTTCGCTATTTGCAGAACACCCTGCTTCGAGGAGTTGATTCAGGGAAGGAACCACTGGGTAACCTGTGTCTGTTTGGACTTGTTAGAAAGCACAGGGATGTATGCTGCGTGTGCCCGTGGAAATGGGGGCCTGATGGAACTAGCCTTGCTTTCCCATTTGGAAAGCTCCATTCATGCTGCCTTGAAGCTACTTGAAATTGACTGCTGTTGACAGGCCACTAGCCACTGTAGGCATGGCTCTGGGAAGAAAAGGAGTTTTCTCTAGCTAAGCCGGGTGCTTCGATGGCCGGGGTGGTGCTCATCCTGAAATGCTCTAGAGCTAAAGGGAAACTCAACGTGAGTACTGGCCTCGAGGTAAGTCCCTGAGTAGCCGTGCAGAAATGGAGGCATGCAGCCCTTTCCACGAGGTCTTAGTCGCTGTTCTGCTTTATTGTATTTTATTTTTTTAATGTTTTATTGTTTTTTTAAGATTTATGTATTGATTGATTGATTGCTATGTTGGGTCTTCGTTTCTGTGCTAGGGCCCTCTCCAGTTGCGGTAAGTGGGGGCGACTCTTCATCGCGGTGCGTAGGCCTCTCACTATCGCGGCCTCTCTTGTTGCGGAGCACAGGCTCCAGAGGCGCAGGCTCAGTGGTTGTGTCTCACGTGCCCAGTTGCTCCGCGGCATGTGGGAACCTCCTAGACCAGGGCTCGAACCCGTGTCCCCTGCATTGGCAGGCAGATTCTCAACCACTGCGCCACCACGGAAGCCCCTGTTCTGCTTTATTTTAAAAGAAGTACCCTTTTCAGGACTCCTAGGCCCCTCGGGTGTGCATCATTTTCCCTCCAAGATCAGTGAGTACCTCCAGACCCCTGTGGGCCTGCTGAGCAACATCGAGGCCCAAAGGTCGGTCTCTCGTAGGCCCTCTGTGTATGCCGAGTGATGGGCAACACACTGCTCGTTCCTTAAGGAGAGCTACATTTCCAGAGCACTGGAACAGCCTCAGGACCACATTTCTAGGCAGTGCGACGTGCCATGGAAGTGTTCGTCATGGCCCCCGTCTGAGCTTCCATGAAAAAACACTGTGCTTAGAATTCTTCGAGGACCTCTTACCTGAAGTCACTCTCCTCGAGGAGAAAGCCAGCATCCTACCATGCTGTGGCGCTAACGGGACACTCAGCGTGAGCACTTGCCTCGAGGTAAGGCCCTGAATTGCCGTGCAGAAGCGGAGGCGTGCTGCAGTTTTCAGGAGGCCGTAGCCCCTGCTCAGCTTTAGTTTATTTATTTATTCATTTGTTTATCTATCTGTCTATCTATTTATTTATTTTCTTATGTAATTTATCATTTTTGTTTTACTGTGTTGGGTCTTCGTTGCTGCATGTGAGCTTTCTCTAGTTGTAGCGAGCGGGGGCTACTCTTCGTTGCGGTGCTCGGGTTTCTCATTGCGGTGGCTCCTCTTGTTGTGGAGCAGAAGCTCTAGGCACGTGGACTTCAGTAGTTGTTGCATGCGGGCTCAGTCATTGTGGCTCCCGGACTCTAGAGCGCAGGCTCAGTCGCTGTGGAGCACGGGCTTAGTTGCTCCGCAGCGTGTGAGATCTTGGTGGACGAAGGCTCGAACCCATGTCCCCTGCATCGGCAGGTGGATTCCCTACCACTGCACCACAAGCGAAGCCCCTGCTCTGCATTATTTTAACGTCAGTCCGCTTGGCAGGACATCTAGGAGCCTTGCGTGGGCACCCTATTCCCTGCAAGAACACTGAGTCCCCTCAGGGCCCCATGGGCCTTCTAACCCACATCCAGGCCCGTAGCCCGTCGGAGCCACTCTGTGTATGCCGAGTGTAGGGCAACAGACTGCACTCTTTCTTGGGACAGCTTGATTTCCTCAACACTCCCACAGGTCGACGAACACCTTTCTACCAGGTCCAACATTCCGTGCAAGTCTGCCTCATTACCCTAGTCTGAGCTGCACTGAGAATAACCCCCGGCTTCGCATTCCATCTGGGAGCCCCTGCCTGAAGTCACCCTGCCTCCAGGAGAATGTCAGCCTGCGTTCCGACTGCAACTAAAGCCCAGTTCGTCGTGTAACACTGCAGCCTTTTGAAGAGCCACGGGCCCGGAGGCTTAGCTGGAGCGATCCTTGGTTGAGACAGTACGCTATTTGCAGAACACCCTGCTTCGAGGAGTTGATTCAGGGAAGGAACCACTGGGTAACCTGTGTCTGTTTGGACTTGTTAGAAAGCACAGGGATGTATGCTGCGTGTGCCCGTGGAAATGGGGGCCTGATGGAACTAGCCTTGCTTTCCCATTTGGAAAGCTCCATTCATGCTGCCTTGAAGCTACTTGAAATTGACTGCTGTTGACAGGCCACTAGCCACTGTAGGCATGGCTCTGGGAAGAAAAGGAGTTTTCTCTAGCTAAGCCGGGTGCTTCGATGGCCGGGGTGGAGCTCATCCTGCCACGCTCTAGAGCTAAAGGGAAACTCAACGTGAGTACTGGCCTCGAGGTAAGTCCCTGAGTAGCCGTGCAGAAATGGAGGCATGCAGCCCTTTCCACGAGGTCTTAGTCGCTGTTCTGCTTTATTGTATTTTATTTTTTTAATGTTTTATTGTTTTTTTAAGATTTATGTATTGATTGATTGATTGCTATGTTGGGTCTTCGTTTCTGTGCTAGGGCCCTCTCCAGTTGCGGTAAGTGGGGGCGACTCTTCAACGCGGTGCGTAGGCCTCTCACTATCGCGGCCTCTCTTGTTGCAGAGCACAGGCTCCAGAGGCGCAGGCTCAGTAGTTGTGGCTCACGGGCCCAGTTGCTCCGCGGCATGTGGGATCCTCCCAGACCAGGGCTCGAACCCGTGTACCCTGCATTGGCAGGCAGATTCTCAACCACTGCGCCCCCAGGGAAGACCCTGTTCTGCTTTATTTTAAAAGAAGTACCCTTTTCAGGACTCCTAGGCCCCTCGGGTGAGCATCATTTTCCCTCCAAGATCAGTGAGTACCTCCAGACCCCTGTGGGCCTGCTGAGCAACACCGAGGCCCAAAGGTCGGTCCCTCGGAGGCCCTCTGTGTATGCCGAGTGATGGGCAACACACTGCTCGTTCCTTAAGGAGAGCTACATTTCCAGAGCACTGGAACAGCCTCAGGACCACATTTCTAGGCAGTGCGACGTGCCATGGAAGTGTTCGTCATGGCCCCCGTCTGAGCTTCCATGAGAAAACACTGTGCTTAGAATTCTTCGAGGACCTCTTACCTGAAGTCACTCTGCTCGAGGAGAAAGCCAGCATCCTACCATGCTGTGGCGCTAACGGGACACTCAGCGTGAGCACTTGCCTCGAGGTAAGGCCCTGAATTGCCGTGCAGAAGCGGAGGCGTGCTGCAGTTTTCAGGAGGCCGTAGCCCCTGCTCAGCTTTAGTTTATTTATTTATTCATTTGTTTATCTATCTGTCTATCTATTTATTTATTTTCTTATGTAATTTATCATTTTTGTTTTACTGTGTTGGGTCTTCGTTGCTGCATGTGAGCTTTCTCTAGTTGTAGCGAGCGGGGGCTACTCTTCGTTGCGGTGCTCGGGCTTCTCATTGCGGTGGCTCCTCTTGTTGTGGAGCAGAAGCTCTAGGCACGTGGACTTCAGTAGTTGTTGCATGCGGGCTCAGTCATTGTGGCTCCCGGACTCTAGAGCGCAGGCTCAGTCGCTGTGGAGCACGGGCTTAGTTGCTCCGCAGCGTGTGAGATCTTGGTGGACGAAGGCTCGAACCCATGTCCCCTGCATCGGCAGGTGGATTCCCTACCACTGCACCACAAGCGAAGCCCCTGCTCTGCATTATTTTAACGTCAGTCCGCTTGGCAGGACATCTAGGAGCCTTGCGTGGGCACCCTATTCCCTGCAAGAACACTGAGTCCCCTCAGGGTCCCATGGGCCTTCTAACCCACATCCAGGCCCGTAGCCCGTCGGAGCCACTCTGTGTATGCCGAGTGTAGGGCAACAGACTGCACTCTTTCTTGGGACAGCTTGATTTCCTCAACACTCCCACAGGTCGACGAACACCTTTATACCAGGTCCAACATTCCGTGCAAGTCTGCCTCATTACCCTAGTCTGAGCTGCACTGAGAATAACCCCCGGCTTCGCATTCCATCTGGGACCCCCTGCCTGAAGTCACCCTGCCTCCAGGAGAATGTCAGCCTGCGTTCCGACTGCAACTAAAGCCCAGTTCGTCGTGTAACACTGCAGCCTTTTGAAGAGCCACGGGCCCGGAGGCTTAGCTGGAGCGATCCTTGGTTGAGACAGTACGCTATTTGCAGAACACCCTGCTTCGAGGAGTTGATTCAGGGAAGGAACCACTGGGTAACCTGTGTCTGTTTGGACTTGTTAGAAAGCACAGGGATGTATGCTGCGTGTGCCCGTGGAAATGGGGGCCTGATGGAACTAGCCTTGCTTTCCCATTTGGAAAGCTCCATTCATGCTGCCTTGAAGCTACTTGAAATTGACTGCTGTTGACAGGCCACTAGCCACTGTAGGCATGGCTCTGGGAAGAAAAGGAGTTTTCTCTAGCTAAGCCGGGTGCTTCGATGGCCGGGGTGGAGCTCATCCTGCCACGCTCTAGAGCTAAAGGGAAACTCAACGTGAGTACTGGCCTCGAGGTAAGTCCCTGAGTAGCCGTGCAGAAATGGAGGCATGCAGCCCTTTCCACGAGGTCTTAGTCGCTGTTCTGCTTTATTGTATTTTATTTTTTTAATGTTTTATTGTTTTTTTAAGATTTATGTATTGATTGATTGATTGCTATGTTGGGTCTTCGTTTCTGTGCTAGGGGCCTCTCCAGTTGCGGTAAGTGGGGGCGACTCTTCATCGCGGTGCGTAGGCCTCTCACTATCGCGGCCTCTCTTGTTGCGGAGCACAGGCTCCAGAGGCGCAGGCTCAGTGGTTGTGTCTCACGTGCCCAGTTGCTCCGCGGCATGTGGGAACCTCCTAGACCAGGGCTCGAACCCGTGTCCCCTGCATTGGCAGGCAGATTCTCAACCACTGCGCCACCAGGGAAGCCCCTGTTCTGCTTTATTTTAAAAGAAGTATCCTTTTCAGGACTCCTAGGCCCCTCGGGTGTGCATCATTTTCCCTCCAAGATCAGTGAGTACCTCCAGACCCCTGTGGGCCTGCTGAGCAACATCGAGGCCCAAAGGTCGGTCTCTCGTAGGCCCTCTGTGTATGCCGAGTGATGGGCAACACACTGCTCGTTCCTTAAGGAGAGCTACATTTCCAGAGCACTGGAACAGCCTCAGGACCACATTTCTAGACAGTGCGACGTGCCATGGAAGTGTTCGTCATGGCCCCCGTCTGAGCTTCCATGAGAAAACACTGTGCTTAGAATTCTTCGAGGACCTCTTACCTGAAGTCACTCTGCTCGAAGAGAAAGCCAGCATCCTACCATGCTGTGGCGCTAACGGGACACTCAGCGTGAGCACTTGCCTCGAGGTAAGGCCCTGAATTGCCGTGCAGAAGCGGAGGCGTGCTGCAGTTTTCAGGAGGCCGTAGCCCCTGCTCAGCTTTAGTTTATTTATTTATTCATTTGTTTATCTATCTGTCTATCTATTTATTTATTTTCTTATGTAATTTATCATTTTTGTTTTACTGTGTTGGGTCTTCGTTGCTGCATGTGAGCTTTCTCTAGTTGTAGCGAGCGGGGGCTACTCTTCGTTGCGGTGCTCGGGCTTCTCATTGCGGTGGCTCCTCTTGTTGTGGAGCAGAAGCTTTAGGCACGTGGACTTCAGTAGTTGTTGCATGCGGGCTCAGTCATTGTGGCTCCCGGACTCTAGAGCGCAGGCTCAGTGGCTGTGGAGCACGGGCTTAGTTGCTCCGCAGCGTGTGAGATCTTGGTGGACGAAGGCTCGAACCCATGTCCCCTGCATCGGCAGGTGGATTCCCAACCACTGCACCACAAGCGAAGCCCCTGCTCTGCATTATTTTAACGTCAGTCCGCTTGGCAGGACATCTAGGAGCCTTGCGTGGGCACCCTATTCCCTGCAAGAACACTGAGTCCCCTCAGGGCCCCATGGGCCTTCTAAGCCACATCCAGGCCCGTAGCCCTTCGGAGCCACTTTGTGTATGCCGAGTGTAGGGCAACAGACTGCACACTTTCTTGGGACAGCTTGATTTCCTCAACACTCCCACCGGTCGACGAACACCTTTCTAGCAGGTCCAACATTCCGTGCAAGTCTGCCTCATTACCCTAGTCTGAGCTGCACTGAGAATAACCCCCGGCTTCGCATTCCATCTGGGACCCCCTGCCTGAAGTCACCCTGCCTCCAGGAGAATGTCAGCCTGCGTTCCGACTGCAACTAATGCCCAGTTCCTCGTGTAACACTGCAGGCTTTTGAAGAGCCACGGGCCTGGAGGCCTAGCTGGGGCGATCCTTGGTTGAGACAGTTCGCTATTTGCAGAACACCCTGCTTCGAGGAGTTGATTCAGGGAAGGAACCACTGGGTAACCTGTGTCTGTTTGGACTTGTTAGAAAGCACAGGGATGTATGCTGCGTGTGCCCGTGGAAATGGGGGCCTGATGGAACTAGCCTTGCTTTCCCATTTGGAAAGCTCCATTCATGCTGCCTTGAAGCTACTTGAAATTGACTGCTGTTGACAGGCCACTAGCCACTGTAGGCATGGCTCTGGGAAGAAAAGGAGTTTTCTCTAGCTAAGCCGGGTGCTTCGATGGCCGGGGTGGAGCTCATCCTGAAACGCTCTAGAGCTAAAGGGAAACTCAACGTGAGTACTGGCCTCGAGGTAAGTCCCTGAGTAGCCGTGCAGAAATGGAGGCATGCAGCCCTTTCCACGAGGTCTTAGTCGCTGTTCTGCTTTATTGTATTTTATTTTTTTAATGTTTTATTGTTTTTTTAAGATTTATGTATTGATTGATTGATTGCTATGTTGGGTCTTCGTTTCTGTGCTAGGGCCCTCTCCAGTTGCGGTAAGTGGGGGCGACTCTTCATCGCGGTGCGTAGGCCTCTCACTATCGCGGCCTCTCTTGTTGCGGAGCACAGGCTCCAGAGGCGCAGGCTCAGTGGTTGTGTCTCACGTGCCCAGTTGCTCCGCGGCATGTGGGAACCTCCTAGACCAGGGCTCGAACCCGTGTCCCCTGCATTGGCAGGCAGATTCTCAACCACTGCGCCACCACGGAAGCCCCTGTTCTGCTTTATTTTAAAAGAAGTACCCTTTTCAGGACTCCTAGGCCCCTCGGGTGTGCATCATTTTCCCTCCAAGATCAGTGAGTACCTCCAGACCCCTGTGGGCCTGCTGAGCAACATCGAGGCCCAAAGGTCGGTCTCTCGTAGGCCCTCTGTGTATGCCGAGTGATGGGCAACACACTGCTCGTTCCTTAAGGAGAGCTACATTTCCAGAGCACTGGAACAGCCTCAGGACCACATTTCTAGGCAGTGCGACGTGCCATGGAAGTGTTCGTCATGGCCCCCGTCTGAGCTTCCATGAAAAAACACTGTGCTTAGAATTCTTCGAGGACCTCTTACCTGAAGTCACTCTCCTCGAGGAGAAAGCCAGCATCCTACCATGCTGTGGCGCTAACGGGACACTCAGCGTGAGCACTTGCCTCGAGGTAAGGCCCTGAATTGCCGTGCAGAAGCGGAGGCGTGCTGCAGTTTTCAGGAGGCCGTAGCCCCTGCTCAGCTTTAGTTTATTTATTTATTCATTTGTTTATCTATCTGTCTATCTATTTATTTATTTTCTTATGTAATTTATCATTTTTGTTTTACTGTGTTGGGTCTTCGTTGCTGCATGTGAGCTTTCTCTAGTTGTAGCGAGCGGGGGCTACTCTTCGTTGCGGTGCTCGGGCTTCTCATTGCGGTGGCTCCTCTTGTTGTGGAGCAGAAGCTCTAGGCACGTGGACTTCAGTAGTTGTTGCATGCGGGCTCAGTCATTGTGGCTCCCGGACTCTAGAGCGCAGGCTCAGTCGCTGTGGAGCACGGGCTTAGTTGCTCCGCAGCGTGTGAGATCTTGGTGGACGAAGGCTCGAACCCATGTCCCCTGCATCGGCAGGTGGATTCCCTACCACTGCACCACAAGCGAAGCCCCTGCTCTGCATTATTTTAACGTCAGTCCGCTTGGCAGGACATCTAGGAGCCTTGCGTGGGCACCCTATTCCCTGCAAGAACACTGAGTCCCCTCAGGGCCCCATGGGCCTTCTAAGCCACATCCAGGCCCGTAGCCCTTCGGAGCCACTCTGTGTATGCCGAGTGTAGGGCAACAGACTGCACTCTTTCTTGGGACAGCTTGATTTCCTCAACACTCCCACAGGTCGACGAACACCTTTCTACCAGGTCCAACATTCCGTGCAAGTCTGCCTCATTACCCTAGTCTGAGCTGCACTGAGAATAACCCCCGGCTTCGCATTCCATCTGGGAGCCCCTGCCTGAAGTCACCCTGCCTCCAGGAGAATGTCAGCCTGCGTTCCGACTGCAACTAAAGCCCAGGTCCTCGTGTAACACTGCAGGCTTTTGAAGAGCCACGGGCCCGGAGGCCTAGCGGGGCGATCCTTGGTTGAGACAGTTCGCTATTTGCAGAACACCCTGCTTCGAGGAGTTGATTCAGGGAAGGAACCACTGGGTAACCTGTGTCTGTTTGGACTTGTTAGAAAGCACAGGGATGTATGCTGCGTGTGCCCGTGGAAATGGGGGCCTGATGGAACTAGCCTTGCTTTCCCATTTGGAAAGCTCCATTCATGCTGCCTTGAAGCTACTTGAAATTGACTGCTGTTGACAGGCCACTAGCCACTGTAGGCATGGCTCTGGGAAGAAAAGGAGTTTTCTCTAGCTAAGCCGGGTGCTTCGATGGCCGGGGTGGTGCTCATCCTGAAACGCTCTAGAGCTAAAGGGAAACTCAACGTGAGTACTGGCCTCGAGGTAAGTCCCTGAGTAGCCGTGCAGAAATGGAGGCATGCAGCCCTTTCCACGAGGTCTTAGTCGCTGTTCTGCTTTATTGTATTTTATTTTTTTAATGTTTTATTGTTTTTTTAAGATTTATGTATTGATTGATTGATTGCTATGTTGGGTCTTCGTTTCTGTGCTAGGGCCCTCTCCAGTTGCGGTAAGTGGGGGCGACTCTTCATCGCGGTGCGTAGGCCTCTCACTATCGCGGCCTCTCTTGTTGCGGAGCACAGGCTCCAGAGGCGCAGGCTCAGTGGTTGTGTCTCACGTGCCCAGTTGCTCCGCGGCATGTGGGAACCTCCTAGACCAGGGCTCGAACCCGTGTCCCCTGCATTGGCAGGCAGATTCTCAACCACTGCGCCACCACGGAAGCCCCTGTTCTGCTTTATTTTAAAAGAAGTACCCTTTTCAGGACTCCTAGGCCCCTCGGGTGTGCATCATTTTCCCTCCAAGATCAGTGAGTACCTCCAGACCCCTGTGGGCCTGCTGAGCAACATCGAGGCCCAAAGGTCGGTCTCTCGTAGGCCCTCTGTGTATGCCGAGTGATGGGCAACACACTGCTCGTTCCTTAAGGAGAGCTACATTTCCAGAGCACTGGAACAGCCTCAGGACCACATTTCTAGGCAGTGCGACGTGCCATGGAAGTGTTCGTCATGGCCCCCGTCTGAGCTTCCATGAAAAAACACTGTGCTTAGAATTCTTCGAGGACCTCTTACCTGAAGTCACTCTCCTCGAGGAGAAAGCCAGCATCCTACCATGCTGTGGCGCTAACGGGACACTCAGCGTGAGCACTTGCCTCGAGGTAAGGCCCTGAATTGCCGTGCAGAAGCGGAGGCGTGCTGCAGTTTTCAGGAGGCCGTAGCCCCTGCTCAGCTTTAGTTTATTTATTTATTCATTTGTTTATCTATCTGTCTATCTATTTATTTATTTTCTTATGTAATTTATCATTTTTGTTTTACTGTGTTGGGTCTTCGTTGCTGCATGTGAGCTTTCTCTAGTTGTAGCGAGCGGGGGCTACTCTTCGTTGCGGTGCTCGGGCTTCTCATTGCGGTGGCTCCTCTTGTTGTGGAGCAGAAGCTCTAGGCACGTGGACTTCAGTAGTTGTTGCATGCGGGCTCAGTCATTGTGGCTCCCGGACTCTAGAGCGCAGGCTCAGTCGCTGTGGAGCACGGGCTTAGTTGCTCCGCAGCGTGTGAGATCTTGGTGGACGAAGGCTCGAACCCATGTCCCCTGCATCGGCAGGTGGATTCCCTACCACTGCACCACAAGCGAAGCCCCTGCTCTGCATTATTTTAACGTCAGTCCGCTTGGCAGGACATCTAGGAGCCTTGCGTGGGCACCCTATTCCCTGCAAGAACACTGAGTCCCCTCAGGGTCCCATGGGCCTTCTAACCCACATCCAGGCCCGTAGCCCGTCGGAGCCACTCTGTGTATGCCGAGTGTAGGGCAACAGACTGCACTCTTTCTTGGGACAGCTTGATTTCCTCAACACTCCCACAGGTCGACGAACACCTTTATACCAGGTCCAACATTCCGTGCAAGTCTGCCTCATTACCCTAGTCTGAGCTGCACTGAGAATAACCCCCGGCTTCGCATTCCATCTGGGAGCCCCTGCCTGAAGTCACCCTGCCTCCAGGAGAATGTCAGCCTGCGTTCCGACTGCAACTAAAGCCCAGTTCGTCGTGTAACACTGCAGCCTTTTGAAGAGCCACGGGCCCGGAGGCTTAGCTGGAGCGATCCTTGGTTGAGACAGTACGCTATTTGCAGAACACCCTGCTTCGAGGAGTTGATTCAGGGAAGGAACCACTGGGTAACCTGTGTCTGTTTGGACTTGTTAGAAAGCACAGGGATGTATGCTGCGTGTGCCCGTGGAAATGGGGGCCTGATGGAACTAGCCTTGCTTTCCCATTTGGAAAGCTCCATTCATGCTGCCTTGAAGCTACTTGAAATTGACTGCTGTTGACAGGCCACTAGCCACTGTAGGCATGGCTCTGGGAAGAAAAGGAGTTTTCTCTAGCTAAGCCGGGTGCTTCGATGGCCGGGGTGGAGCTCATCCTGCCACGCTCTAGAGCTAAAGGGAAACTCAACGTGAGTACTGGCCTCGAGGTAAGTCCCTGAGTAGCCGTGCAGAAATGGAGGCATGCAGCCCTTTCCACGAGGTCTTAGTCGCTGTTCTGCTTTATTGTATTTTATTTTTTTAATGTTTTATTGTTTTTTTAAGATTTATGTATTGATTGATTGATTGCTATGTTGGGTCTTCGTTTCTGTGCTAGGGCCCTCTCCAGTTGCGGTAAGTGGGGGCGACTCTTCAACGCGGTGCGTAGGCCTCTCACTATCGCGGCCTCTCTTGTTGCAGAGCACAGGCTCCAGAGGCGCAGGCTCAGTAGTTGTGGCTCACGGGTCCAGTTGCTCCGCGGCATGTGGGATCCTCCCAGACCAGGGCTCGAACCCGTGTCCCCTGCATTGGCAGGCAGATTCTCAACCACTGCGCCCCCAGGGAAGACCCTGTTCTGCTTTATTTTAAAAGAAGTACCCTTTTCAGGACTCCTAGGCCCCTCGGGTGAGCATCATTTTCCCTCCAAGATCAGTGAGTACCTCCAGACCCCTGTGGGCCTGCTGAGCAACACCGAGACCCAAAGGTCGGTCCCTCGGAGGCCCTCTGTGTATGCCGAGTGATGGGCAACACACTGCTCGTTCCTTAAGGAGAGCTACATTTCCAGAGCACTGGAACAGCCTCAGGACCACATTTCTAGGCAGTGCGACGTGCCATGGAAGTGTTCGTCATGGCCCCCGTCTGAGCTTCCATGAGAAAACACTGTGCTTAGAATTCTTCGAGGACCTCTTACCTGAAGTCACTCTGCTCGAGGAGAAAGCCAGCATCCTACCATGCTGTGGCGCTAACGGGACACTCAGCGTGAGCACTTGCCTCGAGGTAAGGCCCTGAATTGCCGTGCAGAAGCGGAGGCGTGCTGCAGTTTTCAGGAGGCCGTAGCCCCTGCTCAGCTTTAGTTTATTTATTTATTCATTTGTTTATCTATCTGTCTATCTATTTATTTATTTTCTTATGTAATTTATCATTTTTGTTTTACTGTGTTGGGTCTTCGTTGCTGCATGTGAGCTTTCTCTAGTTGTAGCGAGCGGGGGCTACTCTTCGTTGCGGTGCTCGGGCTTCTCATTGCGGTGGCTCCTCTTGTTGTGGAGCAGAAGCTCTAGGCACGTGGACTTCAGTAGTTGTTGCATGCGGGCTCAGTCATTGTGGCTCCCGGACTCTAGAGCGCAGGCTCAGTCGCTGTGGAGCACGGGCTTAGTTGCTCCGCAGCGTGTGAGATCTTGGTGGACGAAGGCTCGAACCCATGTCCCCTGCATCGGCAGGTGGATTCCCTACCACTGCACCACAAGCGAAGCCCCTGCTCTGCATTATTTTAACGTCAGTCCGCTTGGCAGGACATCTAGGAGCCTTGCGTGGGCACCCTATTCCCTGCAAGAACACTGAGTCCCCTCAGGGTCCCATGGGCCTTCTAACCCACATCCAGGCCCGTAGCCCGTCGGAGCCACTCTGTGTATGCCGAGTGTAGGGCAACAGACTGCACTCTTTCTTGGGACAGCTTGATTTCCTCAACACTCCCACAGGTCGACGAACACCTTTATACCAGGTCCAACATTCCGTGCAAGTCTGCCTCATTACCCTAGTCTGAGCTGCACTGAGAATAACCCCCGGCTTCGCATTCCATCTGGGACCCCCTGCCTGAAGTCACCCTGCCTCCAGGAGAATGTCAGCCTGCGTTCCGACTGCAACTAAAGCCCAGTTCGTCGTGTAACACTGCAGCCTTTTGAAGAGCCACGGGCCCGGAGGCTTAGCTGGAGCGATCCTTGGTTGAGACAGTACGCTATTTGCAGAACACCCTGCTTCGAGGAGTTGATTCAGGGAAGGAACCACTGGGTAACCTGTGTCTGTTTGGACTTGTTAGAAAGCACAGGGATGTATGCTGCGTGTGCCCGTGGAAATGGGGGCCTGATGGAACTAGCCTTGCTTTCCCATTTGGAAAGCTCCATTCATGCTGCCTTGAAGCTACTTGAAATTGACTGCTGTTGACAGGCCACTAGCCACTGTAGGCATGGCTCTGGGAAGAAAAGGAGTTTTCTCTAGCTAAGCCGGGTGCTTCGATGGCCGGGGTGGAGCTCATCCTGCCACGCTCTAGAGCTAAAGGGAAACTCAACGTGAGTACTGGCCTCGAGGTAAGTCCCTGAGTAGCCGTGCAGAAATGGAGGCATGCAGCCCTTTCCACGAGGTCTTAGTCGCTGTTCTGCTTTATTGTATTTTATTTTTTTAATGTTTTATTGTTTTTTTAAGATTAATGTATTGATTGATTGATTGCTATGTTGGGTCTTCGTTTCTGTGCTAGGGGCCTCTCCAGTTGCGGTAAGTGGGGGCGACTCTTCATCGCGGTGCGTAGGCCTCTCACTATCGCGGCCTCTCTTGTTGCGGAGCACAGGCTCCAGAGGCGCAGGCTCAGTGGTTGTGTCTCACGTGCCCAGTTGCTCCGCGGCATGTGGGAACCTCCTAGACCAGGGCTCGAACCCGTGTCCCCTGCATTGGCAGGCAGATTCTCAACCACTGCGCCACCAGGGAAGCCCCTGTTCTGCTTTATTTTAAAAGAAGTATCCTTTTCAGGACTCCTAGGCCCCTCGGGTGTGCATCATTTTCCCTCCAAGATCAGTGAGTACCTCCAGACCCCTGTGGGCCTGCTGAGCAACATCGAGGCCCAAAGGTCGGTCTCTCGTAGGCCCTCTGTGTATGCCGAGTGATGGGCAACACACTGCTCGTTCCTTAAGGAGAGCTACATTTCCAGAGCACTGGAACAGCCTCAGGACCACATTTCTAGACAGTGCGACGTGCCATGGAAGTGTTCGTCATGGCCCCCGTCTGAGCTTCCATGAGAAAACACTGTGCTTAGAATTCTTCGAGGACCTCTTACCTGAAGTCACTCTGCTCGAAGAGAAAGCCAGCATCCTACCATGCTGTGGCGCTAACGGGACACTCAGCGTGAGCACTTGCCTCGAGGTAAGGCCCTGAATTGCCGTGCAGAAGCGGAGGCGTGCTGCAGTTTTCAGGAGGCCGTAGCCCCTGCTCAGCTTTAGTTTATTTATTTATTCATTTGTTTATCTATCTGTCTATCTATTTATTTATTTTCTTATGTAATTTATCATTTTTGTTTTACTGTGTTGGGTCTTCGTTGCTGCATGTGAGCTTTCTCTAGTTGTAGCGAGCGGGGGCTACTCTTCGTTGCGGTGCTCGGGCTTCTCATTGCGGTGGCTCCTCTTGTTGTGGAGCAGAAGCTCTAGGCACGTGGACTTCAGTAGTTGTTGCATGCGGGCTCAGTCATTGTGGCTCCCGGACTCTAGAGCGCAGGCTCAGTGGCTGTGGAGAACGGGCTTAGTTGCTCCGCAGCGTGTGAGATCTTGGTGGACGAAGGCTCGAACCCATGTCCCCTGCATCGGCAGGTGGATTCCCAACCACTGCACCACAAGCGAAGCCCCTGCTCTGCATTATTTTAACGTCAGTCCGCTTGGCAGGACATCTAGGAGCCTTGCGTGGGCACCCTATTCCCTGCAAGAACACTGAGTCCCCTCAGGGCCCCATGGGCCTTCTAAGCCACATCCAGGCCCGTAGCCCTTCGGAGCCACTTTGTGTATGCCGAGTGTAGGGCAACAGACTGCACACTTTCTTGGGACAGCTTGATTTCCTCAACACTCCCACCGGTCGACGAACACCTTTCTAGCAGGTCCAACATTCCGTGCAAGTCTGCCTCATTACCCTAGTCTGAGCTGCACTGAGAATAACCCCCGGCTTCGCATTCCATCTGGGACCCCCTGCCTGAAGTCACCCTGCCTCCAGGAGAATGTCAGCCTGCGTTCCGACTGCAACTAATGCCCAGTTCCTCGTGTAACACTGCAGGCTTTTGAAGAGCCACGGGCCTGGAGGCCTAGCTGGGGCGATCCTTGGTTGAGACAGTTCGCTATTTGCAGAACACCCTGCTTCGAGGAGTTGATTCAGGGAAGGAACCACTGGGTAACCTGTGTCTGTTTGGACTTGTTAGAAAGCACAGGGATGTATGCTGCGTGTGCCCGTGGAAATGGGGGCCTGATGGAACTAGCCTTGCTTTCCCATTTTGAAAGCTCCATTCATGCTGCCTTGAAGCTACTTGAAATTGATTGCTGTTGACAGGCCACTAGCCACTGTAGGCATGGCTCTGGGAAGAAAAGGAGTTTTCTCTAGCTAAGCCGGGTGCTTCGATGGCCGGGGTGGAGCTCATCCTGCCACGCTCTAGAGCTAAAGGGAAACTCAACGTGAGTACTGGCCTCGAGGTAAGTCCCTGAGTAGCCGTGCAGAAATGGAGGCATGCAGCTCTTTCCACGAGGTCTTAGTCGCTGTTCTGCTTTATTGTATTTTATTTTTTTAATGTTTTATTGTTTTTTTAAGATTTATGTATTGATTGATTGATTGCTATGTTGGGTCTTCGTTTCTGTGCTAGGGCCCTCTCCAGTTGCGGTAAGTGGGGGCGACTCTTCATCGCGGTGCGTAGGCCGCTCACTATCGCGGCCTCTCTTGTTGCGGAGCACAGGCTCCAGAGGCGCAGGCTCAGTGGTTGTGTCTCACGTGCCCAGTTGCTCCGCGGCATGTGGGAACCTCCTAGACCAGGGCTCGAACCCGTGTCCCCTGCATTGGCAGGCAGATTCTCAACCACTGCGCCACCACGGAAGCCCCTGTTCTGCTTTATTTTAAAAGAAGTACCCTTTTCAGGACTCCTAGGCCCCTCGGGTGTGCATCATTTTCCCTCCAAGATCAGTGAGTACCTCCAGACCCCTGTGGGCCTGCTGAGCAACACCGAGGCCCAAAGGTCGGTCCCTCGGAGGCCCTCTGTGTATGCCGAGTGATGGGCAACACACTGCTCGTTCCTTAAGGAGAGCTACATTTCCAGAGCACTGGAACAGCCTCAGGACCACATTTCTAGGCAGTGCGATGTGCTATGGAAGTGTTCGTCATGGCCCCCGTCTGAGCTTCCATGAGAAAACACTGTGCTTAGAATTCTTCGAGGACCTCTTACCTGAAGTCCCTCTGCTCGAGGAGAAAGCCAGGATCCTACCATGCTGTGGCGCTAACGGGACACTCAGCGTGAGCACTTGCCTCGAGGTAAGGCCCTGAATTGCCGTGCAGAAGCGGAGGCGTGCTGCAGTTTTCAGGAGGCCGTAGCCCCTGCTCAGCTTTAGTTTATTTATTTATTCATTTGTTTATCTATCTGTCTATCTATTTATTTATTTTCTTATGTAATTTATCATTTTTGTTTTACTGTGTTGGGTCTTCGTTGCTGCATGTGAGCTTTCTCTAGTTGTAGCGAGCGGGGGCTACTCTTCGTTGCGGTGCTCGGGCTTCTCATTGCGGTGGCTCCTCTTGTTGTGGAGCAGAAGCTCTAGGCACGTGGACTTCAGTAGTTGTTGCATGCGGGCTCAGTCATTGTGGCTCCCGGACTCTAGAGCGCAGGCTCAGTCGCTGTGGAGCACGGGCTTAGTTGCTCCGCAGCGTGTGAGATCTTGGTGGACGAAGGCTCGAACCCATGTCCCCTGCATCGGCAGGTGGATTCCCTACCACTGCACCACAAGCGAAGCCCCTGCTCTGCATTATTTTAACGTCAGTCCGCTTGGCAGGACATCTAGGAGCCTTGCGTGGGCACCCTATTCCCTGCAAGAACACTGAGTCCCCTCAGGGCCCCATGGGCCTTCTAAGCCACATCCAGGCCCGTAGCCCTTCGGAGCCACTCTGTGTATGCCGAGTGTAGGGCAACAGACTGCACTCTTTCTTGGGACAGCTTGATTTCCTCAACACTCCCACAGGTCGACGAACACCTTTCTACCAGGTCCAACATTCCGTGCAAGTCTGCCTCATTACCCTAGTCTGAGCTGCACTGAGAATAACCCCCGGCTTCGCATTCCATCTGGGAGCCCCTGCCTGAAGTCACCCTGCCTCCAGGAGAATGTCAGCCTGCGTTCCGACTGCAACTAATGCCCAGTTCCTCGTGTAACACTGCAGGCTTTTGAAGAGCCATGGGCCTGGAGGCCTAGCTGGGGCGATCCTTGGTTGAGACAGTTCGCTATTTGCAGAACACCCTGCTTCGAGGAGTTGATTCAGGGAAGGAACCACTGGGTAACCTGTGTCTGTTTGGACTTGTTAGAAAGCACAGGGATGTATGCTGCGTGTGCCCGTGGAAATGGGGGCCTGATGGAACTAGCCTTGCTTTCCCATTTGGAAAGCTCCATTCATGCTGCCTTGAAGCTACTTGAAATTGACTGCTGTTGACAGGCCACTAGCCACTGTAGGCATGGCTCTGGGAAGAAAAGGAGTTTTCTCTAGCTAAGCCGGGTGCTTCGATGGCCGGGGTGGAGCTCATCCTGAAACGCTCTAGAGCTAAAGGGAAACTCAACGTGAGTACTGGCCTCGAGGTAAGTCCCTGAGTAGCCGTGCAGAAATGGAGGCATGCAGCCCTTTCCACGAGGTCTTAGTCGCTGTTCTGCTTTATTGTATTTTATTTTTTTAATGTTTTATTGTTTTTTTAAGATTTATGTATTGATTGATTGATTGCTATGTTGGGTCTTCGTTTCTGTGCTAGGGCCCTCTCCAGTTGCGGTAAGTGGGGGCGACTCTTCATCGCGGTGCGTAGGCCTCTCACTATCGCGGCCTCTCTTGTTGCGGAGCACAGGCTCCAGAGGCGCAGGCTCAGTGGTTGTGTCTCACGTGCCCAGTTGCTCCGCGGCATGTGGGAACCTCCTAGACCAGGGCTCGAACCCGTGTCCCCTGCATTGGCAGGCAGATTCTCAACCACTGCGCCACCACGGAAGCCCCTGTTCTGCTTTATTTTAAAAGAAGTACCCTTTTCAGGACTCCTAGGCCCCTCGGGTGTGCATCATTTTCCCTCCAAGATCAGTGAGTACCTCCAGACCCCTGTGGGCCTGCTGAGCAACATCGAGGCCCAAAGGTCGGTCTCTCGTAGGCCCTCTGTGTATGCCGAGTGATGGGCAACACACTGCTCGTTCCTTAAGGAGAGCTACATTTCCAGAGCACTGGAACAGCCTCAGGACCACATTTCTAGGCAGTGCGACGTGCCATGGAAGTGTTCGTCATGGCCCCCGTCTGAGCTTCCATGAAAAAACACTGTGCTTAGAATTCTTCGAGGACCTCTTACCTGAAGTCACTCTCCTCGAGGAGAAAGCCAGCATCCTACCATGCTGTGGCGCTAACGGGACACTCAGCGTGAGCACTTGCCTCGAGGTAAGGCCCTGAATTGCCGTGCAGAAGCGGAGGCGTGCTGCAGTTTTCAGGAGGCCGTAGCCCCTGCTCAGCTTTAGTTTATTTATTTATTCATTTGTTTATCTATCTGTCTATCTATTTATTTATTTTCTTATGTAATTTATCATTTTTGTTTTACTGTGTTGGGTCTTCGTTGCTGCATGTGAGCTTTCTCTAGTTGTAGCGAGCGGGGGCTACTCTTCGTTGCGGTGCTCGGGCTTCTCATTGCGGTGGCTCCTCTTGTTGTGGAGCAGAAGCTCTAGGCACGTGGACTTCAGTAGTTGTTGCATGCGGGCTCAGTCATTGTGGCTCCCGGACTCTAGAGCGCAGGCTCAGTCGCTGTGGAGCACGGGCTTAGTTGCTCCGCAGCGTGTGAGATCTTGGTGGACGAAGGCTCGAACCCATGTCCCCTGCATCGGCAGGTGGATTCCCTACCACTGCACCACAAGCGAAGCCCCTGCTCTGCATTATTTTAACGTCAGTCCGCTTGGCAGGACATCTAGGAGCCTTGCGTGGGCACCCTATTCCCTGCAAGAACACTGAGTCCCCTCAGGGCCCCATGGGCCTTCTAAGCCACATCCAGGCCCGTAGCCCTTCGGAGCCACTCTGTGTATGCCGAGTGTAGGGCAACAGACTGCACTCTTTCTTGGGACAGCTTGATTTCCTCAACACTCCCACAGGTCGACGAACACCTTTCTACCAGGTCCAACATTCCGTGCAAGTCTGCCTCATTACCCTAGTCTGAGCTGCACTGAGAATAACCCCCGGCTTCGCATTCCATCTGGGAGCCCCTGCCTGAAGTCACCCTGCCTCCAGGAGAATGTCAGCCTGCGTTCCGACTGCAACTAAAGCCCAGGTCCTCGTGTAACACTGCAGGCTTTTGAAGAGCCACGGGCCCGGAGGCCTAGCGGGGCGATCCTTGGTTGAGACAGTTCGCTATTTGCAGAACACCCTGCTTCGAGGAGTTGATTCAGGGAAGGAACCACTGGGTAACCTGTGTCTGTTTGGACTTGTTAGAAAGCACAGGGATGTATGCTGCGTGTGCCCGTGGAAATGGGGGCCTGATGGAACTAGCCTTGCTTTCCCATTTGGAAAGCTCCATTCATGCTGCCTTGAAGCTACTTGAAATTGACTGCTGTTGACAGGCCACTAGCCACTGTAGGCATGGCTCTGGGAAGAAAAGGAGTTTTCTCTAGCTAAGCCGGGTGCTTCGATGGCCGGGGTGGTGCTCATCCTGAAACGCTCTAGAGCTAAAGGGAAACTCAACGTGAGTACTGGCCTCGAGGTAAGTCCCTGAGTAGCCGTGCAGAAATGGAGGCATGCAGCCCTTTCCACGAGGTCTTAGTCGCTGTTCTGCTTTATTGTATTTTATTTTTTTAATGTTTTATTGTTTTTTTAAGATTTATGTATTGATTGATTGATTGCTATGTTGGGTCTTCGTTTCTGTGCTAGGGCCCTCTCCAGTTGCGGTAAGTGGGGGCGACTCTTCATCGCGGTGCGTAGGCCTCTCACTATCGCGGCCTCTCTTGTTGCGGAGCACAGGCTCCAGAGGCGCAGGCTCAGTGGTTGTGTCTCACGTGCCCAGTTGCTCCGCGGCATGTGGGAACCTCCTAGACCAGGGCTCGAACCCGTGTCCCCTGCATTGGCAGGCAGATTCTCAACCACTGCGCCACCACGGAAGCCCCTGTTCTGCTTTATTTTAAAAGAAGTACCCTTTTCAGGACTCCTAGGCCCCTCGGGTGTGCATCATTTTCCCTCCAAGATCAGTGAGTACCTCCAGACCCCTGTGGGCCTGCTGAGCAACATCGAGGCCCAAAGGTCGGTCTCTCGTAGGCCCTCTGTGTATGCCGAGTGATGGGCAACACACTGCTCGTTCCTTAAGGAGAGCTACATTTCCAGAGCACTGGAACAGCCTCAGGACCACATTTCTAGGCAGTGCGACGTGCCATGGAAGTGTTCGTCATGGCCCCCGTCTGAGCTTCCATGAAAAAACACTGTGCTTAGAATTCTTCGAGGACCTCTTACCTGAAGTCACTCTCCTCGAGGAGAAAGCCAGCATCCTACCATGCTGTGGCGCTAACGGGACACTCAGCGTGAGCACTTGCCTCGAGGTAAGGCCCTGAATTGCCGTGCAGAAGCGGAGGCGTGCTGCAGTTTTCAGGAGGCCGTAGCCCCTGCTCAGCTTTAGTTTATTTATTTATTCATTTGTTTATCTATCTGTCTATCTATTTATTTATTTTCTTATGTAATTTATCATTTTTGTTTTACTGTGTTGGGTCTTCGTTGCTGCATGTGAGCTTTCTCTAGTTGTAGCGAGCGGGGGCTACTCTTCGTTGCGGTGCTCGGGCTTCTCATTGCGGTGGCTCCTCTTGTTGTGGAGCAGAAGCTCTAGGCACGTGGACTTCAGTAGTTGTTGCATGCGGGCTCAGTCATTGTGGCTCCCGGACTCTAGAGCGCAGGCTCAGTCGCTGTGGAGCACGGGCTTAGTTGCTCCGCAGCGTGTGAGATCTTGGTGGACGAAGGCTCGAACCCATGTCCCCTGCATCGGCAGGTGGATTCCCTACCACTGCACCACAAGCGAAGCCCCTGCTCTGCATTATTTTAACGTCAGTCCGCTTGGCAGGACATCTAGGAGCCTTGCGTGGGCACCCTATTCCCTGCAAGAACACTGAGTCCCCTCAGGGTCCCATGGGCCTTCTAACCCACATCCAGGCCCGTAGCCCGTCGGAGCCACTCTGTGTATGCCGAGTGTAGGGCAACAGACTGCACTCTTTCTTGGGACAGCTTGATTTCCTCAACACTCCCACAGGTCGACGAACACCTTTATACCAGGTCCAACATTCCGTGCAAGTCTGCCTCATTACCCTAGTCTGAGCTGCACTGAGAATAACCCCCGGCTTCGCATTCCATCTGGGAGCCCCTGCCTGAAGTCACCCTGCCTCCAGGAGAATGTCAGCCTGCGTTCCGACTGCAACTAAAGCCCAGTTCGTCGTGTAACACTGCAGCCTTTTGAAGAGCCACGGGCCCGGAGGCTTAGCTGGAGCGATCCTTGGTTGAGACAGTACGCTATTTGCAGAACACCCTGCTTCGAGGAGTTGATTCAGGGAAGGAACCACTGGGTAACCTGTGTCTGTTTGGACTTGTTAGAAAGCACAGGGATGTATGCTGCGTGTGCCCGTGGAAATGGGGGCCTGATGGAACTAGCCTTGCTTTCCCATTTGGAAAGCTCCATTCATGCTGCCTTGAAGCTACTTGAAATTGACTGCTGTTGACAGGCCACTAGCCACTGTAGGCATGGCTCTGGGAAGAAAAGGAGTTTTCTCTAGCTAAGCCGGGTGCTTCGATGGCCGGGGTGGAGCTCATCCTGCCACGCTCTAGAGCTAAAGGGAAACTCAACGTGAGTACTGGCCTCGAGGTAAGTCCCTGAGTAGCCGTGCAGAAATGGAGGCATGCAGCCCTTTCCACGAGGTCTTAGTCGCTGTTCTGCTTTATTGTATTTTATTTTTTTAATGTTTTATTGTTTTTTTAAGATTTATGTATTGATTGATTGATTGCTATGTTGGGTCTTCGTTTCTGTGCTAGGGCCCTCTCCAGTTGCGGTAAGTGGGGGCGACTCTTCAACGCGGTGCGTAGGCCTCTCACTATCGCGGCCTCTCTTGTTGCAGAGCACAGGCTCCAGAGGCGCAGGCTCAGTAGTTGTGGCTCACGGGTCCAGTTGCTCCGCGGCATGTGGGATCCTCCCAGACCAGGGCTCGAACCCGTGTCCCCTGCATTGGCAGGCAGATTCTCAACCACTGCGCCCCCAGGGAAGACCCTGTTCTGCTTTATTTTAAAAGAAGTACCCTTTTCAGGACTCCTAGGCCCCTCGGGTGAGCATCATTTTCCCTCCAAGATCAGTGAGTACCTCCAGACCCCTGTGGGCCTGCTGAGCAACACCGAGGCCCAAAGGTCGGTCCCTCGGAGGCCCTCTGTGTATGCCGAGTGATGGGCAACACACTGCTCGTTCCTTAAGGAGAGCTACATTTCCAGAGCACTGGAACAGCCTCAGGACCACATTTCTAGGCAGTGCGACGTGCCATGGAAGTGTTCGTCATGGCCCCCGTCTGAGCTTCCATGAGAAAACACTGTGCTTAGAATTCTTCGAGGACCTCTTACCTGAAGTCACTCTGCTCGAGGAGAAAGCCAGCATCCTACCATGCTGTGGCGCTAACGGGACACTCAGCGTGAGCACTTGCCTCGAGGTAAGGCCCTGAATTGCCGTGCAGAAGCGGAGGCGTGCTGCAGTTTTCAGGAGGCCGTAGCCCCTGCTCAGCTTTAGTTTATTTATTTATTGATTTGTTTATCTATCTGTCTATCTATTTATTTATTTTCTTATGTAATTTATCATTTTTGTTTTACTGTGTTGGGTCTTCGTTGCTGCATGTGAGCTTTCTCTAGTTGTAGCGAGCGGGGGCTACTCTTCGTTGCGGTGCTCGGGCTTCTCATTGCGGTGGCTCCTCTTGTTGTGGAGCAGAAGCTCTAGGCACGTGGACTTCAGTAGTTGTTGCATGCGGGCTCAGTCATTGTGGCTCCCGGACTCTAGAGCGCAGGCTCAGTCGCTGTGGAGCACGGGCTTAGTTGCTCTGCAGCATGTGAGATCTTGGTGGACGAAGGCTCGAACCCATGTCCCCTGCATCGGCAGGTGGATTCCCAACCACTGCACCACAAGCGAAGCCCCTGCTCTGCATTATTTTAACGTCAGTCCGCTTGGCAGGACATCTAGGAGCCTTGCGTGGGCACCCTATTCCCTGCAAGAACACTGAGTCCCCTCAGGGCCCTATGGGCCTTCTAAGCCACATCCAGGCCCGTAGCCCTTCGGAGCCACTTTGTGTATGCCGAGTGTAGGGCAACAGACTGCACACTTTCTTGGGACAGCTTGATTTCCTCAACACTCCCACAGGTCGACGAACACCTTTCTAGCAGGTCCAACATTCCGTGCAAGTCTGCCTCATTACCCTAGTCTGAGCTGCACTGAGAATAACCCCCGGCTTCGCATTCCATCTGGGACCCCCTGCCTGAAGTCACCCTGCCTCCAGGAGAATGTCAGCCTGCGTTCCGACTGCAACTAAAGCCCAGTTCGTCGTGTAACACTGCAGCCTTTTGAAGAGCCACGGGCCCGGAGGCTTAGCTGGAGCGATCCTTGGTTGAGACAGTACGCTATTTGCAGAACACCCTGCTTCGAGGAGTTGATTCAGGGAAGGAACCACTGGGTAACCTGTGTCTGTTTGGACTTGTTAGAAAGCACAGGGATGTATGCTGCGTGTGCCCGTGGAAATGGGGGCCTGATGGAACTAGCCTTGCTTTCCCATTTTGAAAGCTCCATTCATGCTGCCTTGAAGCTACTTGAAATTGACTGCTGTTGACAGGCCACTAGCCACTGTAGGCATGGCTCTGGGAAGAAAAGGAGTTTTCTCTAGCTAAGCCGGGTGCTTCGATGGCCGGGGTGGAGCTCATCCTGCCACGCTCTAGAGCTAAAGGGAAACTCAACGTGAGTACTGGCCTCGAGGTAAGTCCCTGAGTAGCCGTGCAGAAATGGAGGCATGCAGCCCTTTCCACGAGGTCTTAGTCGCTGTTCTGCTTTATTGTATTTTATTTTTTTAATGTTTTATTGTTTTTTTAAGATTAATGTATTGATTGATTGATTGCTATGTTGGGTCTTCGTTTCTGTGCTAGGGGCCTCTCCAGTTGCGGTAAGTGGGGGCGACTCTTCATCGCGGTGCGTAGGCCTCTCACTATCGCGGCCTCTCTTGTTGCGGAGCACAGGCTCCAGAGGCGCAGGCTCAGTGGTTGTGTCTCACGTGCCCAGTTGCTCCGCGGCATGTGGGAACCTCCTAGACCAGGGCTCGAACCCGTGTCCCCTGCATTGGCAGGCAGATTCTCAACCACTGCGCCACCAGGGAAGCCCCTGTTCTGCTTTATTTTAAAAGAAGTATCCTTTTCAGGACTCCTAGGCCCCTCGGGTGTGCATCATTTTCCCTCCAAGATCAGTGAGTACCTCCAGACCCCTGTGGGCCTGCTGAGCAACATCGAGGCCCAAAGGTCGGTCTCTCGTAGGCCCTCTGTGTATGCCGAGTGATGGGCAACACACTGCTCGTTCCTTAAGGAGAGCTACATTTCCAGAGCACTGGAACAGCCTCAGGACCACATTTCTAGACAGTGCGACGTGCCATGGAAGTGTTCGTCATGGCCCCCGTCTGAGCTTCCATGAGAAAACACTGTGCTTAGAATTCTTCGAGGACCTCTTACCTGAAGTCACTCTGCTCGAAGAGAAAGCCAGCATCCTACCATGCTGTGGCGCTAACGGGACACTCAGCGTGAGCACTTGCCTCGAGGTAAGGCCCTGAATTGCCGTGCAGAAGCGGAGGCGTGCTGCAGTTTTCAGGAGGCCGTAGCCCCTGCTCAGCTTTAGTTTATTTATTTATTCATTTGTTTATCTGTCTATCTATTTATTTATTTTCTTATGTAATTTATCATTTTTGTTTTACTGTGTTGGGTCTTCGTTGCTGCATGTGAGCTTTCTCTAGTTGTAGCGAGCGGGGGCTACTCTTCGTTGCGGTGCTCGGGCTTCTCATTGCGGTGGCTCCTCTTGTTGTGGAGCAGAAGCTCTAGGCACGTGGACTTCAGTAGTTGTTGCATGCGGGCTCAGTCATTGTGGCTCCCGGACTCTAGAGCGCAGGCTCAGTGGCTGTGGAGCACGGGCTTAGTTGCTCCGCAGCGTGTGAGATCTTGGTGGACGAAGGCTCGAACCCATGTCCCCTGCATCGGCAGGTGGATTCCCAACCACTGCACCACAAGCGAAGCCCCTGCTCTGCATTATTTTAACGTCAGTCCGCTTGGCAGGACATCTAGGAGCCTTGCGTGGGCACCCTATTCCCTGCAAGAACACTGAGTCCCCTCAGGGCCCCATGGGCCTTCTAAGCCACATCCAGGCCCGTAGCCCTTCGGAGCCACTTTGTGTATGCCGAGTGTAGGGCAACAGACTGCACACTTTCTTGGGACAGCTTGATTTCCTCAACACTCCCACCGGTCGACGAACACCTTTCTAGCAGGTCCAACATTCCGTGCAAGTCTGCCTCATTACCCTAGTCTGAGCTGCACTGAGAATAACCCCCGGCTTCGCATTCCATCTGGGACCCCCTGCCTGAAGTCACCCTGCCTCCAGGAGAATGTCAGCCTGCGTTCCGACTGCAACTAATGCCCAGTTCCTCGTGTAACACTGCAGGCTTTTGAAGAGCCACGGGCCTGGAGGCCTAGCTGGGGCGATCCTTGGTTGAGACAGTTCGCTATTTGCAGAACACCCTGCTTCGAGGAGTTGATTCAGGGAAGGAACCACTGGGTAACCTGTGTCTGTTTGGACTTGTTAGAAAGCACAGGGATGTATGCTGCGTGTGCCCGTGGAAATGGGGGCCTGATGGAACTAGCCTTGCTTTCCCATTTTGAAAGCTCCATTCATGCTGCCTTGAAGCTACTTGAAATTGATTGCTGTTGACAGGCCACTAGCCACTGTAGGCATGGCTCTGGGAAGAAAAGGAGTTTTCTCTAGCTAAGCCGGGTGCTTCGATGGCCGGGGTGGAGCTCATCCTGCCACGCTCTAGAGCTAAAGGGAAACTCAACGTGAGTACTGGCCTCGAGGTAAGTCCCTGAGTAGCCGTGCAGAAATGGAGGCATGCAGCTCTTTCCACGAGGTCTTAGTCGCTGTTCTGCTTTATTGTATTTTATTTTTTTAATGTTTTATTGTTTTTTTAAGATTTATGTATTGATTGATTGATTGCTATGTTGGGTCTTCGTTTCTGTGCTAGGGCCCTCTCCAGTTGCGGTAAGTGGGGGCGACTCTTCATCGCGGTGCGTAGGCCGCTCACTATCGCGGCCTCTCTTGTTGCGGAGCACAGGCTCCAGAGGCGCAGGCTCAGTGGTTGTGTCTCACGTGCCCAGTTGCTCCGCGGCATGTGGGAACCTCCTAGACCAGGGCTCGAACCCGTGTCCCCTGCATTGGCAGGCAGATTCTCAACCACTGCGCCACCACGGAAGCCCCTGTTCTGCTTTATTTTAAAAGAAGTACCCTTTTCAGGACTCCTAGGCCCCTCGGGTGTGCATCATTTTCCCTCCAAGATCAGTGAGTACCTCCAGACCCCTGTGGGCCTGCTGAGCAACACCGAGGCCCAAAGGTCGGTCCCTCGGAGGCCCTCTGTGTATGCCGAGTGATGGGCAACACACTGCTCGTTCCTTAAGGAGAGCTACATTTCCAGAGCACTGGAACAGCCTCAGGACCACATTTCTAGGCAGTGCGATGTGCTATGGAAGTGTTCGTCATGGCCCCCGTCTGAGCTTCCATGAGAAAACACTGTGCTTAGAATTCTTCGAGGACCTCTTACCTGAAGTCCCTCTGCTCGAGGAGAAAGCCAGGATCCTACCATGCTGTGGCGCTAACGGGACACTCAGCGTGAGCACTTGCCTCGAGGTAAGGCCCTGAATTGCCGTGCAGAAGCGGAGGCGTGCTGCAGTTTTCAGGAGGCCGTAGCCCCTGCTCAGCTTTAGTTTATTTATTTATTCATTTGTTTATCTATCTGTCTATTTATTTATTTTCTTATGTAATTTATCATTTTTGTTTTACTGTGTTGGGTCTTCGTTGCTGCATGTGAGCTTTCTCTAGTTGTAGCGAGCGGGGTCTACTCTTCGTTGCGGTGCTCGGGCTTCTCATTGCGGTGGCTCCTCTTTTTGTGGAGCAGAAGCTCTAGGCACGTGGACTTCAGTAGTTGTTGCATGCGGGCTCAGTCATTGTGGCTCCCGGACTCTAGAGCGCAGGCTCAGTCGCTGTGGAGCACGGGCTTAGTTGCTCCGCAGCGTGTGAGATCTTGGTGGACGAAGGCTCGAACCCATGTCCCCTGCATCGGCAGGTGGATTCCCAACCACTGCACCACAAGCGAAGTCCCTGCTCTGCATTATTTTAACGTCAGTCCGCTTGGCAGGACATCTAGGAGCCTTGCGTGGGCACCCTATTCCCTGCAAGAACACTGAGTCCCCTCAGGGCCCCATGGGCCTTCTAAGCCACATCCAGGCCCGTAGCCCTTCGGAGCCACTCTGTGTATGCCGAGTGTAGGGCAACAGACTGCACTCTTTCTTGGGACAGCTTGATTTCCTCAACACTCCCACAGGTCGACGAACACCTTTCTACCAGGTCCAACATTCCGTGCAAGTCTGCCTCATTACCCTAGTCTGAGCTGCACTGAGAATAACCCCCGGCTTCGCATTCCATCTGGGAGCCCCTGCCTGAAGTCACCCTGCCTCCAGGAGAATGTCAGCCTGCGTTCCGACTGCAACTAAAGCCCAGGTCCTCGTGTAACACTGCAGGCTTTTGAAGAGCCACGGGCCCGGAGGCCTAGCGGGGCGATCCTTGGTTGAGACAGTTCGCTATTTGCAGAACACCCTGCTTCGAGGAGTTGATTCAGGGAAGGAACCACTGGGTAACCTGTGTCTGTTTGGACTTGTTAGAAAGCACAGGGATGTATGCTGCGTGTGCCCGTGGAAATGGGGGCCTGATGGAACTAGCCTTGCTTTCCCATTTGGAAAGCTCCATTCATGCTGCCTTGAAGCTACTTGAAATTGACTGCTGTTGACAGGCCACTAGCCACTGTAGGCATGGCTCTGGGAAGAAAAGGAGTTTTCTCTAGCTAAGCCGGGTGCTTCGATGGCCGGGGTGGAGCTCATCCTGAAACGCTCTAGAGCTAAAGGGAAACTCAACGTGAGTACTGGCCTCGAGGTAAGTCCCTGAGTAGCCGTGCAGAAATGGAGGCATGCAGCCCTTTCCACGAGGTCTTAGTCGCTGTTCTGCTTTATTGTATTTTATTTTTTTAATGTTTTATTGTTTTTTTAAGATTTATGTATTGATTGATTGATTGCTATGTTGGGTCTTCGTTTCTGTGCTAGGGCCCTCTCCAGTTGCGGTAAGTGGGGGCGACTCTTCATCGCGGTGCGTAGGCCTCTCACTATCGCGGCCTCTCTTGTTGCGGAGCACAGGCTCCAGAGGCGCAGGCTCAGTGGTTGTGTCTCACGTGCCCAGTTGCTCCGCGGCATGTGGGAACCTCCTAGACCAGGGCTCGAACCCGTGTCCCCTGCATTGGCAGGCAGATTCTCAACCACTGCGCCACAACGGAAGCCCCTGTTCTGCTTTATTTTAAAAGAAGTACCCTTTTCAGGACTCCTAGGCCCCTCGGGTGTGCATCATTTTCCCTCCAAGATCAGTGAGTACCTCCAGACCCCTGTGGGCCTGCTGAGCAACATCGAGGCCCAAAGGTCGGTCTCTCGTAGGCCCTCTGTGTATGCCGAGTGATGGGCAACACACTGCTCGTTCCTTAAGGAGAGCTACATTTCCAGAGCACTGGAACAGCCTCAGGACCACATTTCTAGGCAGTGCGACGTGCCATGGAAGTGTTCGTCATGGCCCCCGTCTGAGCTTCCATGAAAAAACACTGTGCTTAGAATTCTTCGAGGACCTCTTACCTGAAGTCACTCTCCTCGAGGAGAAAGCCAGCATCCTACCATGCTGTGGCGCTAACGGGACACTCAGCGTGAGCACTTGCCTCGAGGTAAGGCCCTGAATTGCCGTGCAGAAGCGGAGGCGTGCTGCAGTTTTCAGGAGGCCGTAGCCCCTGCTCAGCTTTAGTTTATTTATTTATTCATTTGTTTATCTATCTGTCTATCTATTTATTTATTTTCTTATGTAATTTATCATTTTTGTTTTACTGTGTTGGGTCTTCGTTGCTGCATGTGAGCTTTCTCTAGTTGTAGCGAGCGGGGGCTACTCTTCGTTGCGGTGCTCGGGCTTCTCATTGCGGTGGCTCCTCTTGTTGTGGAGCAGAAGCTCTAGGCACGTGGACTTCAGTAGTTGTTGCATGTGGGCTCAGTCATTGTGGCTCCCGGACTCTAGAGCGCAGGCTCAGTCGCTGTGGAGCACGGGCTTAGTTGCTCCGCAGCGTGTGAGATCTTGGTGGACGAAGGCTCGAACCCATGTCCCCTGCATCGGCAGGTGGATTCCCTACCACTGCACCACAAGCGAAGCCCCTGCTCTGCATTATTTTAACGTCAGTCCGCTTGGCAGGACATCTAGGAGCCTTGCGTGGGCACCCTATTCCCTGCAAGAACACTGAGTCCCCTCAGGGCCCCATGGGCCTTCTAAGCCACATCCAGGCCCGTAGCCCTTCGGAGCCACTCTGTGTATGCCGAGTGTAGGGCAACAGACTGCACTCTTTCTTGGGACAGCTTGATTTCCTCAACACTCCCACAGGTCGACGAACACCTTTCTACCAGGTCCAACATTCCGTGCAAGTCTGCCTCATTACCCTAGTCTGAGCTGCACTGAGAATAACCCCCGGCTTCGCATTCCATCTGGGAGCCCCTGCCTGAAGTCACCCTGCCTCCAGGAGAATGTCAGCCTGCGTTCCGACTGCAACTAAAGCCCAGGTCCTCGTGTAACACTGCAGGCTTTTGAAGAGCCACGGGCCCGGAGGCCTAGCGGGGCGATCCTTGGTTGAGACAGTTCGCTATTTGCAGAACACCCTGCTTCGAGGAGTTGATTCAGGGAAGGAACCACTGGGTAACCTGTGTCTGTTTGGACTTGTTAGAAAGCACAGGGATGTATGCTGCGTGTGCCCGTGGAAATGGGGGCCTGATGGAACTAGCCTTGCTTTCCCATTTGGAAAGCTCCATTCATGCTGCCTTGAAGCTACTTGAAATTGACTGCTGTTGACAGGCCACTAGCCACTGTAGGCATGGCTCTGGGAAGAAAAGGAGTTTTCTCTAGCTAAGCCGGGTGCTTCGATGGCCGGGGTGGTGCTCATCCTGAAACGCTCTAGAGCTAAAGGGAAACTCAACGTGAGTACTGGCCTCGAGGTAAGTCCCTGAGTAGCCGTGCAGAAATGGAGGCATGCAGCCCTTTCCACGAGGTCTTAGTCGCTGTTCTGCTTTATTGTATTTTATTTTTTTAATGTTTTATTGTTTTTTATAGATTTATGTATTGATTGATTGATTGCTATGTTGGGTCTTCGTTTCTGTGCTAGGGCCCTCTCCAGTTGCGGTAAGTGGGGGCGACTCTTCATCGCGGTGCGTAGGCCTCTCACTATCGCGGCCTCTCTTGTTGCGGAGCACAGGCTCCAGAGGCGCAGGCTCAGTGGTTGTGTCTCACGTGCCCAGTTGCTCCGCGGCATGTGGGAACCTCCTAGACCAGGGCTCGAACCCGTGTCCCCTGCATTGGCAGGCAGATTCTCAACCACTGCGCCACCACGGAAGCCCCTGTTCTGCTTTATTTTAAAAGAAGTACCCTTTTCAGGACTCCTAGGCCCCTCGGGTGTGCATCATTTTCCCTCCAAGATCAGTGAGTACCTCCAGACCCCTGTGGGCCTGCTGAGCAACATCGAGGCCCAAAGGTCGGTCTCTCGTAGGCCCTCTGTGTATGCCGAGTGATGGGCAACACACTGCTCGTTCCTTAAGGAGAGCTACATTTCCAGAGCACTGGAACAGCCTCAGGACCACATTTCTAGGCAGTGCGACGTGCCATGGAAGTGTTCGTCATGGCCCCCGTCTGAGCTTCCATGAAAAAACACTGTGCTTAGAATTCTTCGAGGACCTCTTACCTGAAGTCACTCTCCTCGAGGAGAAAGCCAGCATCCTACCATGCTGTGGCGCTAACGGGACACTCAGCGTGAGCACTTGCCTCGAGGTAAGGCCCTGAATTGCCGTGCAGAAGCGGAGGCGTGCTGCAGTTTTCAGGAGGCCGTAGCCCCTGCTCAGCTTTAGTTTATTTATTTATTCATTTGTTTATCTATCTGTCTATCTATTTATTTATTTTCTTATGTAATTTATCATTTTTGTTTTACTGTGTTGGGTCTTCGTTGCTGCATGTGAGCTTTCTCTAGTTGTAGCGAGCGGGGGCTACTCTTCGTTGCGGTGCTCGGGCTTCTCATTGCGGTGGCTCCTCTTGTTGTGGAGCAGAAGCTCTAGGCACGTGGACTTCAGTAGTTGTTGCATGCGGGCTCAGTCATTGTGGCTCCCGGACTCTAGAGCGCAGGCTCAGTCGCTGTGGAGCACGGGCTTAGTTGCTCCGCAGCGTGTGAGATCTTGGTGGACGAAGGCTCGAACCCATGTCCCCTGCATCGGCAGGTGGATTCCCTACCACTGCACCACAAGCGAAGCCCCTGCTCTGCATTATTTTAACGTCAGTCCGCTTGGCAGGACATCTAGGAGCCTTGCGTGGGCACCCTATTCCCTGCAAGAACACTGAGTCCCCTCAGGGCCCCATGGGCCTTCTAAGCCACATCCAGGCCCGTAGCCCTTCGGAGCCACTCTGTGTATGCCGAGTGTAGGGCAACAGACTGCACTCTTTCTTGGGACAGCTTGATTTCCTCAACACTCCCACAGGTCGACGAACACCTTTCTACCAGGTCCAACATTCCGTGCAAGTCTGCCTCATTACCCTAGTCTGAGCTGCCCTGAGAATAACCCCCGGCTTCGCATTCCATCTGGGAGCCCCTGCCTGAAGTCACCCTGCCTCCAGGAGAATGTCAGCCTGCGTTCCGACTGCAACTAAAGCCCAGTTCGTCGTGTAACACTGCAGGCTTTTGAAGAGCCACGGGCCCGGAGGCCTAGCTGGGGCGATCCTTGGTTGAGACAGTTCGCTATTTGCAGAACACCCTGCTTCGAGGAGTTGATTCAGGGAAGGAACCACTGGGTAACCTGTGTCTGTTTGGACTTGTTAGAAAGCACAGGGATGTATGCTGCGTGTGCCCGTGGAAATGGGGGCCTGATGGAACTAGCCTTGCTTTCCCATTTTGAAAGCTCCATTCATGCTGCCTTGAAGCTACTTGAAATTGACTGCTGTTGACAGGCCACTAGCCACTGTAGGCATGGCTCTGGGAAGAAAAGGAGTTTTCTCTAGCTAAGCCGGGTGCTTCGATGGCCGGGGTGGAGCTCATCCTGCCACGCTCTAGAGCTAAAGGGAAACTCAACGTGAGTACTGGCCTCGAGGTAAGTCCCTGAGTAGCCGTGCAGAAATGGAGGCATGCAGCCCTTTCCACGAGGTCTTAGTCGCTGTTCTGCTTTATTGTATTTTATTTTTTTAATGTTTTATTGTTTTTTTAAGATTAATGTATTGATTGATTGATTGCTATGTTGGGTCTTCGTTTCTGTGCTAGGGGCCTCTCCAGTTGCGGTAAGTGGGGGCGACTCTTCATCGCGGTGCGTAGGCCTCTCACTATCGCGGCCTCTCTTGTTGCGGAGCACAGGCTCCAGAGGCGCAGGCTCAGTGGTTGTGTCTCACGTGCCCAGTTGCTCCGCCGCATGTGGGAACCTCCTAGACCAGGGCTCGAACCCGTGTCCCCTGCATTGGCAGGCAGATTCTCAACCACTGCGCCACCAGGGAAGCCACTGTTCTGCTTTATTTTAAAAGAAGTACCCTTTTCAGGACTCCTAGGCCCCTCGGGTGAGCATCATTTTCCCTCCAAGATCAGTGAGTACCTCCAGACCCCTGTGGGCCTGCTGAGCAACATCGAGGCCCAAAGGTCTGTCCCGCGGAGGCCCTCTTTGTATGCCGAGTGATGGGCAACACACTGCTCGTTCCTTAAGGAGAGCTACATTTCCAGAGCACTGGAACAGCCTCAGGACCACATTTCTAGGCAGTGCGACGTGCCATGGAAGTGTTCGTCATGGCCCCCGTCTGAGCTTCCATGAGAAAACACTGTGCTTAGAATTCTTCGAGGACCTCTTACCTGAAGTCACTCTGCTCGAGGAGAAAGCCAGCATCCTACCATGCTGTGGCGCTAACGGGACACTCAGCGTGAGCACTTGCCTCGAGGTAAGGCCCTGAATTGCCGTGCAGAAGCGGAGGCGTGCTGCAGTTTTCAGGAGGCCGTCGCCCCTGCTCAGCTTTAGTTTATTTATTTATTCATTTGTGTATCTATCTGTCTATCTATTTATTTATTTTCTTATGTAATTTATCATTTTTGTTTTACTGTGTTGGGTCTTCGTTGCTGCATGTGAGCTTTCTCTAGTTGTAGCGAGCGGGGGCTACTCTTCGTTGCGGTGCTCGGGCTTCTCATTGCGGTGGCTCCTCTTGTTGTGGAGCAGAAGCTCTAGGCACGTGGACTTCAGTAGTTGTTGCATGCGGGCTCAGTCATTGTGGCTCCCGGACTCTAGAGCGCAGGCTCAGTCGTTGTGGACAACGGGCTTAGTTGCTCCGCAGCATGTGAGATCTTGGTGGACGAAGGCTCGAACCCATGTCCCCTGCATCGGCAGGTGGATTCCCAACCACTGCACCACAAGCGAAGCCCCTGCTCTGCATTATTTTAACGTCAGTCCGCTTGGCAGGACATCTAGGAGCCTCGCGTGGGCACCCTATTCCCTGCAAGAACACTGAGTAACCCCAGGCCCCCATGGGCCCGCTATGCCACGTACAGGCCTGTAGCCCTTCGGAGCCACTCTGTGTATGCCGAGTGTAGGGCAACAGACTGCACTCTTTCTTGGGACAGCTTGATTTCCTCAACACTCCCACAGGTCGACGAACACCTTTCTAGCAGGTCCAACATTCCGTGCAAGTCTGCCTCATTACCCTAGTCTGAGCTGCACTGAGAATAACCCTCGGCTTCTCATTCCAATTGGGACCCCCTGCCTGAAGTCACCCTGCCTCCAGGAGAATGTCAGCCTGCGTTCCGACTGCAAGTAAAGCCCAGTTCCTCGTGTAACGCTGCAGGCTTTTACAGAGCCACGGGCCCGGAGGCCTAGCTGGGGCGATCCTTGGTTGAGACAGTTCGCTATTTGCAGAACACCCTGCTTCGAGGAGTTGATTCAGGGAAGGAACCACTGGGTAACCTGTGTCTGTTTGGACTTGTTAGAAAGCACAGGGATGTATGCTGCGTGTGCCCGTGGAAATGGGGGCCTGATGGAACTAGCCTTGCTTTCCCATTTTGAAAGCTCCATTCATGCTGCCTTGAAGCTACTTGAAATTGACTGCTGTTGATAGGCCACTAGCCACTGTAGGCATGGCTCTGGGAAGAAAAGGAGTTTTCTCTAGCTAAGCCGGGTGCTTCGATGGCCGGGGTGGAGCTCATCCTGCCACGCTCTAGAGCTAAAGGGAAACTCAACGTGAGTACTGGCCTCGAGGTAAGTCCCTGAGTAGCCGTGCAGAAATGGAGGCATGCAGCCCTTTCCACGAGGTCTTAGTCGCTGTTCTGCTTTATTGTATTTTTTTTTTAATGTTTTATTGTTTTTTTAAGATTTATGTATTGATTGATTGATTGCTATGTTGGGTCTTCGTTTCTGTGCTAGGGCTCTCTCCAGTTGCGGTAAGTGGGGGCGACTCTTCAACGCGGTGCGTAGGCCTCTCACTATCGCGGCCTCTCTTGTTGCAGAGCACAGGCTCCAGAGGCGCAGGCTCAGTAGTTGTGGCTCACGGGCCCAGTTGCTCCGCGGCATGTGGGATCCTCCCAGACCAGGGCTCGAACCCGTGTACCCTGCATTGGCAGGCAGATTCTCAACCACTGCGCCACCAGGGAAGCCCCTGTTCTGCTTTATTTTAAAAGAAGTACCCTTTTCAGGACTCCTAGGCCCCTCGGGTGAGCATCATTTTCCCTCCAAGATCAGTGAGTACCTCCAGACCCCTGTGGGCCTGCTGAGCAACACCGAGGCCCAAAGGTCGGTCCCTCGGAGGCCCTCTGTGTATGCCGAGTGATGGGCAACACACTGCTCGTTCCTTAAGGAGAGCTACATTTCCAGAGCACTGGAACAGCCTCAGGACCACATTTCTAGGCAGTGCGACGTGCCATGGAAGTGTTCGTCATGGCCCCCGTCTGAGCTTCCATGAGAAAACACTGTGCTTAGAATTCTTCGAGGACCTCTTACCTGAAGTCACTCTCCTCGAGGAGAAGGCCAGCATCCTACCATGCTGTGGCGCTAACGGGACACTCAGCGTGAGCACTTGCCTCGAGGTAAGGCCCTGAATTGCCGTGCAGAAGCGGAGGCGTGCTGCAGTTTTCAGGAGGCCGTAGCCCCTGCTCAGCTTTAGTTTATTTATTTATTCATTTGTTTATCTATCTCTCTATCTATTTATTTATTTTCTTATGTAATTTATCATTTTTGTTTTACTGTGTTGGGTCTTCGTTGCTGCATGTGAGCTTTCTCTAGTTGTAGCGAGCGGGGGCTACTCTTCGTTGCGGTGCTCGGGCTTCTCATTGCGGTGGCTCCTCTTGTTGTGGAGCAGAAGCTCTAGGCACGTGGACTTCAGTAGTTGTTGCATGAGGGCTCAGTCATTGTGGCTCCCGGACTCTAGAGCGCAGGCTCAGTCGCTGTGGAGCACGGGCTTAGTTGCTCCGCAGCGTGTGAGATCTTGGTGGACGAAGGCTCGAACCCATGTCCCCTGCATCGGCAGGTGGATTCCCAACCACTGCACCACAAGCGAAGCCCCTGCTCTGCATTATTTTAACGTCAGTCCGCTTGGCAGGACATCTAGGAGCCTTGCGTGGGCACCCTATTCCCTGCAAGAACACTGAGTCCCCTCAGGGCCCGATGGGCCTTCTAAGCCACATCCAGGCCCGTAGCCCTTCGGAGCCACTTTGTGTATGCCGAGTGTAGGGCAACAGACTGCACACTTTCTTGGGACAGCTTGATTTCCTCAACACTCCCACAGGTCGACGAACACCTTTCTAGCAGGTCCAACATTCCGTGCAAGTCTGCCTCATTACCCTAGTCTGAGCTGCACTGAGAATAACCCCCGGCTTCGCATTCCATCTGGGACCCCCTGCCTGAAGTCACCCTGCCTCCAGGAGAATGTCAGCCTGCGTTCCGACTGCAACTAATGCCCAGTTCCTCGTGTAACACTGCAGGCTTTTGAAGAGCCACGGGCCCGGAGGCCTAGCTGGGGCGATCCTTGGTTGAGACAGTTCGCTATTTGCAGAACACCCTGCTTCGAGGAGTTGATTCAGGGAAGGAACCACTGGGTAACCTGTGTCTGTTTGGACTTGTTAGAAAGCACAGGGATGTATGCTGCATGTGCCCGTGGAAATGGGGGCCTGATGGAACTAGCCTTGCTTTCCCATTTTGAAAGCTCCATTCATGCTGCCTTGAAGCTACTTGAAATTGACTGCTGTTGACAGGCCACTAGCCACTGTAGGCATGGCTCTGGGAAGAAAAGGAGTTTTCTCTAGCTAGGCCGGGTGCTTCGATGGCCGGGGTGGAGCTCATCCTGCCACGCTCTAGAGCTAAAGGGAAACTCAACGTGAGTACTGGCCTCGAGGTAAGTCCCTGAGTAGCCGCGCAGAAATGGAGGCATGCAGCCCTTTCCACGAGGTCTTAGTCGCTGTTCTGCTTTATTGTATTTTATTGTCTTAATGTTTTATTGTTTTTTTAAGATTAATGTATTGATTGATTGATTGCTATGTTGGGTCTTCGTTTCTGTGCTAGGGGCCTCTCCAGTTGCGGTAAGTGGGGGCGACTCTTCATCGCGGTGCGTAGGCCTCTCACTATCGCGGCCTCTCTTGTTGCGGAGCACAGGCTCCAGAGGCGCAGGCTCAGTGGTTGTGTCTCACGTGCCCAGTTGCTCCGCGGCATGTGGGAACCTCCTAGAACAGGGCTCGAACCCGTGTCCCCTGCATTGGCAGGCAGATTCTCAACCACTGCACCACCACGGAAGCCCCTGTTCTGCTTTATTTTAAAAGAAGTACCCTTTTCAGGACTCCTAGGCCCCTCGGGTGTGCATCATTTTCCCTCCAAGATCAGTGAGTACCTCCAGACCCCTGTGGGCCTGCTGAGCAACACCGAGGCCCAAAGGTCTGTCCCGCGGAGGCCCTCTTTGTATGCCGAGTGATGGGCAACACACTGCTCGTTCCTTAAGGAGAGCTACATTTCCAGAGCACTGGAACAGCCTCAGGACCACATTTCTAGGCAGTGCGACGTGCCATGGAAGTGTTCGTCATGGCCCCCGTCTGAGCTTCCATGAGAAAACACTGTGCTTAGAATTCTTCGAGGACCTCTTACCTGAAGTCACTCTGCTCGAGGAGAAAGCCAGCATCCTACCATGCTGTGGCGCTAACGGGACACTCAGCGTGAGCACTTGCCTCGAGGTAAGGCCCTGAATTGCCGTGCAGAAGCGGAGGCGTGCTGCAGTTTTCAGGAGGCCGTCGCCCCTGCTCAGCTTTAGTTTATTTATTTATTCATTTGTGTATCTATCTGTCTATCTATTTATTTATTTTCTTATGTAATTTATCATTTTTGTTTTACTGTGTTGGGTCTTCGTTGCTGCATGTGAGCTTTCTCTAGTTGTAGCGAGCGGGGGCTACTCTTCGTTGCGGTGCTCGGGCTTCTCATTGCGGTGGCTTCTCTTGTTGTGGAGCAGAAGCTCTAGGCACGTGGACTTCAGTAGTTGTTGCATGCGGGCTCAGTCATTGTGGCTCCCGGACTCTAGAGCGCAGGCTCAGTCGTTGTGGAGCACGGGCTTAGTTGCTCCGCAGCATGTGAGATCTTGGTGGACGAAGGCTCGAACCCATGTCCCCTGCATCGGCAGGTGGATTCCCAACCACTGCACCACAAGCGAAGCCCCTGCTCTGCATTATTTTAACGTCAGTCCGCTTGGCAGGACATCTAGGAGCCTCGCGTGGGCACCCTATTCCCTGCAAGAACACGGAGTAACCCCAGGCCCCCATGGGCCCGCTATGCCACATCCAGGCCTGTAGCCCTTCGGAGCCACTCTGTGTATGCCGAGTGTAGGGCAACAGACTGCACTCTTTCTTGGGACAGCTTGATTTCCTCAACACTCCCACAGGTCGACGAACACCTTTCTAGCAGGTCCAACATTCCGTGCAAGTCTGCCTCATTACCCTAGTCTGAGCTGCACTGAGAATAACCCTCGGCTTCTCATTCCAATTGGGACCCCCTGCCTGAAGTCACCCTGCCTCCAGGAGAATGTCAGCCTGCGTTCCGACTGCAACTAAAGCCCAGTTCCTCGTGTAACGCTGCAGGCTTTTACAGAGCCACGGGCCCGGAGGCCTAGCTGGGGCGATCCTTGGTTGAGACAGTTCGCTATTTGCAGAACACCCTGCTTCGAGGAGTTGATTCAGGGAAGGAACCACTGGGTAACCTGTGTCTGTTTGGACTTGTTAGAAAGCACAGGGATGTATGCTGCATGTGCCCGTGGAAATGGGGGCCTGATGGAACTAGCCTTGCTTTCCCATTTTGAAAGCTCCATTCATGCTGCCTTGAAGCTACTTGAAATTGACTGCTGTTGACAGGCCACTAGCCACTGTAGGCATGGCTCTGGGAAGAAAAGGAGTTTTCTCTAGCTAAGCCGGGTGCTTCGATGGCCGGGGTGGAGCTCATCCTGCCACGCTCTAGAGCTAAAGGGAAACTCAACGTGAGTACTGGCCTCGAGGTAAGTCCCTGAGTAGCCGTGCAGAAATGGAGGCATGCAGCCCTTTCCACGAGGTCTTAGTCGCTGTTCTGCTTTATTGTATTTTATTTTTTAATGTTTTATTGTTTTTTTAAGATTTATGTATTGATTGATTGATTGCTATGTTGGGTCTTCGTTTCTGTGCTAGGGCTCTCTCCAGTTGCGGTAAGTGGGGGCGACTCTTCAACGCGGTGCGTAGGCCTCTCACTATCGCGGCCTCTCTTGTTGCAGAGCACAGGCTCCAGAGGCGCAGGCTCAGTAGTTGTGGCTCACGGGCCCAGTTGCTCCGCGGCATGTGGGATCCTCCCAGACCAGGGCTCGAACCCGTGTACCCTGCATTGGCAGGCAGATTCTCAACCACTGCGCCACCAGCGAAGACCCTGTTCTGCTTTATTTTAAAAGAAGTACCCTTTTCAGGACTCCTAGGCCCCTCGGGTGAGCATCATTTTCCCTCCAAGATCAGTGAGTACCTCCAGACCCCTGTGGGCCTGCTGAGCAACACCGAGGCCCAAAGGTCGGTCCCTCGGAGGCCCTCTGTGTATGCCGAGTGATGGGCAACACACTGCTCGTTCCTTAAGGAGAGCTACATTTCCAGAGCACTGGAACAGCCTCAGGACCACATTTCTAGGCAGTGCGACGTGCCATGGAAGTGTTCGTCATGGCCCCCGTCTGAGCTTCCATGAGAAAACACTGTGCTTAGAATTCTTCGAGGACCTCTTACCTGAAGTCACTCTCCTCGAGGAGAAGGCCAGCATCCTACCATGCTGTGGCGCTAACGGGACACTCAGCGTGAGCACTTGCCTCGAGGTAAGGCCCTGAATTGCCGTGCAGAAGCGGAGGCGTGCTGCAGTTTTCAGGAGGCCGTAGCCCCTGCTCAGCTTTAGTTTATTTATTTATTCATTTGTTTATCTATCTCTCTATCTATTTATTTATTTTCTTATGTAATTTATCATTTTTGTTTTACTGTGTTGGGTCTTCGTTGCTGCATGTGAGCTTTCTCTAGTTGTAGCGAGCGGGGGCTACTCTTCGTTGCGGTGCTCGGGCTTCTCATTGCGGTGGCTCCTCTTGTTGTGGAGCAGAAGCTCTAGGCACGTGGACTTCAGTAGTTGTTGCATGAGGGCTCAGTCATTGTGGCTCCCGGACTCTAGAGCGCAGGCTCAGTCGCTGTGGAGCACGGGCTTAGTTGCTCCGCAGCATGTGAGATCTTGGTGGACGAAGGCTCGAACCCATGTCCCCTGCATCGGCAGGTGGATTCCCAACCACTGCACCACAAGCGAAGCCCCTGCTCTGCATTATTTTAACGTCAGTCCGCTTGGCAGGACATCTAGGAGCCTTGCGTGGGCACCCTATTCCCTGCAAGAACACTGAGTCCCCTCAGGGCCCGATGGGCCTTCTAAGCCACATCCAGGCCCGTAGCCCTTCGGAGCCACTTTGTGTATGCCGAGTGTAGGGCAACAGACTGCACACTTTCTTGGGACAGCTTGATTTCCTCAACACTCCCACAGGTCGACGAACACCTTTCTAGCAGGTCCAACATTCCGTGCAAGTCTGCCTCATTACCCTAGTCTGAGCTGCACTGAGAATAACCCCCGGCTTCGCATTCCATCTGGGACCCCCTGCCTGAAGTCACCCTGCCTCCAGGAGAATGTCAGCCTGCGTTCCGACTGCAACTAATGCCCAGTTCCTCGTGTAACACTGCAGGCTTTTGAAGAGCCACGGGCCCGGAGGCCTAGCTGGGGCGATCCTTGGTTGAGACAGTTCGCTATTTGCAGAACACCCTGCTTCGAGGAGTTGATTCAGGGAAGGAACCACTGGGTAACCTGTGTCTGTTTGGACTTGTTAGAAAGCACAGGGATGTATGCTGCATGTGCCCGTGGAAATGGGGGCCTGATGGAACTAGCCTTGCTTTCCCATTTTGAAAGCTCCATTCATGCTGCCTTGAAGCTACTTGAAATTGACTGCTGTTGACAGGCCACTAGCCACTGTAGGCATGGCTCTGGGAAGAAAAGGAGTTTTCTCTAGCTAGGCCGGGTGCTTCGATGGCCGGGGTGGAGCTCATCCTGCCACGCTCTAGAGCTAAAGGGAAACTCAACGTGAGTACTGGCCTCGAGGTAAGTCCCTGAGTAGCCGCGCAGAAATGGAGGCATGCAGCCCTTTCCACGAGGTCTTAGTCGCTGTTCTGCTTTATTGTATTTTATTGTCTTAATGTTTTATTGTTTTTTTAAGATTAATGTATTGATTGATTGATTGCTATGTTGGGTCTTCGTTTCTGTGCTAGGGGCCTCTCCAGTTGCGGTAAGTGGGGGCGACTCTTCATCGCGGTGCGTAGGCCTCTCACTATCGCGGCCTCTCTTGTTGCGGAGCACAGGCTCCAGAGGCGCAGGCTCAGTGGTTGTGTCTCACGTGCCCAGTTGCTCCGCGGCATGTGGGAACCTCCTAGAACAGGGCTCGAACCCGTGTCCCCTGCATTGGCAGGCAGATTCTCAACCACTGCACCACCACGGAAGCCCCTGTTCTGCTTTATTTTAAAAGAAGTACCCTTTTCAGGACTCCTAGGCCCCTCGGGTGTGCATCATTTTCCCTCCAAGATCAGTGAGTACCTCCAGACCCCTGTGGGCCTGCTGAGCAACACCGAGGCCCAAAGGTCTGTCCCGCGGAGGCCCTCTTTGTATGCCGAGTGATGGGCAACACACTGCTCGTTCCTTAAGGAGAGCTACATTTCCAGAGCACTGGAACAGCCTCAGGACCACATTTCTAGGCAGTGCGACGTGCCATGGAAGTGTTCGTCATGGCCCCCGTCTGAGCTTCCATGAGAAAACACTGTGCTTAGAATTCTTCGAGGACCTCTTACCTGAAGTCACTCTGCTCGAGGAGAAAGCCAGCATCCTACCATGCTGTGGCGCTAACGGGACACTCAGCGTGAGCACTTGCCTCGAGGTAAGGCCCTGAATTGCCGTGCAGAAGCGGAGGCGTGCTGCAGTTTTCAGGAGGCCGTCGCCCCTGCTCAGCTTTAGTTTATTTATTTATTCATTTGTGTATCTATCTGTCTATCTATTTATTTATTTTCTTATGTAATTTATCATTTTTGTTTTACTGTGTTGGGTCTTCGTTGCTGCATGTGAGCTTTCTCTAGTTGTAGCGAGCGGGGGCTACTCTTCGTTGCGGTGCTCGGGCTTCTCATTGCGGTGGCTTCTCTTGTTGTGGAGCAGAAGCTCTAGGCACGTGGACTTCAGTAGTTGTTGCATGCGGGCTCAGTCATTGTGGCTCCCGGACTCTAGAGCGCAGGCTCAGTCGTTGTGGAGCACGGGCTTAGTTGCTCCGCAGCATGTGAGATCTTGGTGGACGAAGGCTCGAACCCATGTCCCCTGCATCGGCAGGTGGATTCCCAACCACTGCACCACAAGCGAAGCCCCTGCTCTGCATTATTTTAACGTCAGTCCGCTTGGCAGGACATCTAGGAGCCTCGCGTGGGCACCCTATTCCCTGCAAGAACACGGAGTAACCCCAGGCCCCCATGGGCCCGCTATGCCACATCCAGGCCTGTAGCCCTTCGGAGCCACTCTGTGTATGCCGAGTGTAGGGCAACAGACTGCACTCTTTCTTGGGACAGCTTGATTTCCTCAACACTCCCACAGGTCGACGAACACCTTTCTAGCAGGTCCAACATTCCGTGCAAGTCTGCCTCATTACCCTAGTCTGAGCTGCACTGAGAATAACCCTCGGCTTCTCATTCCAATTGGGACCCCCTGCCTGAAGTCACCCTGCCTCCAGGAGAATGTCAGCCTGCGTTCCGACTGCAACTAAAGCCCAGTTCCTCGTGTAACGCTGCAGGCTTTTACAGAGCCACGGGCCCGGAGGCCTAGCTGGGGCGATCCTTGGTTGAGACAGTTCGCTATTTGCAGAACACCCTGCTTCGAGGAGTTGATTCAGGGAAGGAACCACTGGGTAACCTGTGTCTGTTTGGACTTGTTAGAAAGCACAGGGATGTATGCTGCGTGTGCCCGTGGAAATGGGGACCTGATGGAACTAGCCTTGCTTTCCCATTTTGAAAGCTCCATTCATGCTGCCTTGAAGCTACTTGAAATTGACTGCTGTTGATAGGCCACTAGCCACTGTAGGCATGGCTCTGGGAAGAAAAGGAGTTTTCTCTAGCTAAGCCGGGTGCTTCGATGGCCGGGGTGGAGCTCATCCTGCCACGCTCTAGAGCTAAAGGGAAACTCAACGTGAGTACTGGCCTCGAGGTAAGTCCCTGAGTAGCCGTGCAGAAATGGAGGCATGCAGCCCTTTCCACGAGGTCTTAGTCGCTGTTCTGCTTTATTGTATTTTATTTTTTAATGTTTTATTGTTTTTTTAAGATTTATGTATTGATTGATTGATTGCTATGTTGGGTCTTCGTTTCTGTGCTAGGGCTCTCTCCAGTTGCGGTAAGTGGGGGCGACTCTTCAACGCGGTGCGTAGGCCTCTCACTATCGCGGCCTCTCTTGTTGCAGAGCACAGGCTCCAGAGGCGCAGGCTCAGTAGTTGTGGCTCACGGGCCCAGTTGCTCCGCGGCATGTGGGATCCTCCCAGACCAGGGCTCGAACCCGTGTACCCTGCATTGGCAGGCAGATTCTCAACCACTGCGCCACCAGCGAAGACCCTGTTCTGCTTTATTTTAAAAGAAGTACCCTTTTCAGGACTCCTAGGCCCCTCGGGTGAGCATCATTTTCCCTCCAAGATCAGTGAGTACCTCCAGACCCCTGTGGGCCTGCTGAGCAACACCGAGGCCCAAAGGTCGGTCCCTCGGAGGCCCTCTGTGTATGCCGAGTGATGGGCAACACACTGCTCGTTCCTTAAGGAGAGCTACATTTCCAGAGCACTGGAACAGCCTCAGGACCACATTTCTAGGCAGTGCGACGTGCCATGGAAGTGTTCGTCATGGCCCCCGTCTGAGCTTCCATGAGAAAACACTGTGCTTAGAATTCTTCGAGGACCTCTTACCTGAAGTCACTCTCCTCGAGGAGAAAGCCAGCATCCTACCATGCTGTGGCGCTAACGGGACACTCAGCGTGAGCACTTGCCTCGAGGTAAGGCCCTGAATTGCCGTGCAGAAGCGGAGGCGTGCTGCAGTTTTCAGGAGGCCGTAGCCCCTGCTCAGCTTTAGTTTATTTATTTATTCATTTGTTTATCTATCTCTCTATCTATTTATTTATTTTCTTATGTAATTTATCATTTTTGTTTTACTGTGTTGGGTCTTCGTTGCTGCATGTGAGCTTTCTCTAGTTGTAGCGAGCGGGGGCTACTCTTCGTTGCGGTGCTCGGGCTTCTCATTGCGGTGGCTCCTCTTGTTGTGGAGCAGAAGCTCTAGGCACGTGGACTCCAGTAGGTGTTGCATGCGGGCTCAGTCATTGTGGCTCCCGGACTCTAGAGCGCAGGCTCAGTCGCTGTGGAGCACGGGCTTAGTTGCTCCGCAGCATGTGAGATCTTGGTGGACGAAGGCTCGAACCCATGTCCCCTGCATCGGCAGGTGGATTCCCAACCACTGCACCACAAGCGAAGCCCCTGCTCTGCATTATTTTAACGTCAGTCCGCTTGGCAGGACATCTAGGAGCCTTGCGTGGGCACCCTATTCCCTGCAAGAACACTGAGTCCCCTCAGGGCCCCATGGGCCTTCTAAGCCACATCCAGGCCCGTAGCCCTTCGGAGCCACTTTGTGTATGCCGAGTGTAGGGCAACAGACTGCACACTTTCTTGGGACAGCTTGATTTCCTCAACACTCCCACAGGTCGACGAACACCTTTCTAGCAGGTCCAACATTCCGTGCAAGTCTGCCTCATTACCCTAGTCTGAGCTGCCCTGAGAATAACCCCCGGCTTCGCATTCCATCTGGGACCCCCTGCCTGAAGTCACCCTGCCTCCAGGAGAATGTCAGCCTGCGTTCCGACTGCAACTAATGCCCAGTTCCTCGTGTAACACTGCAGGCTTTTGAAGAGCCACGGGCCCGGAGGCCTAGCTGGGGCGATCCTTGGTTGAGACAGTTCGCTATTTGCAGAACACCCTGCTTCGAGGAGTTGATTCAGGGAAGGAACCACTGGGTAACCTGTGTCTGTTTGGACTTGTTAGAAAGCACAGGGATGTATGCTGCGTGTGCCCGTGGAAATGGGGGCCTGATGGAACTAGCCTTGCTTTCCCATTTTGAAAGCTCTATTCATGCTGCCTTGAAGCTACTTGAAATTGATTGCTGTTGACAGGCCACTAGCCACTGTAGGCATGGCTCTGGGAAGAAAAGGAGTTTTCTCTAGCTAAGCCGGGTGCTTCGATGGCCGGGGTGGAGCTCATCCTGCCACGCTCTAGAGCTAAAGGGAAACTCAACGTGAGTACTGGCCTCGAGGTAAGTCCCTGAGTAGCCGCGCAGAAATGGAGGCATGCAGCCCTTTCCACGAGGTCTTAGTCGCTGTTCTGCTTTATTGTATTTTATTTTTTTAATGTTTTATTGTTTTTTTAAGATTAATGTATTGATTGATTGATTGCTATGTTGGGTCTTCGTTTCTGTGCTAGGGGCCTCTCCAGTTGCGGTAAGTGGGGGCGACTCCTCACCGCGGTGCGTAGGCCTCTCACTATCGCGGCCTCTCTTGTTGCGGAGCACAGGCTCCAGAGGCGCAGGCTCAGTGGTTGTGTCTCACGTGCCCAGTTGCTCCGCCGCATGTGGGAACCTCCTAGACCAGGGCTCGAACCCGTGTCCCCTGCATTGGCAGGCAGATTCTCAACCACTGCGCCACCAGGGAAGCCCCTGTTCTGCTTTATTTTAAAAGAAGTACCCTTTTCAGGACTCCTAGGCCCCTCGGGTGTGCATCATTTTCCCTCCAAGATCAGTGAGTACCTCCAGACCCCTGTGGGCCTGCTGAGCAACATCGAGGCCCAAAGGTCGGTCTCTCGTAGGCCCTCTGTGTATGCCGAGTGATGGGCAACACACTGCTCGTTCCTTAAGGAGAGCTACATTTCCAGAGCACTGGAACAGCCTCAGGACCACATTTCTAGGCAGTGCGACGTGCCATGGAAGTGTTCGTCATGGCCCCCGTCTGAGCTTCCATGAGAAAACACTGTGCTTAGAATTCTTCGAGGACCTCTTACCTGAAGTCACTCTGCTCGAGGAGAAAGCCAGCATCCTACCATGCTGTGGCGCTAACGGGACACTCAGCGTGAGCACTTGCCTCGAGGTAAGGCCCTGAATTGCCGTGCAGAAGCGGAGGCGTGCTGCAGTTTTCAGGAGGCCGTACCCCTGCTCAGCTTTAGTTTATTTATTTATTCATTTGTTTATCTATCTGTCTATTTATTTATTTTCTTATGTAATTTATCATTTTTGTTTTACTGTGTTGGGTCTTCGTTGCTGCATGTGAGCTTTCTCTAGTTGTAGCGAGCGGGGGCTACTCTTCGTTGCGGTGCTCGGGCTTCTCATTGCGGTGGCTCCTCTTGTTGTGGAGCAGAAGCTCTAGGCACGTGGACTTCAGTAGTTGTTGCATGCGGGCTCAGTCATTGTGGCTCCCGGACTCTAGAGCGCCGGCTCAGTCGCTGTGGAGCACGGGCTTAGTTGCTCCGCAGCATGTGAGATCTTGGTGGACGAAGGCTCGAACCCATGTCCCCTGCATCGGCAGGTGGATTCCCAACCACTGCACCACAAGCGAAGCCCCTGCTCTGCATTATTTTAACGTCAGTCCGCTTGGCAGGACATCTAGGAGCCTTGCGTGGGCACCCTATTCCCTGCAAGAACACTGAGTCCCCTCAGGGCCCCATGGGCCTTCTAAGCCACATCCAGGCCCGTAGCCCTTCGGAGCCACTTTGTGTATGCCGAGTGTAGGGCAACAGACTGCACACTTTCTTGGGACAGCTTGATTTCCTCAACACTCCCACAGGTCGACGAACACCTTTCTAGCAGGTCCAACATTCCGTGCAAGTCTGCCTCATTACCCTAGTCTGAGCTGCCCTGAGAATAACCCCCGGCTTCGCATTCCATCTGGGACCCCCTGCCTGAAGTCACCCTGCCTCCAGGAGAATGTCAGCCTGCGTTCCGACTGCAACTAATGCCCAGTTCCTCGTGTAACACTGCAGGCTTTTGAAGAGCCACGGGCCCGGAGGCCTAGCTGGGGCGATCCTTGGTTGAGACAGTTCGCTATTTGCAGAACACCCTGCTTCGAGGAGTTGATTCAGGGAAGGAACCACTGGGTAACCTGTGTCTGTTTGGACTTGTTAGAAAGCACAGGGATGTATGCTGCGTGTGCCCGTGGAAATGGGGGCCTGATGGAACTAGCCTTGCTTTCCCATTTTGAAAGCTCCATTCATGCTGCCTTGAAGCTACTTGAAATTGACTGCTGTTGACAGGCCACTAGCCACTGTAGGCATGGCTCTGGGAAGAAAAGGAGTTTTCTCTAGCTAAGCCGGGTGCTTCGATGGCCGGGGTGGAGCTCATCCTGCCACGCTCTAGAGCTAAAGGGAAACTCAACGTGAGTACTGGCCTCGAGGTAAGTCCCTGAGTAGCTGCGCAGAAATGGAGGCATGCAGCCCTTTCCACGAGGTCTTAGTCGCTGTTCTGCTTTATTGTATTTTATTTTTTTAATGTTTTATTGTTTTTTTAAGATTAATGTATTGATTGATTGATTGCTATGTTGGGTCTTCGTTTCTGTGCTAGGGGCCTCTCCAGTTGCGGTAAGTGGGGGCGACTCTTCATCGCGGTGCGTAGGCCTCTCACTATCGCGGCCTCTCTTGTTGCGGAGCACAGGCTCTAGAGGCGCAGGCTCAGTGGTTGTGTCTCACGTGCCCAGTTGCTCCGCCGCATGTGGGAACCTCCTAGACCAGGGCTCGAACCCGTGTCCCCTGCATTGGCAGGCAGATTCTCAACCACTGCGCCACCAGGGAAGCCCCTGTTCTGCTTTATTTTAAAAGAAGTACCCTTTTCAGGACTCCTAGGCCCCTCGGGTGTGCATCATTTTCCCTCCAAGATCAGTGAGTACCTCCAGACCCCTGTGGGCCTGCTGAGCAACATCGAGGCCCAAAGGTCGGTCTCTCGTAGGCCCTCTGTGTATGCCGAGTGATGGGCAACACACTGCTCGTTCCTTAAGGAGAGCTACATTTCCAGAGCACTGGAACAGCCTCAGGACCACATTTCTAGGCAGTGCGACGTGCCATGGAAGTGTTCGTCATGGCCCCCGTCTGAGCTTCCATGAGAAAACACTGTGCTTAGAATTCTTCGAGGACCTCTTACCTGAAGTCACTCTGCTCGAGGAGAAAGCCAGCATCCTACCATGCTGTGGCGCTAACGGGACACTCAGCGTGAGCACTTGCCTCGAGGTAAGGCCCTGAATTGCCGTGCAGAAGCGGAGGCGTGCTGCAGTTTTCAGGAGGCCGTAGCCCCTGCTCAGCTTTAGTTTATTTATTTATTCATTTGTTTATCTATCTGTCTATCTATTTATTTATTTTCTTATGTAATTTATCATTTTTGTTTTACTGTGTTGGGTCTTCGTTGCTGCATGTGAGCTTTCTCTAGTTGTAGCGAGCGGGGGCTACTCTTCGTTGCGATGCTCGGGCTTCTCATTGCGGTGGCTCCTCTTGTTGTGGAGCAGAAGCTCTAGGCACGTGGACTTCAGTAGTTGTTGCATGCGGGCTCAGTCATTGTGGCTCCCGGACTCTAGAGCGCAGGCTCAGTCGCTGTGGAGCACGGGCTTAGTTGCTCCGCAGCGTGTGAGATCTTGGTGGACCAAGGCTCGAACCCATGTCCCCTGCATCGGCAGGTGGATTCCCAACCACTGCACCACAAGCGAAGCCCCTGCTCTGCATTATTTTAACGTCAGTCCGCTTGGCAGGACATCTAGGAGCCTTGCGTGGGCACCCTATTCCCTGCAAGAACACTGAGTCCCCTCAGTGCCCCATGGGCCTTCTAACCCACATCCAGGCCCGTAGCCCGTCGGAGCCACTTTGTGTATGCCGAGTGTAGGGCAACAGACTGCACTCTTTCTTGGGACAGCTTGATTTCCTCAACACTCCCACAGGTCGACGAACACCTTTCTACCAGGTCCAACATTCCGTGCAAGTCTGCCTCATTACCCTAGTCTGAGCTGCACTGAGAATAACCCCCGGCTTCGCATTCCATCTGGGAGCCCCTGCCTGAAGTCACCCTGCCTCCAGGAGAATGTCAGCCTGCGTTCCGACTGCAACTAAAGCCCAGTTCGTCGTGTAACACTGCAGCCTTTTGAAGAGCCACGGGCCCAGAGGCTTAGCTGGAGCGATCCTTGGTTGAGACAGTACGCTATTTGCAGAACACCCTGCTTCGAGGAGTTGATTCAGGGAAGGAACCACTGGGTAACCTGTGTCTGTTTGGACTTGTTAGAAAGCACAGGGATGTATGCTGCGTGTGCCCGTGGAAATGGGGGCCTGATGGAACTAGCCTTGCTTTCCCATTTGGAAAGCTCCATTCATGCTGCCTTGAAGCTACTTGAAATTGACTGCTGTTGACAGGCCACTAGCCACTGTAGGCATGGCTCTGGGAAGAAAAGGAGTTTTCTCTAGCTAAGCCGGGTGCTTCGATGGCCGGGGTGGAGCTCATCCTGCCACGCTCTAGAGCTAAAGGGAAACTCAACGTGAGTACTGGCCTCGAGGTAAGTCCCTGAGTAGCCGTGCAGAAATGGAGGCATGCAGCCCTTTCCACGAGGTCTTAGTCGCTGTTCTGCTTTATTGTATTTTATTTTTTTAATGTTTTATTGTTTTTTTAAGATTTATGTATTGATTGATTGATTGCTATGTTGGGTCTTCGTTTCTGTGCTAGGGCCCTCTCCAGTTGCGGTAAGTGGGGGCGACTCTTCAACGCGGTGCGTAGGCCTCTCACTATCGCGGCCTCTCTTGTTGCAGAGCACAGGCTCCAGAGGCGCAGGCTCAGTAGTTGTGGCTCACGGGTCCAGTTGCTCCGCGGCATGTGGGATCCTCCCAGACCAGGGCTCGAACCCGTGTCCCCTGCATTGGCAGGCAGATTCTCAACCACTGCGCCCCCAGGGAAGACCCTGTTCTGCTTTATTTTAAAAGAAGTACCCTTTTCAGGACTCCTAGGCCCCTCGGGTGAGCATCATTTTCCCTCCAAGATCAGTGAGTACCTCCAGACCCCTGTGGGCCTGCTGAGCAACACCGAGACCCAAAGGTCGGTCCCTCGGAGGCCCTCTGTGTATGCCGAGTGATGGGCAACACACTGCTCGTTCCTTAAGGAGAGCTACATTTCCAGAGCACTGGAACAGCCTCAGGACCACATTTCTAGGCAGTGCGACGTGCCATGGAAGTGTTCGTCATGGCCCCCGTCTGAGCTTCCATGAGAAAACACTGTGCTTAGAATTCTTCGAGGACCTCTTACCTGAAGTCACTCTGCTCGAGGAGAAAGCCAGCATCCTACCATGCTGTGGCGCTAACGGGACACTCAGCGTGAGCACTTGCCTCGAGGTAAGGCCCTGAATTGCCGTGCAGAAGCGGAGGCGTGCTGCAGTTTTCAGGAGGCCGTAGCCCCTGCTCAGCTTTAGTTTATTTATTTATTCATTTGTTTATCTATCTGTCTATCTATTTATTTATTTTCTTATGTAATTTATCATTTTTGTTTTACTGTGTTGGGTCTTCGTTGCTGCATGTGAGCTTTCTCTAGTTGTAGCGAGCGGGGGCTACTCTTCGTTGCGGTGCTCGGGCTTCTCATTGCGGTGGCTCCTCTTGTTGTGGAGCAGAAGCTCTAGGCACGTGGACTTCAGTAGTTGTTGCATGCGGGCTCAGTCATTGTGGCTCCCGGACTCTAGAGCGCAGGCTCAGTCGCTGTGGAGCACGGGCTTAGTTGCTCTGCAGCATGTGAGATCTTGGTGGACGAAGGCTCGAACCCATGTCCCCTGCATCGGCAGGTGGATTCCCAACCACTGCACCACAAGCGAAGCCCCTGCTCTGCATTATTTTAACGTCAGTCCGCTTGGCAGGACATCTAGGAGCCTTGCGTGGGCACCCTATTCCCTGCAAGAACACTGAGTCCCCTCAGGGCCCCATGGGCCTTCTAAGCCACATCCAGGCCCGTAGCCCTTCGGAGCCACTTTGTGTATGCCGAGTGTAGGGCAACAGACTGCACACTTTCTTGGGACAGCTTGATTTCCTCAACACTCCCACAGGTCGACGAACACCTTTCTAGCAGGTCCAACATTCCGTGCAAGTCTGCCTCATTACCCTAGTCTGAGCTGCCCTGAGAATAACCCCCGGCTTCGCATTCCATCTGGGACCCCCTGCCTGAAGTCACCCTGCCTCCAGGAGAATGTCAGCCTGCGTTCCGACTGCAACTAAAGCCCAGTTCGTCGTGTAACACTGCAGCCTTTTGAAGAGCCACGGGCCCGGAGGCTTAGCTGGAGCGATCCTTGGTTGAGACAGTACGCTATTTGCAGAACACCCTGCTTCGAGGAGTTGATTCAGGGAAGGAACCACTGGGTAACCTGTGTCTGTTTGGACTTGTTAGAAAGCACAGGGATGTATGCTGCGTGTGCCCGTGGAAATGGGGGCCTGATGGAACTAGCCTTGCTTTCCCATTTGGAAAGCTCCATTCATGCTGCCTTGAAGCTACTTGAAATTGACTGCTGTTGACAGGCCACTAGCCACTGTAGGCATGGCTCTGGGAAGAAAAGGAGTTTTCTCTAGCTAAGCCGGGTGCTTCGATGGCCGGGGTGGAGCTCATCCTGCCACGCTCTAGAGCTAAAGGGAAACTCAACGTGAGTACTGGCCTCGAGGTAAGTCCCTGAGTAGCCGTGCAGAAATGGAGGCATGCAGCCCTTTCCACGAGGTCTTAGTCGCTGTTCTGCTTTATTGTATTTTATTTTTTTAATGTTTTATTGTTTTTTTAAGATTAATGTATTGATTGATTGATTGCTATGTTGGGTCTTCGTTTCTGTGCTAGGGGCCTCTCCAGTTGCGGTAAGTGGGGGCGACTCTTCATCGCGGTGCGTAGGCCTCTCACTATCGCGGCCTCTCTTGTTGCGGAGCACAGGCTCCAGAGGCGCAGGCTCAGTGGTTGTGTCTCACGTGCCCAGTTGCTCCGCGGCATGTGGGAACCTCCTAGACCAGGGCTCGAACCCGTGTCCCCTGCATTGGCAGGCAGATTCTCAACCACTGCGCCACCAGGGAAGCCCCTGTTCTGCTTTATTTTAAAAGAAGTATCCTTTTCAGGACTCCTAGGCCCCTCGGGTGTGCATCATTTTCCCTCCAAGATCAGTGAGTACCTCCAGACCCCTGTGGGCCTGCTGAGCAACATCGAGGCCCAAAGGTCGGTCTCTCGTAGGCCCTCTGTGTATGCCGAGTGATGGGCAACACACTGCTCGTTCCTTAAGGAGAGCTACATTTCCAGAGCACTGGAACAGCCTCAGGACCACATTTCTAGACAGTGCGACGTGCCATGGAAGTGTTCGTCATGGCCCCCGTCTGAGCTTCCATGAGAAAACACTGTGCTTAGAATTCTTCGAGGACCTCTTACCTGAAGTCACTCTGCTCGAAGAGAAAGCCAGCATCCTACCATGCTGTGGCGCTAACGGGACACTCAGCGTGAGCACTTGCCTCGAGGTAAGGCCCTGAATTGCCGTGCAGAAGCGGAGGCGTGCTGCAGTTTTCAGGAGGCCGTAGCCCCTGCTCAGCTTTAGTTTATTTATTTATTCATTTGTTTATCTATCTGTCTATCTATTTATTTATTTTCTTATGTAATTTATCATTTTTGTTTTACTGTGTTGGGTCTTCGTTGCTGCATGTGAGCTTTCTCTAGTTGTAGCGAGCGGGGGCTACTCTTCGTTGCGGTGCTCGGGCTTCTCATTGCGGTGGCTCCTCTTGTTGTGGAGCAGAAGCTCTAGGCACGTGGACTTCAGTAGTTGTTGCATGCGGGCTCAGTCATTGTGGCTCCCGGACTCTAGAGCGCAGGCTCAGTCGCTGTGGAGCACGGGCTTAGTTGCTCTGCAGCATGTGAGATCTTGGTGGACGAAGGCTCGAACCCATGTCCCCTGCATCGGCAGGTGGATTCCCAACCACTGCACCACAAGCGAAGCCCCTGCTCTGCATTATTTTAACGTCAGTCCGCTTGGCAGGACATCTAGGAGCCTTGCGTGGGCACCCTATTCCCTGCAAGAACACTGAGTCCCCTCAGTGCCCCATGGGCCTTCTAACCCACATCCAGGCCCGTAGCCCGTCGGAGCCACTTTGTGTATGCCGAGTGTAGGGCAACAGACTGCACACTTTCTTGGGACAGCTTGATTTCCTCAACACTCCCACAGGTCGACGAACACCTTTCTAGCAGGTCCAACATTCCGTGCAAGTCTGCCTCATTACCCTAGTCTGAGCTGCCCTGAGAATAACCCCCGGCTTCGCATTCCATCTGGGACCCCCTGCCTGAAGTCACCCTGCCTCCAGGAGAATGTCAGCCTGCGTTCCGACTGCAACTAATGCCCAGTTCCTCGTGTAACACTGCAGGCTTTTGAAGAGCCACGGGCCCGGAGGCCTAGCTGGGGCGATCCTTGGTTGAGACAGTTCGCTATTTGCAGAACACCCTGCTTCGAGGAGTTGATTCAGGGAAGGAACCACTGGGTAACCTGTGTCTGTTTGGACTTGTTAGAAAGCACAGGGATGTATGCTGCGTGTGCCCGTGGAAATGGGGGCCTGATGGAACTAGCCTTGCTTTCCCATTTTGAAAGCTCCATTCATGCTGCCTTGAAGCTACTTGAAATTGACTGCTGTTGACAGGCCACTAGCCACTGTAGGCATGGCTCTGGGAAGAAAAGGAGTTTTCTCTAGCTAAGCCGGGTGCTTCGATGGCCGGGGTGGAGCTCATCCTGCCACGCTCTAGAGCTAAAGGGAAACTCAACGTGAGTACTGGCCTCGAGGTAAGTCCCTGAGTAGCTGCGCAGAAATGGAGGCATGCAGCCCTTTCCACGAGGTCTTAGTCGCTGTTCTGCTTTATTGTATTTTATTTTTTTAATGTTTTATTGTTTTTTTAAGATTAATGTATTGATTGATTGATTGCTATGTTGGGTCTTCGTTTCTGTGCTAGGGGCCTCTCCAGTTGCGGTAAGTGGGGGCGACTCTTCATCGCGGTGCGTAGGCCTCTCACTATCGCGGCCTCTCTTGTTGCGGAGCACAGGCTCTAGAGGCGCAGGCTCAGTGGTTGTGTCTCACGTGCCCAGTTGCTCCGCCGCATGTGGGAACCTCCTAGACCAGGGCTCGAACCCGTGTCCCCTGCATTGGCAGGCAGATTCTCAACCACTGCGCCACCAGGGAAGCCCCTGTTCTGCTTTATTTTAAAAGAAGTACCCTTTTCAGGACTCCTAGGCCCCTCGGGTGTGCATCATTTTCCCTCCAAGATCAGTGAGTACCTCCAGACCCCTGTGGGCCTGCTGAGCAACATCGAGGCCCAAAGGTCGGTCTCTCGTAGGCCCTCTGTGTATGCCGAGTGATGGGCAACACACTGCTCGTTCCTTAAGGAGAGCTACATTTCCAGAGCACTGGAACAGCCTCAGGACCACATTTCTAGGCAGTGCGACGTGCCATGGAAGTGTTCGTCATGGCCCCCGTCTGAGCTTCCATGAGAAAACACTGTGCTTAGAATTCTTCGAGGACCTCTTACCTGAAGTCACTCTGCTCGAGGAGAAAGCCAGCATCCTACCATGCTGTGGCGCTAACGGGACACTCAGCGTGAGCACTTGCCTCGAGGTAAGGCCCTGAATTGCCGTGCAGAAGCGGAGGCGTGCTGCAGTTTTCAGGAGGCCGTAGCCCCTGCTCAGCTTTAGTTTATTTATTTATTCATTTGTTTATCTATCTGTCTATCTATTTATTTATTTTCTTATGTAATTTATCATTTTTGTTTTACTGTGTTGGGTCTTCGTTGCTGCATGTGAGCTTTCTCTAGTTGTAGCGAGCGGGGGCTACTCTTCGTTGCGATGCTCGGGCTTCTCATTGCGGTGGCTCCTCTTGTTGTGGAGCAGAAGCTCTAGGCACGTGGACTTCAGTAGTTGTTGCATGCGGGCTCAGTCATTGTGGCTCCCGGACTCTAGAGCGCAGGCTCAGTCGCTGTGGAGCACGGGCTTAGTTGCTCCGCAGCGTGTGAGATCTTGGTGGACCAAGGCTCGAACCCATGTCCCCTGCATCGGCAGGTGGATTCCCAACCACTGCACCACAAGCGAAGCCCCTGCTCTGCATTATTTTAACGTCAGTCCGCTTGGCAGGACATCTAGGAGCCTTGCGTGGGCACCCTATTCCCTGCAAGAACACTGAGTCCCCTCAGTGCCCCATGGGCCTTCTAACCCACATCCAGGCCCGTAGCCCGTCGGAGCCACTTTGTGTATGCCGAGTGTAGGGCAACAGACTGCACTCTTTCTTGGGACAGCTTGATTTCCTCAACACTCCCACAGGTCGACGAACACCTTTCTACCAGGTCCAACATTCCGTGCAAGTCTGCCTCATTACCCTAGTCTGAGCTGCACTGAGAATAACCCCCGGCTTCGCATTCCATCTGGGAGCCCCTGCCTGAAGTCACCCTGCCTCCAGGAGAATGTCAGCCTGCGTTCCGACTGCAACTAAAGCCCAGTTCGTCGTGTAACACTGCAGCCTTTTGAAGAGCCACGGGCCCAGAGGCTTAGCTGGAGCGATCCTTGGTTGAGACAGTACGCTATTTGCAGAACACCCTGCTTCGAGGAGTTGATTCAGGGAAGGAACCACTGGGTAACCTGTGTCTGTTTGGACTTGTTAGAAAGCACAGGGATGTATGCTGCGTGTGCCCGTGGAAATGGGGGCCTGATGGAACTAGCCTTGCTTTCCCATTTGGAAAGCTCCATTCATGCTGCCTTGAAGCTACTTGAAATTGACTGCTGTTGACAGGCCACTAGCCACTGTAGGCATGGCTCTGGGAAGAAAAGGAGTTTTCTCTAGCTAAGCCGGGTGCTTCGATGGCCGGGGTGGAGCTCATCCTGCCACGCTCTAGAGCTAAAGGGAAACTCAACGTGAGTACTGGCCTCGAGGTAAGTCCCTGAGTAGCCGTGCAGAAATGGAGGCATGCAGCCCTTTCCACGAGGTCTTAGTCGCTGTTCTGCTTTATTGTATTTTATTTTTTTAATGTTTTATTGTTTTTTTAAGATTTATGTATTGATTGATTGATTGCTATGTTGGGTCTTCGTTTCTGTGCTAGGGCCCTCTCCAGTTGCGGTAAGTGGGGGCGACTCTTCAACGCGGTGCGTAGGCCTCTCACTATCGCGGCCTCTCTTGTTGCAGAGCACAGGCTCCAGAGGCGCAGGCTCAGTAGTTGTGGCTCACGGGTCCAGTTGCTCCGCGGCATGTGGGATCCTCCCAGACCAGGGCTCGAACCCGTGTCCCCTGCATTGGCAGGCAGATTCTCAACCACTGCGCCCCCAGGGAAGACCCTGTTCTGCTTTATTTTAAAAGAAGTACCCTTTTCAGGACTCCTAGGCCCCTCGGGTGAGCATCATTTTCCCTCCAAGATCAGTGAGTACCTCCAGACCCCTGTGGGCCTGCTGAGCAACACCGAGACCCAAAGGTCGGTCCCTCGGAGGCCCTCTGTGTATGCCGAGTGATGGGCAACACACTGCTCGTTCCTTAAGGAGAGCTACATTTCCAGAGCACTGGAACAGCCTCAGGACCACATTTCTAGGCAGTGCGACGTGCCATGGAAGTGTTCGTCATGGCCCCCGTCTGAGCTTCCATGAGAAAACACTGTGCTTAGAATTCTTCGAGGACCTCTTACCTGAAGTCACTCTGCTCGAGGAGAAAGCCAGCATCCTACCATGCTGTGGCGCTAACGGGACACTCAGCGTGAGCACTTGCCTCGAGGTAAGGCCCTGAATTGCCGTGCAGAAGCGGAGGCGTGCTGCAGTTTTCAGGAGGCCGTAGCCCCTGCTCAGCTTTAGTTTATTTATTTATTCATTTGTTTATCTATCTGTCTATCTATTTATTTATTTTCTTATGTAATTTATCATTTTTGTTTTACTGTGTTGGGTCTTCGTTGCTGCATGTGAGCTTTCTCTAGTTGTAGCGAGCGGGGGCTACTCTTCGTTGCGGTGCTCGGGCTTCTCATTGCGGTGGCTCCTCTTGTTGTGGAGCAGAAGCTCTAGGCACGTGGACTTCAGTAGTTGTTGCATGCGGGCTCAGTCATTGTGGCTCCCGGACTCTAGAGCGCAGGCTCAGTCGCTGTGGAGCACGGGCTTAGTTGCTCTGCAGCATGTGAGATCTTGGTGGACGAAGGCTCGAACCCATGTCCCCTGCATCGGCAGGTGGATTCCCAACCACTGCACCACAAGCGAAGCCCCTGCTCTGCATTATTTTAACGTCAGTCCGCTTGGCAGGACATCTAGGAGCCTTGCGTGGGCACCCTATTCCCTGCAAGAACACTGAGTCCCCTCAGGGCCCCATGGGCCTTCTAAGCCACATCCAGGCCCGTAGCCCTTCGGAGCCACTTTGTGTATGCCGAGTGTAGGGCAACAGACTGCACACTTTCTTGGGACAGCTTGATTTCCTCAACACTCCCACAGGTCGACGAACACCTTTCTAGCAGGTCCAACATTCCGTGCAAGTCTGCCTCATTACCCTAGTCTGAGCTGCCCTGAGAATAACCCCCGGCTTCGCATTCCATCTGGGACCCCCTGCCTGAAGTCACCCTGCCTCCAGGAGAATGTCAGCCTGCGTTCCGACTGCAACTAAAGCCCAGTTCGTCGTGTAACACTGCAGCCTTTTGAAGAGCCACGGGCCCGGAGGCTTAGCTGGAGCGATCCTTGGTTGAGACAGTACGCTATTTGCAGAACACCCTGCTTCGAGGAGTTGATTCAGGGAAGGAACCACTGGGTAACCTGTGTCTGTTTGGACTTGTTAGAAAGCACAGGGATGTATGCTGCGTGTGCCCGTGGAAATGGGGGCCTGATGGAACTAGCCTTGCTTTCCCATTTGGAAAGCTCCATTCATGCTGCCTTGAAGCTACTTGAAATTGACTGCTGTTGACAGGCCACTAGCCACTGTAGGCATGGCTCTGGGAAGAAAAGGAGTTTTCTCTAGCTAAGCCGGGTGCTTCGATGGCCGGGGTGGAGCTCATCCTGCCACGCTCTAGAGCTAAAGGGAAACTCAACGTGAGTACTGGCCTCGAGGTAAGTCCCTGAGTAGCCGTGCAGAAATGGAGGCATGCAGCCCTTTCCACGAGGTCTTAGTCGCTGTTCTGCTTTATTGTATTTTATTTTTTTAATGTTTTATTGTTTTTTTAAGATTAATGTATTGATTGATTGATTGCTATGTTGGGTCTTCGTTTCTGTGCTAGGGGCCTCTCCAGTTGCGGTAAGTGGGGGCGACTCTTCATCGCGGTGCGTAGGCCTCTCACTATCGCGGCCTCTCTTGTTGCGGAGCACAGGCTCCAGAGGCGCAGGCTCAGTGGTTGTGTCTCACGTGCCCAGTTGCTCCGCGGCATGTGGGAACCTCCTAGACCAGGGCTCGAACCCGTGTCCCCTGCATTGGCAGGCAGATTCTCAACCACTGCGCCACCAGGGAAGCCCCTGTTCTGCTTTATTTTAAAAGAAGTATCCTTTTCAGGACTCCTAGGCCCCTCGGGTGTGCATCATTTTCCCTCCAAGATCAGTGAGTACCTCCAGACCCCTGTGGGCCTGCTGAGCAACATCGAGGCCCAAAGGTCGGTCTCTCGTAGGCCCTCTGTGTATGCCGAGTGATGGGCAACACACTGCTCGTTCCTTAAGGAGAGCTACATTTCCAGAGCACTGGAACAGCCTCAGGACCACATTTCTAGACAGTGCGACGTGCCATGGAAGTGTTCGTCATGGCCCCCGTCTGAGCTTCCATGAGAAAACACTGTGCTTAGAATTCTTCGAGGACCTCTTACCTGAAGTCACTCTGCTCGAAGAGAAAGCCAGCATCCAACCATGCTGTGGCGCTAACGGGACACTCAGCGTGAGCACTTGCCTCGAGGTAAGGCCCTGAATTGCCGTGCAGAAGCGGAGGCGTGCTGCAGTTTTCAGGAGGCCGTAGCCCCTGCTCAGCTTTAGTTTATTTATTTATTCATTTGTTTATCTATCTGTCTATCTATTTATTTATTTTCTTATGTAATTTATCATTTTTGTTTTACTGTGTTGGGTCTTCGTTGCTGCATGTGAGCTTTCTCTAGTTGTAGCGAGCGGGGGCTACTCTTCGTTGCGGTGCTCGGGCTTCTCATTGCGGTGGCTCCTCTTGTTGTGGAGCAGAAGCTCTAGGCACGTGGACTTCAGTAGTTGTTGCATGCGGGCTCAGTCATTGTGGCTCCCGGACTCTAGAGCGCAGGCTCAGTCGCTGTGGAGCACGGGCTTAGTTGCTCTGCAGCATGTGAGATCTTGGTGGACGAAGGCTCGAACCCATGTCCCCTGCATCGGCAGGTGGATTCCCAACCACTGCACCACAAGCGAAGCCCCTGCTCTGCATTATTTTAACGTCAGTCCGCTTGGCAGGACATCTAGGAGCCTTGCGTGGGCACCCTATTCCCTGCAAGAACACTGAGTCCCCTCAGGGCCCCATGGGCCTTCTAAGCCACATCCAGGCCCGTAGCCCTTCGGAGCCACTTTGTGTATGCCGAGTGTAGGGCAACAGACTGCACACTTTCTTGGGACAGCTTGATTTCCTCAACACTCCCACAGGTCGACGAACACCTTTCTAGCAGGTCCAACATTCCGTGCAAGTCTGCCTCATTACCCTAGTCTGAGCTGCCCTGAGAATAACCCCCGGCTTCGCATTCCATCTGGGACCCCCTGCCTGAAGTCACCCTGCCTCCAGGAGAATGTCAGCCTGCGTTCCGACTGCAACTAAAGCCCAGTTCGTCGTGTAACACTGCAGCCTTTTGAAGAGCCACGGGCCCGGAGGCTTAGCTGGAGCGATCCTTGGTTGAGACAGTACGCTATTTGCAGAACACCCTGCTTCGAGGAGTTGATTCAGGGAAGGAACCACTGGGTAACCTGTGTCTGTTTGGACTTGTTAGAAAGCACAGGGATGTATGCTGCGTGTGCCCGTGGAAATGGGGGCCTGATGGAACTAGCCTTGCTTTCCCATTTGGAAAGCTCCATTCATGCTGCCTTGAAGCTACTTGAAATTGACTGCTGTTGACAGGCCACTAGCCACTGTAGGCATGGCTCTGGGAAGAAAAGGAGTTTTCTCTAGCTAAGCCGGGTGCTTCGATGGCCGGGGTGGAGCTCATCCTGCCACGCTCTAGAGCTAAAGGGAAACTCAACGTGAGTACTGGCCTCGAGGTAAGTCCCTGAGTAGCCGTGCAGAAATGGAGGCATGCAGCCCTTTCCACGAGGTCTTAGTCGCTGTTCTGCTTTATTGTATTTTATTTTTTTAATGTTTTATTGTTTTTTTAAGATTAATGTATTGATTGATTGATTGCTATGTTGGGTCTTCGTTTCTGTGCTAGGGGCCTCTCCAGTTGCGGTAAGTGGGGGCGACTCTTCATCGCGGTGCGTAGGCCTCTCACTATCGCGGCCTCTCTTGTTGCGGAGCACAGGCTCCAGAGGCGCAGGCTCAGTGGTTGTGTCTCACGTGCCCAGTTGCTCCGCGGCATGTGGGAACCTCCTAGACCAGGGCTCGAACCCGTGTCCCCTGCATTGGCAGGCAGATTCTCAACCACTGCGCCACCAGGGAAGCCCCTGTTCTGCTTTATTTTAAAAGAAGTATCCTTTTCAGGACTCCTAGGCCCCTCGGGTGTGCATCATTTTCCCTCCAAGATCAGTGAGTACCTCCAGACCCCTGTGGGCCTGCTGAGCAACATCGAGGCCCAAAGGTCGGTCTCTCGTAGGCCCTCTGTGTATGCCGAGTGATGGGCAACACACTGCTCGTTCCTTAAGGAGAGCTACATTTCCAGAGCACTGGAACAGCCTCAGGACCACATTTCTAGACAGTGCGACGTGCCATGGAAGTGTTCGTCATGGCCCCCGTCTGAGCTTCCATGAGAAAACACTGTGCTTAGAATTCTTCGAGGACCTCTTACCTGAAGTCACTCTGCTCGAAGAGAAAGCCAGCATCCTACCATGCTGTGGCGCTAACGGGACACTCAGCGTGAGCACTTGCCTCGAGGTAAGGCCCTGAATTGCCGTGCAGAAGCGGAGGCGTGCTGCAGTTTTCAGGAGGCCGTAGCCCCTGCTCAGCTTTAGTTTATTTATTTATTCATTTGTTTATCTATCTGTCTATCTATTTATTTATTTTCTTATGTAATTTATCATTTTTGTTTTACTGTGTTGGGTCTTCGTTGCTGCATGTGAGCTTTCTCTAGTTGTAGCGAGCGGGGGCTACTCTTCGTTGCGGTGCTCGGGCTTCTCATTGCGGTGGCTCCTCTTGTTGTGGAGCAGAAGCTCTAGGCACGTGGACTTCAGTAGTTGTTGCATGCGGGCTCAGTCATTGTGGCTCCCGGACTCTAGAGCGCAGGCTCAGTCGCTGTGGAGCACGGGCTTAGTTGCTCTGCAGCGTGTGAGATCTTGGTGGACGAAGGCTCGAACCCATGTCCCCTGCATCGGCAGGTGGATTCCCAACCACTGCACCACAAGCGAAGCCCCTGCTCTGCATTATTTTAACGTCAGTCCGCTTGGCAGGACATCTAGGAGCCTTGCGTGGGCACCCTATTCCCTGCAAGAACACTGAGTCCCCTCAGGGCCCCATGGGCCTTCTAAGCCACATCCAGGCCCGTAGCCCTTCGGAGCCACTTTGTGTATGCCGAGTGTAGGGCAACAGACTGCACACTTTCTTGGGACAGCTTGATTTCCTCAACACTCCCACAGGTCGACGAACACCTTTCTAGCAGGTCCAACATTCCGTGCAAGTCTGCCTCATTACCCTAGTCTGAGCTGCCCTGAGAATAACCCCCGGCTTCGCATTCCATCTGGGACCCCCTGCCTGAAGTCACCCTGCCTCCAGGAGAATGTCAGCCTGCGTTCCGACTGCAACTAAAGCCCAGTTCGTCGTGTAACACTGCAGCCTTTTGAAGAGCCACGGGCCCGGAGGCTTAGCTGGAGCGATCCTTGGTTGAGACAGTACGCTATTTGCAGAACACCCTGCTTCGAGGAGTTGATTCAGGGAAGGAACCACTGGGTAACCTGTGTCTGTTTGGACTTGTTAGAAAGCACAGGGATGTATGCTGCGTGTGCCCGTGGAAATGGGGGCCTGATGGAACTAGCCTTGCTTTCCCATTTGGAAAGCTCCATTCATGCTGCCTTGAAGCTACTTGAAATTGACTGCTGTTGACAGGCCACTAGCCACTGTAGGCATGGCTCTGGGAAGAAAAGGAGTTTTCTCTAGCTAAGCCGGGTGCTTCGATGGCCGGGGTGGAGCTCATCCTGCCACGCTCTAGAGCTAAAGGGAAACTCAACGTGAGTACTGGCCTCGAGGTAAGTCCCTGAGTAGCTGCGCAGAAATGGAGGCATGCAGCCCTTTCCACGAGGTCTTAGTCGCTGTTCTGCTTTATTGTATTTTATTTTTTTAATGTTTTATTGTTTTTATAAGATTAATGTATTGATTGATTGATTGCTATGTTGGGTCTTCGTTTCTGTGCTAGGGGCCTCTCCAGTTGCGGTAAGTGGGGGCGACTCTTCATCGCGGTGCGTAGGCCTCTCACTATCGCGGCCTCTCTTGTTGCGGAGCACAGGCTCCAGAGGCGCAGGCTCAGTGGTTGTGTCTCACGTGCCCAGTTGCTCCGCGGCATGTGGGAACCTCCTAGACCAGGGCTCGAACCCGTGTCCCCTGCATTGGCAGGCAGATTCTCAACCACTGCGCCACCAGGGAAGCCCCTGTTCTGCTTTATTTTAAAAGAAGTATCCTTTTCAGGACTCCTAGGCCCCTCGGGTGTGCATCATTTTCCCTCCAAGATCAGTGAGTACCTCCAGACCCCTGTGGGCCTGCTGAGCAACATCGAGGCCCAAAGGTCGGTCTCTCGTAGGCCCTCTGTGTATGCCGAGTGATGGGCAACACACTGCTCGTTCCTTAAGGAGAGCTACATTTCCAGAGCACTGGAACAGCCTCAGGACCACATTTCTAGACAGTGCGACGTGCCATGGAAGTGTTCGTCATGGCCCCCGTCTGAGCTTCCATGAGAAAACACTGTGCTTAGAATTCTTCGAGGACCTCTTACCTGAAGTCACTCTGCTCGAAGAGAAAGCCAGCATCCTACCATGCTGTGGCGCTAACGGGACACTCAGCGTGAGCACTTGCCTCGAGGTAAGGCCCTGAATTGCCGTGCAGAAGCGGAGGCGTGCTGCAGTTTTCAGGAGGCCGTAGCCCCTGCTCAGCTTTAGTTTATTTATTTATTCATTTGTTTATCTATCTGTCTATCTATTTATTTATTTTCTTATGTAATTTATCATTTTTGTTTTACTGTGTTGGGTCTTCGTTGCTGCATGTGAGCTTTCTCTAGTTGTAGCGAGCGGGGGCTACTCTTCGTTGCGGTGCTCGGGCTTCTCATTGCGGTGGCTCCTCTTGTTGTGGAGCAGAAGCTCTAGGCACGTGGACTTCAGTAGTTGTTGCATGCGGGCTCAGTCATTGTGGCTCCCGGACTCTAGAGCGCAGGCTCAGTCGCTGTGGAGCACGGGCTTAGTTGCTCCGCAGCGTGTGAGATCTTGGTGGACGAAGGCTCGAACCCATGTCCCCTGCATCGGCAGGTGGATTCCCAACCACTGCACCACAAGCGAAGTCCCTGCTCTGCATTATTTTAACGTCAGTCCGCTTGGCAGGACATCTAGGAGCCTTGCGTGGGCACCCTATTCCCTGCAAGAACACTGAGTCCCCTCAGGGCCCCATGGGCCTTCTAAGCCACATCCAGGCCCGTAGCCCTTCGGAGCCACTCTGTGTATGCCGAGTGTAGGGCAACAGACTGCACTCTTTCTTGGGACAGCTTGATTTCCTCAACACTCCCACAGGTCGACGAACACCTTTCTACCAGGTCCAACATTCCGTGCAAGTCTGCCTCATTACCCTAGTCTGAGCTGCACTGAGAATAACCCCCGGCTTCGCATTCCATCTGGGAGCCCCTGCCTGAAGTCACCCTGCCTCCAGGAGAATGTCAGCCTGCGTTCCGACTGCAACTAATGCCCAGTTCCTCGTGTAACACTGCAGGCTTTTGAAGAGCCACGGGCCTGGAGGCCTAGCTGGGGCGATCCTTGGTTGAGACAGTTCGCTATTTGCAGAACACCCTGCTTCGAGGAGTTGATTCAGGGAAGGAACCACTGGGTAACCTGTGTCTGTTTGGACTTGTTAGAAAGCACAGGGATGTATGCTGCGTGTGCCCGTGGAAATGGGGGCCTGATGGAACTAGCCTTGCTTTCCCATTTGGAAAGCTCCATTCATGCTGCCTTGAAGCTACTTGAAATTGATTGCTGTTGACAGGCCACTAGCCACTGTAGGCATGGCTCTGGGAAGAAAAGGAGTTTTCTCTAGCTAAGCCGGGTGCTTCGATGGCCGGGGTGGAGCTCATCCTGCCACGCTCTAGAGCTAAAGGGAAACTCAACGTGAGTACTGGCCTCGAGGTAAGTCCCTGAGTAGCCGTGCAGAAATGGAGGCATGCAGCCCTTTCCACGAGGTCTTAGTCGCTGTTCTGCTTTATTGTATTTTATTTTTTTAATGTTTTATTGTTTTTTTAAGATTTATGTATTGATTGATTGATTGCTATGTTGGGTCTTCGTTTCTGTGCTAGGGCCCTCTCCAGTTGCGGTAAGTGGGGGCGACTCTTCATCGCGGTGCGTAGGCCTCTCACTATCGCGGCCTCTCTTGTTGCGGAGCACAGGCTCCAGAGGCGCAGGCTCAGTGGTTGTGTCTCACGTGCCCAGTTGCTCCGCGGCATGTGGGAACCTCCTAGACCAGGGCTCGAACCCGTGTCCCCTGCATTGGCAGGCAGATTCTCAACCACTGCGCCACAACGGAAGCCCCTGTTCTGCTTTATTTTAAAAGAAGTACCCTTTTCAGGACTCCTAGGCCCCTCGGGTGTGCATCATTTTCCCTCCAAGATCAGTGAGTACCTCCAGACCCCTGTGGGCCTGCTGAGCAACATCGAGGCCCAAAGGTCGGTCTCTCGTAGGCCCTCTGTGTATGCCGAGTGATGGGCAACACACTGCTCGTTCCTTAAGGAGAGCTACATTTCCAGAGCACTGGAACAGCCTCAGGACCACATTTCTAGGCAGTGCGACGTGCCATGGAAGTGTTCGTCATGGCCCCCGTCTGAGCTTCCATGAGAAAACACTGTGCTTAGAATTCTTCGAGGACCTCTTACCTGAAGTCACTCTCCTCGAGGAGAAAGCCAGCATCCTACCATGCTGTGGCGCTAACGGGACACTCAGCGTGAGCACTTGCCTCGAGGTAAGGCCCTGAATTGCCGTGCAGAAGCGGAGGCGTGCTGCAGTTTTCAGGAGGCCGTAGCCCCTGCTCAGCTTTAGTTTATTTATTTATTCATTTGTTTATCTATCTGTCTATCTATTTATTTATTTTCTTATGTAATTTATCATTTTTGTTTTACTGTGTTGGGTCTTCGTTGCTGCATGTGAGCTTTCTCTAGTTGTAGCGAGCGGGGGCTACTCTTCGTTGCGGTGCTCGGGCTTCTCATTGCGGTGGCTCCTCTTGTTGTGGAGCAGAAGCTCTAGGCACGTGGACTTCAGTAGTTGTTGCATGCGGGCTCAGTCATTGTGGCTCCCGGACTCTAGAGCGCAGGCTCAGTCGCTGTGGAGCACGGGCTTAGTTGCTCCGCAGCGTGTGAGATCTTGGTGGACGAAGGCTCGAACCCATGTCCCCTGCATCGGCAGGTGGATTCCCTACCACTGCACCACAAGCGAAGCCCCTGCTCTGTATTATTTTAACGTCAGTCCGCTTGGCAGGACATCTAGGAGCCTTGCGTGGGCACCCTATTCCCTGCAAGAACACTGAGTCCCCTCAGGGCCCCATGGGCCTTCTAAGCCACATCCAGGCCCGTAGCCCTTCGGAGCCACTCTGTGTATGCCGAGTGTAGGGCAACAGACTGCACTCTTTCTTGGGACAGCTTGATTTCCTCAACACTCCCACAGGTCGACGAACACCTTTCTACCAGGTCCAACATTCCGTGCAAGTCTGCCTCATTACCCTAGTCTGAGCTGCACTGAGAATAACCCCCGGCTTCGCATTCCATCTGGGAGCCCCTGCCTGAAGTCACCCTGCCTCCAGGAGAATGTCAGCCTGCGTTCCGACTGCAACTAAAGCCCAGGTCCTCGTGTAACACTGCAGGCTTTTGAAGAGCCACGGGCCCGGAGGCCTAGCGGGGCGATCCTTGGTTGAGACAGTTCGCTATTTGCAGAACACCCTGCTTCGAGGAGTTGATTCAGGGAAGGAACCACTGGGTAACCTGTGTCTGTTTGGACTTGTTAGAAAGCACAGGGATGTATGCTGCGTGTGCCCGTGGAAATGGGGGCCTGATGGAACTAGCCTTGCTTTCCCATTTGGAAAGCTCCATTCATGCTGCCTTGAAGCTACTTGAAATTGACTGCTGTTGACAGGCCACTAGCCACTGTAGGCATGGCTCTGGGAAGAAAAGGAGTTTTCTCTAGCTAAGCCGGGTGCTTCGATGGCCGGGGTGGTGCTCATCCTGAAATGCTCTAGAGCTAAAGGGAAACTCAACGTGAGTACTGGCCTCGAGGTAAGTCCCTGAGTAGCCGTGCAGAAATGGAGGCATGCAGCCCTTTCCACGAGGTCTTAGTCGCTGTTCTGCTTTATTGTATTTTATTTTTTTAATGTTTTATTGTTTTTTTAAGATTTATGTATTGATTGATTGATTGCTATGTTGGGTCTTCGTTTCTGTGCTAGGGCCCTCTCCAGTTGCGGTAAGTGGGGGCGACTCTTCATCGCGGTGCGTAGGCCTCTCACTATCGCGGCCTCTCTTGTTGCGGAGCACAGGCTCCAGAGGCGCAGGCTCAGTGGTTGTGTCTCACGTGCCCAGTTGCTCCGCGGCATGTGGGAACCTCCTAGACCAGGGCTCGAACCCGTGTCCCCTGCATTGGCAGGCAGATTCTCAACCACTGCGCCACCACGGAAGCCCCTGTTCTGCTTTATTTTAAAAGAAGTACCCTTTTCAGGACTCCTAGGCCCCTCGGGTGTGCATCATTTTCCCTCCAAGATCAGTGAGTACCTCCAGACCCCTGTGGGCCTGCTGAGCAACATCGAGGCCCAAAGGTCGGTCTCTCGTAGGCCCTCTGTGTATGCCGAGTGATGGGCAACACACTGCTCGTTCCTTAAGGAGAGCTACATTTCCAGAGCACTGGAACAGCCTCAGGACCACATTTCTAGGCAGTGCGACGTGCCATGGAAGTGTTCGTCATGGCCCCCGTCTGAGCTTCCATGAAAAAACACTGTGCTTAGAATTCTTCGAGGACCTCTTACCTGAAGTCACTCTCCTCGAGGAGAAAGCCAGCATCCTACCATGCTGTGGCGCTAACGGGACACTCAGCGTGAGCACTTGCCTCGAGGTAAGGCCCTGAATTGCCGTGCAGAAGCGGAGGCGTGCTGCAGTTTTCAGGAGGCCGTAGCCCCTGCTCAGCTTTAGTTTATTTATTTATTCATTTGTTTATCTATCTGTCTATCTATTTATTTATTTTCTTATGTAATTTATCATTTTTGTTTTACTGTGTTGGGTCTTCGTTGCTGCATGTGAGCTTTCTCTAGTTGTAGCGAGCGGGGGCTACTCTTCGTTGCGGTGCTCGGGTTTCTCATTGCGGTGGCTCCTCTTGTTGTGGAGCAGAAGCTCTAGGCACGTGGACTTCAGTAGTTGTTGCATGCGGGCTCAGTCATTGTGGCTCCCGGACTCTAGAGCGCAGGCTCAGTCGCTGTGGAGCACGGGCTTAGTTGCTCCGCAGCGTGTGAGATCTTGGTGGACGAAGGCTCGAACCCATGTCCCCTGCATCGGCAGGTGGATTCCCTACCACTGCACCACAAGCGAAGCCCCTGCTCTGCATTATTTTAACGTCAGTCCGCTTGGCAGGACATCTAGGAGCCTTGCGTGGGCACCCTATTCCCTGCAAGAACACTGAGTCCCCTCAGGGCCCCATGGGCCTTCTAACCCACATCCAGGCCCGTAGCCCGTCGGAGCCACTCTGTGTATGCCGAGTGTAGGGCAACAGACTGCACTCTTTCTTGGGACAGCTTGATTTCCTCAACACTCCCACAGGTCGACGAACACCTTTCTACCAGGTCCAACATTCCGTGCAAGTCTGCCTCATTACCCTAGTCTGAGCTGCACTGAGAATAACCCCCGGCTTCGCATTCCATCTGGGAGCCCCTGCCTGAAGTCACCCTGCCTCCAGGAGAATGTCAGCCTGCGTTCCGACTGCAACTAAAGCCCAGTTCGTCGTGTAACACTGCAGCCTTTTGAAGAGCCACGGGCCCGGAGGCTTAGCTGGAGCGATCCTTGGTTGAGACAGTACGCTATTTGCAGAACACCCTGCTTCGAGGAGTTGATTCAGGGAAGGAACCACTGGGTAACCTGTGTCTGTTTGGACTTGTTAGAAAGCACAGGGATGTATGCTGCGTGTGCCCGTGGAAATGGGGGCCTGATGGAACTAGCCTTGCTTTCCCATTTGGAAAGCTCCATTCATGCTGCCTTGAAGCTACTTGAAATTGACTGCTGTTGACAGGCCACTAGCCACTGTAGGCATGGCTCTGGGAAGAAAAGGAGTTTTCTCTAGCTAAGCCGGGTGCTTCGATGGCCGGGGTGGAGCTCATCCTGCCACGCTCTAGAGCTAAAGGGAAACTCAACGTGAGTACTGGCCTCGAGGTAAGTCCCTGAGTAGCCGTGCAGAAATGGAGGCATGCAGCCCTTTCCACGAGGTCTTAGTCGCTGTTCTGCTTTATTGTATTTTATTTTTTTAATGTTTTATTGTTTTTTTAAGATTTATGTATTGATTGATTGATTGCTATGTTGGGTCTTCGTTTCTGTGCTAGGGCCCTCTCCAGTTGCGGTAAGTGGGGGCGACTCTTCAACGCGGTGCGTAGGCCTCTCACTATCGCGGCCTCTCTTGTTGCAGAGCACAGGCTCCAGAGGCGCAGGCTCAGTAGTTGTGGCTCACGGGCCCAGTTGCTCCGCGGCATGTGGGATCCTCCCAGACCAGGGCTCGAACCCGTGTACCCTGCATTGGCAGGCAGATTCTCAACCACTGCGCCCCCAGGGAAGACCCTGTTCTGCTTTATTTTAAAAGAAGTACCCTTTTCAGGACTCCTAGGCCCCTCGGGTGAGCATCATTTTCCCTCCAAGATCAGTGAGTACCTCCAGACCCCTGTGGGCCTGCTGAGCAACACCGAGGCCCAAAGGTCGGTCCCTCGGAGGCCCTCTGTGTATGCCGAGTGATGGGCAACACACTGCTCGTTCCTTAAGGAGAGCTACATTTCCAGAGCACTGGAACAGCCTCAGGACCACATTTCTAGGCAGTGCGACGTGCCATGGAAGTGTTCGTCATGGCCCCCGTCTGAGCTTCCATGAGAAAACACTGTGCTTAGAATTCTTCGAGGACCTCTTACCTGAAGTCACTCTGCTCGAGGAGAAAGCCAGCATCCTACCATGCTGTGGCGCTAACGGGACACTCAGCGTGAGCACTTGCCTCGAGGTAAGGCCCTGAATTGCCGTGCAGAAGCGGAGGCGTGCTGCAGTTTTCAGGAGGCCGTAGCCCCTGCTCAGCTTTAGTTTATTTATTTATTCATTTGTTTATCTATCTGTCTATCTATTTATTTATTTTCTTATGTAATTTATCATTTTTGTTTTACTGTGTTGGGTCTTCGTTGCTGCATGTGAGCTTTCTCTAGTTGTAGCGAGCGGGGGCTACTCTTCGTTGCGGTGCTCGGGCTTCTCATTGCGGTGGCTCCTCTTGTTGTGGAGCAGAAGCTCTAGGCACGTGGACTTCAGTAGTTGTTGCATGCGGGCTCAGTCATTGTGGCTCCCGGACTCTAGAGCGCAGGCTCAGTCGCTGTGGAGCACGGGCTTAGTTGCTCTGCAGCATGTGAGATCTTGGTGGACGAAGGCTCGAACCCATGTCCCCTGCATCGGCAGGTGGATTCCCAACCACTGCACCACAAGCGAAGCCCCTGCTCTGCATTATTTTAACGTCAGTCCGCTTGGCAGGACATCTAGGAGCCTTGCGTGGGCACCCTATTCCCTGCAAGAACACTGAGTCCCCTCAGGGCCCCATGGGCCTTCTAAGCCACATCCAGGCCCGTAGCCCTTCGGAGCCACTTTGTGTATGCCGAGTGTAGGGCAACAGACTGCACACTTTCTTGGGACAGCTTGATTTCCTCAACACTCCCACAGGTCGACGAACACCTTTCTAGCAGGTCCAACATTCCGTGCAAGTCTGCCTCATTACCCTAGTCTGAGCTGCCCTGAGAATAACCCCCGGCTTCGCATTCCATCTGGGACCCCCTGCCTGAAGTCACCCTGCCTCCAGGAGAATGTCAGCCTGCGTTCCGACTGCAACTAAAGCCCAGTTCGTCGTGTAACACTGCAGCCTTTTGAAGAGCCACGGGCCCGGAGGCTTAGCTGGAGCGATCCTTGGTTGAGACAGTACGCTATTTGCAGAACACCCTGCTTCGAGGAGTTGATTCAGGGAAGGAACCACTGGGTAACCTGTGTCTGTTTGGACTTGTTAGAAAGCACAGGGATGTATGCTGCGTGTGCCCGTGGAAATGGGGGCCTGATGGAACTAGCCTTGCTTTCCCATTTGGAAAGATCCATTCATGCTGCCTTGAAGCTACTTGAAATTGACTGCTGTTGACAGGCCACTAGCCACTGTAGGCATGGCTCTGGGAAGAAAAGGAGTTTTCTCTAGCTAAGCCGGGTGCTTCGATGGCCGGGGTGGAGCTCATCCTGCCACGCTCTAGAGCTAAAGGGAAACTCAACGTGAGTACTGGCCTCGAGGTAAGTCCCTGAGTAGCCGTGCAGAAATGGAGGCATGCAGCCCTTTCCACGAGGTCTTAGTCGCTGTTCTGCTTTATTGTATTTTATTTTTTTAATGTTTTATTGTTTTTTTAAGATTTATGTATTGATTGATTGATTGCTATGTTGGGTCTTCGTTTCTGTGCTAGGGGCCTCTCCAGTTGCGGTAAGTGGGGGCGACTCTTCATCGCGGTGCGTAGGCCTCTCACTATCGCGGCCTCTCTTGTTGCGGAGCACAGGCTCCAGAGGCGCAGGCTCAGTGGTTGTGTCTCACGTGCCCAGTTGCTCCGCGGCATGTGGGAACCTCCTAGACCAGGGCTCGAACCCGTGTCCCCTGCATTGGCAGGCAGATTCTCAACCACTGCGCCACCAGGGAAGCCCCTGTTCTGCTTTATTTTAAAAGAAGTATCCTTTTCAGGACTCCTAGGCCCCTCGGGTGTGCATCATTTTCCCTCCAAGATCAGTGAGTACCTCCAGACCCCTGTGGGCCTGCTGAGCAACATCGAGGCCCAAAGGTCGGTCTCTCGTAGGCCCTCTGTGTATGCCGAGTGATGGGCAACACACTGCTCGTTCCTTAAGGAGAGCTACATTTCCAGAGCACTGGAACAGCCTCAGGACCACATTTCTAGACAGTGCGACGTGCCATGGAAGTGTTCGTCATGGCCCCCGTCTGAGCTTCCATGAGAAAACACTGTGCTTAGAATTCTTCGAGGACCTCTTACCTGAAGTCACTCTGCTCGAAGAGAAAGCCAGCATCCTACCATGCTGTGGCGCTAACGGGACACTCAGCGTGAGCACTTGCCTCGAGGTAAGGCCCTGAATTGCCGTGCAGAAGCGGAGGCGTGCTGCAGTTTTCAGGAGGCCGTAGCCCCTGCTCAGCTTTAGTTTATTTATTTATTCATTTGTTTATCTATCTGTCTATCTATTTATTTATTTTCTTATGTAATTTATCATTTTTGTTTTACTGTGTTGGGTCTTCGTTGCTGCATGTGAGCTTTCTCTAGTTGTAGCGAGCGGGGGCTACTCTTCGTTGCGGTGCTCGGGCTTCTCATTGCGGTGGCTCCTCTTGTTGTGGAGCAGAAGCTTTAGGCACGTGGACTTCAGTAGTTGTTGCATGCGGGCTCAGTCATTGTGGCTCCCGGACTCTAGAGCGCAGGCTCAGTGGCTGTGGAGCACGGGCTTAGTTGCTCCGCAGCGTGTGAGATCTTGGTGGACGAAGGCTCGAACCCATGTCCCCTGCATCGGCAGGTGGATTCCCAACCACTGCACCACAAGCGAAGCCCCTGCTCTGCATTATTTTAACGTCAGTCCGCTTGGCAGGACATCTAGGAGCCTTGCGTGGGCACCCTATTCCCTGCAAGAACACTGAGTCCCCTCAGGGCCCCATGGGCCTTCTAAGCCACATCCAGGCCCGTAGCCCTTCGGAGCCACTCTGTGTATGCCGAGTGTAGGGCAACAGACTGCACTCTTTCTTGGGACAGCTTGATTTCCTCAACACTCCCACAGGTCGACGAACACCTTTCTACCAGGTCCAACATTCCGTGCAAGTCTGCCTCATTACCCTAGTCTGAGCTGCACTGAGAATAACCCCCGGCTTCGCATTCCATCTGGGAGCCCCTGCCTGAAGTCACCCTGCCTCCAGGAGAATGTCAGCCTGCGTTCCGACTGCAACTAATGCCCAGTTCCTCGTGTAACACTGCAGGCTTTTGAAGAGCCACGGGCCTGGAGGCCTAGCTGGGGCGATCCTTGGTTGAGACAGTTCGCTATTTGCAGAACACCCTGCTTCGAGGAGTTGATTCAGGGAAGGAACCACTGGGTAACCTGTGTCTGTTTGGACTTGTTAGAAAGCACAGGGATGTATGCTGCGTGTGCCCGTGGAAATGGGGGCCTGATGGAACTAGCCTTGCTTTCCCATTTGGAAAGCTCCATTCATGCTGCCTTGAAGCTACTTGAAATTGACTGCTGTTGACAGGCCACTAGCCACTGTAGGCATGGCTCTGGGAAGAAAAGGAGTTTTCTCTAGCTAAGCCGGGTGCTTCGATGGCCGGGGTGGTGCTCATCCTGAAATGCTCTAGAGCTAAAGGGAAACTCAACGTGAGTACTGGCCTCGAGGTAAGTCCCTGAGTAGCCGTGCAGAAATGGAGGCATGCAGCCCTTTCCACGAGGTCTTAGTCGCTGTTCTGCTTTATTGTATTTTATTTTTTTAATGTTTTATTGTTTTTTTAAGATTTATGTATTGATTGATTGATTGCTATGTTGGGTCTTCGTTTCTGTGCTAGGGCCCTCTCCAGTTGCGGTAAGTGGGGGCGACTCTTCATCGCGGTGCGTAGGCCTCTCACTATCGCGGCCTCTCTTGTTGCGGAGCACAGGCTCCAGAGGCGCAGGCTCAGTGGTTGTGTCTCACGTGCCCAGTTGCTCCGCGGCATGTGGGAACCTCCTAGACCAGGGCTCGAACCCGTGTCCCCTGCATTGGCAGGCAGATTCTCAACCACTGCGCCACCACGGAAGCCCCTGTTCTGCTTTATTTTAAAAGAAGTACCCTTTTCAGGACTCCTAGGCCCCTCGGGTGTGCATCATTTTCCCTCCAAGATCAGTGAGTACCTCCAGACCCCTGTGGGCCTGCTGAGCAACATCGAGGCCCAAAGGTCGGTCTCTCGTAGGCCCTCTGTGTATGCCGAGTGATGGGCAACACACTGCTCGTTCCTTAAGGAGAGCTACATTTCCAGAGCACTGGAACAGCCTCAGGACCACATTTCTAGGCAGTGCGACGTGCCATGGAAGTGTTCGTCATGGCCCCCGTCTGAGCTTCCATGAAAAAACACTGTGCTTAGAATTCTTCGAGGACCTCTTACCTGAAGTCACTCTCCTCGAGGAGAAAGCCAGCATCCTACCATGCTGTGGCGCTAACGGGACACTCAGCGTGAGCACTTGCCTCGAGGTAAGGCCCTGAATTGCCGTGCAGAAGCGGAGGCGTGCTGCAGTTTTCAGGAGGCCGTAGCCCCTGCTCAGCTTTAGTTTATTTATTTATTCATTTGTTTATCTATCTGTCTATCTATTTATTTATTTTCTTATGTAATTTATCATTTTTGTTTTACTGTGTTGGGTCTTCGTTGCTGCATGTGAGCTTTCTCTAGTTGTAGCGAGCGGGGGCTACTCTTCGTTGCGGTGCTCGGGTTTCTCATTGCGGTGGCTCCTCTTGTTGTGGAGCAGAAGCTCTAGGCACGTGGACTTCAGTAGTTGTTGCATGCGGGCTCAGTCATTGTGGCTCCCGGACTCTAGAGCGCAGGCTCAGTCGCTGTGGAGCACGGGCTTATTTGCTCCGCAGCGTGTGAGATCTTGGTGGACGAAGGCTCGAACCCATGTCCCCTGCATCGGCAGGTGGATTCCCTACCACTGCACCACAAGCGAAGCCCCTGCTCTGCATTATTTTAACGTCAGTCCGCTTGGCAGGACATCTAGGAGCCTTGCGTGGGCACCCTATTCCCTGCAAGAACACTGAGTCCCCTCAGGGCCCCATGGGCCTTCTAACCCACATCCAGGCCCGTAGCCCGTCGGAGCCACTCTGTGTATGCCGAGTGTAGGGCAACAGACTGCACTCTTTCTTGGGACAGCTTGATTTCCTCAACACTCCCACAGGTCGACGAACACCTTTCTACCAGGTCCAACATTCCGTGCAAGTCTGCCTCATTACCCTAGTCTGAGCTGCACTGAGAATAACCCCCGGCTTCGCATTCCATCTGGGAGCCCCTGCCTGAAGTCACCCTGCCTCCAGGAGAATGTCAGCCTGCGTTCCGACTGCAACTAAAGCCCAGTTCGTCGTGTAACACTGCAGCCTTTTGAAGAGCCACGGGCCCGGAGGCTTAGCTGGAGCGATCCTTGGTTGAGACAGTACGCTATTTGCAGAACACCCTGCTTCGAGGAGTTGATTCAGGGAAGGAACCACTGGGTAACCTGTGTCTGTTTGGACTTGTTAGAAAGCACAGGGATGTATGCTGCGTGTGCCCGTGGAAATGGGGGCCTGATGGAACTAGCCTTGCTTTCCCATTTGGAAAGCTCCATTCATGCTGCCTTGAAGCTACTTGAAATTGACTGCTGTTGACAGGCCACTAGCCACTGTAGGCATGGCTCTGGGAAGAAAAGGAGTTTTCTCTAGCTAAGCCGGGTGCTTCGATGGCCGGGGTGGAGCTCATCCTGCCACGCTCTAGAGCTAAAGGGAAACTCAACGTGAGTACTGGCCTCGAGGTAAGTCCCTGAGTAGCCGTGCAGAAATGGAGGCATGCAGCCCTTTCCACGAGGTCTTAGTCGCTGTTCTGCTTTATTGTATTTTATTTTTTTAATGTTTTATTGTTTTTTTAAGATTTATGTATTGATTGATTGATTGCTATGTTGGGTCTTCGTTTCTGTGCTAGGGCCCTCTCCAGTTGCGGTAAGTGGGGGCGACTCTTCAACGCGGTGCGTAGGCCTCTCACTATCGCGGCCTCTCTTGTTGCAGAGCACAGGCTCCAGAGGCGCAGGCTCAGTAGTTGTGGCTCACGGGCCCAGTTGCTCCGCGGCATGTGGGATCCTCCCAGACCAGGGCTCGAACCCGTGTACCCTGCATTGGCAGGCAGATTCTCAACCACTGCGCCCCCAGGGAAGACCCTGTTCTGCTTTATTTTAAAAGAAGTACCCTTTTCAGGACTCCTAGGCCCCTCGGGTGAGCATCATTTTCCCTCCAAGATCAGTGAGTACCTCCAGACCCCTGTGGGCCTGCTGAGCAACACCGAGGCCCAAAGGTCGGTCCCTCGGAGGCCCTCTGTGTATGCCGAGTGATGGGCAACACACTGCTCGTTCCTTAAGGAGAGCTACATTTCCAGAGCACTGGAACAGCCTCAGGACCACATTTCTAGGCAGTGCGACGTGCCATGGAAGTGTTCGTCATGGCCCCCGTCTGAGCTTCCATGAGAAAACACTGTGCTTAGAATTCTTCGAGGACCTCTTACCTGAAGTCACTCTGCTCGAGGAGAAAGCCAGCATCCTACCATGCTGTGGCGCTAACGGGACACTCAGCGTGAGCACTTGCCTCGAGGTAAGGCCCTGAATTGCCGTGCAGAAGCGGAGGCGTGCTGCAGTTTTCAGGAGGCCGTAGCCCCTGCTCAGCTTTAGTTTATTTATTTATTCATTTGTTTATCTATCTGTCTATCTATTTATTTATTTTCTTATGTAATTTATCATTTTTGTTTTACTGTGTTGGGTCTTCGTTGCTGCATGTGAGCTTTCTCTAGTTGTAGCGAGCGGGGGCTACTCTTCGTTGCGGTGCTCGGGCTTCTCATTGCGGTGGCTCCTCTTGTTGTGGAGCAGAAGCTCTAGGCACGTGGACTTCAGTAGTTGTTGCATGCGGGCTCAGTCATTGTGGCTCCCGGACTCTAGAGCGCAGGCTCAGTCGCTGTGGAGCACGGGCTTAGTTGCTCCGCAGCGTGTGAGATCTTGGTGGACGAAGGCTCGAACCCATGTCCCCTGCATCGGCAGGTGGATTCCCTACCACTGCACCACAAGCGAAGCCCCTGCTCTGCATTATTTTAACGTCAGTCCGCTTGGCAGGACATCTAGGAGCCTTGCGTGGGCACCCTATTCCCTGCAAGAACACTGAGTCCCCTCAGGGTCCCATGGGCCTTCTAACCCACATCCAGGCCCGTAGCCCGTCGGAGCCACTCTGTGTATGCCGAGTGTAGGGCAACAGACTGCACTCTTTCTTGGGACAGCTTGATTTCCTCAACACTCCCACAGGTCGACGAACACCTTTATACCAGGTCCAACATTCCGTGCAAGTCTGCCTCATTACCCTAGTCTGAGCTGCACTGAGAATAACCCCCGGCTTCGCATTCCATCTGGGACCCCCTGCCTGAAGTCACCCTGCCTCCAGGAGAATGTCAGCCTGCGTTCCGACTGCAACTAAAGCCCAGTTCGTCGTGTAACACTGCAGCCTTTTGAAGAGCCACGGGCCCGGAGGCTTAGCTGGAGCGATCCTTGGTTGAGACAGTACGCTATTTGCAGAACACCCTGCTTCGAGGAGTTGATTCAGGGAAGGAACCACTGGGTAACCTGTGTCTGTTTGGACTTGTTAGAAAGCACAGGGATGTATGCTGCGTGTGCCCGTGGAAATGGGGGCCTGATGGAACTAGCCTTGCTTTCCCATTTGGAAAGCTCCATTCATGCTGCCTTGAAGCTACTTGAAATTGACTGCTGTTGACAGGCCACTAGCCACTGTAGGCATGGCTCTGGGAAGAAAAGGAGTTTTCTCTAGCTAAGCCGGGTGCTTCGATGGCCGGGGTGGAGCTCATCCTGCCACGCTCTAGAGCTAAAGGGAAACTCAACGTGAGTACTGGCCTCGAGGTAAGTCCCTGAGTAGCCGTGCAGAAATGGAGGCATGCAGCCCTTTCCACGAGGTCTTAGTCGCTGTTCTGCTTTATTGTATTTTATTTTTTTAATGTTTTATTGTTTTTTTAAGATTTATGTATTGATTGATTGATTGCTATGTTGGGTCTTCGTTTCTGTGCTAGGGGCCTCTCCAGTTGCGGTAAGTGGGGGCGACTCTTCATCGCGGTGCGTAGGCCTCTCACTATCGCGGCCTCTCTTGTTGCGGAGCACAGGCTCCAGAGGCGCAGGCTCAGTGGTTGTGTCTCACGTGCCCAGTTGCTCCGCGGCATGTGGGAACCTCCTAGACCAGGGCTCGAACCCGTGTCCCCTGCATTGGCAGGCAGATTCTCAACCACTGCGCCACCAGGGAAGCCCCTGTTCTGCTTTATTTTAAAAGAAGTATCCTTTTCAGGACTCCTAGGCCCCTCGGGTGTGCATCATTTTCCCTCCAAGATCAGTGAGTACCTCCAGACCCCTGTGGGCCTGCTGAGCAACATCGAGGCCCAAAGGTCGGTCTCTCGTAGGCCCTCTGTGTATGCCGAGTGATGGGCAACACACTGCTCGTTCCTTAAGGAGAGCTACATTTCCAGAGCACTGGAACAGCCTCAGGACCACATTTCTAGACAGTGCGACGTGCCATGGAAGTGTTCGTCATGGCCCCCGTCTGAGCTTCCATGAGAAAACACTGTGCTTAGAATTCTTCGAGGACCTCTTACCTGAAGTCACTCTGCTCGAAGAGAAAGCCAGCATCCTACCATGCTGTGGCGCTAACGGGACACTCAGCGTGAGCACTTGCCTCGAGGTAAGGCCCTGAATTGCCGTGCAGAAGCGGAGGCGTGCTGCAGTTTTCAGGAGGCCGTAGCCCCTGCTCAGCTTTAGTTTATTTATTTATTCATTTGTTTATCTATCTGTCTATCTATTTATTTATTTTCTTATGTAATTTATCATTTTTGTTTTACTGTGTTGGGTCTTCGTTGCTGCATGTGAGCTTTCTCTAGTTGTAGCGAGCGGGGGCTACTCTTCGTTGCGGTGCTCGGGCTTCTCATTGCGGTGGCTCCTCTTGTTGTGGAGCAGAAGCTTTAGGCACGTGGACTTCAGTAGTTGTTGCATGCGGGCTCAGTCATTGTGGCTCCCGGACTCTAGAGCGCAGGCTCAGTGGCTGTGGAGCACGGGCTTAGTTGCTCCGCAGCGTGTGAGATCTTGGTGGACGAAGGCTCGAACCCATGTCCCCTGCATCGGCAGGTGGATTCCCAACCACTGCACCACAAGCGAAGCCCCTGCTCTGCATTATTTTAACGTCAGTCCGCTTGGCAGGACATCTAGGAGCCTTGCGTGGGCACCCTATTCCCTGCAAGAACACTGAGTCCCCTCAGGGCCCCATGGGCCTTCTAAGCCACATCCAGGCCCGTAGCCCTTCGGAGCCACTTTGTGTATGCCGAGTGTAGGGCAACAGACTGCACACTTTCTTGGGACAGCTTGATTTCCTCAACACTCCCACCGGTCGACGAACACCTTTCTAGCAGGTCCAACATTCCGTGCAAGTCTGCCTCATTACCCTAGTCTGAGCTGCACTGAGAATAACCCCCGGCTTCGCATTCCATCTGGGACCCCCTGCCTGAAGTCACCCTGCCTCCAGGAGAATGTCAGCCTGCGTTCCGACTGCAACTAATGCCCAGTTCCTCGTGTAACACTGCAGGCTTTTGAAGAGCCACGGGCCTGGAGGCCTAGCTGGGGCGATCCTTGGTTGAGACAGTTCGCTATTTGCAGAACACCCTGCTTCGAGGAGTTGATTCAGGGAAGGAACCACTGGGTAACCTGTGTCTGTTTGGACTTGTTAGAAAGCACAGGGATGTATGCTGCGTGTGCCCGTGGAAATGGGGGCCTGATGGAACTAGCCTTGCTTTCCCATTTGGAAAGCTCCATTCATGCTGCCTTGAAGCTACTTGAAATTGACTGCTGTTGACAGGCCACTAGCCACTGTAGGCATGGCTCTGGGAAGAAAAGGAGTTTTCTCTAGCTAAGCCGGGTGCTTCGATGGCCGGGGTGGAGCTCATCCTGAAACGCTCTAGAGCTAAAGGGAAACTCAACGTGAGTACTGGCCTCGAGGTAAGTCCCTGAGTAGCCGTGCAGAAATGGAGGCATGCAGCCCTTTCCACGAGGTCTTAGTCGCTGTTCTGCTTTATTGTATTTTATTTTTTTAATGTTTTATTGTTTTTTTAAGATTTATGTATTGATTGATTGATTGCTATGTTGGGTCTTCGTTTCTGTGCTAGGGCCCTCTCCAGTTGCGGTAAGTGGGGGCGACTCTTCATCGCGGTGCGTAGGCCTCTCACTATCGCGGCCTCTCTTGTTGCGGAGCACAGGCTCCAGAGGCGCAGGCTCAGTGGTTGTGTCTCACGTGCCCAGTTGCTCCGCGGCATGTGGGAACCTCCTAGACCAGGGCTCGAACCCGTGTCCCCTGCATTGGCAGGCAGATTCTCAACCACTGCGCCACAACGGAAGCCCCTGTTCTGCTTTATTTTAAAAGAAGTACCCTTTTCAGGACTCCTAGGCCCCTCGGGTGTGCATCATTTTCCCTCCAAGATCAGTGAGTACCTCCAGACCCCTGTGGGCCTGCTGAGCAACATCGAGGCCCAAAGGTCGGTCTCTCGTAGGCCCTCTGTGTATGCCGAGTGATGGGCAACACACTGCTCGTTCCTTAAGGAGAGCTACATTTCCAGAGCACTGGAACAGCCTCAGGACCACATTTCTAGGCAGTGCGACGTGCCATGGAAGTGTTCGTCATGGCCCCCGTCTGAGCTTCCATGAAAAAACACTGTGCTTAGAATTCTTCGAGGACCTCTTACCTGAAGTCACTCTCCTCGAGGAGAAAGCCAGCATCCTACCATGCTGTGGCGCTAACGGGACACTCAGCGTGAGCACTTGCCTCGAGGTAAGGCCCTGAATTGCCGTGCAGAAGCGGAGGCGTGCTGCAGTTTTCAGGAGGCCGTAGCCCCTGCTCAGCTTTAGTTTATTTATTTATTCATTTGTTTATCTATCTGTCTATCTATTTATTTATTTTCTTATGTAATTTATCATTTTTGTTTTACTGTGTTGGGTCTTCGTTGCTGCATGTGAGCTTTCTCTAGTTGTAGCGAGCGGGGGCTACTCTTCGTTGCGGTGCTCGGGCTTCTCATTGCGGTGGCTCCTCTTGTTGTGGAGCAGAAGCTCTAGGCACGTGGACTTCAGTAGTTGTTGCATGCGGGCTCAGTCATTGTGGCTCCCGGACTCTAGAGCGCAGGCTCAGTCGCTGTGGAGCACGGGCTTAGTTGCTCCGCAGCGTGTGAGATCTTGGTGGACGAAGGCTCGAACCCATGTCCCCTGCATCGGCAGGTGGATTCCCTACCACTGCACCACAAGCGAAGCCCCTGCTCTGCATTATTTTAACGTCAGTCCGCTTGGCAGGACATCTAGGAGCCTTGCGTGGGCACCCTATTCCCTGCAAGAACACTGAGTCCCCTCAGGGCCCCATGGGCCTTCTAAGCCACATCCAGGCCCGTAGCCCTTCGGAGCCACTCTGTGTATGCCGAGTGTAGGGCAACAGACTGCACTCTTTCTTGGGACAGCTTGATTTCCTCAACACTCCCACAGGTCGACGAACACCTTTCTACCAGGTCCAACATTCCGTGCAAGTCTGCCTCATTACCCTAGTCTGAGCTGCACTGAGAATAACCCCCGGCTTCGCATTCCATCTGGGAGCCCCTGCCTGAAGTCACCCTGCCTCCAGGAGAATGTCAGCCTGCGTTCCGACTGCAACTAAAGCCCAGGTCCTCGTGTAACACTGCAGGCTTTTGAAGAGCCACGGGCCCGGAGGCCTAGCGGGGCGATCCTTGGTTGAGACAGTTCGCTATTTGCAGAACACCCTGCTTCGAGGAGTTGATTCAGGGAAGGAACCACTGGGTAACCTGTGTCTGTTTGGACTTGTTAGAAAGCACAGGGATGTATGCTGCGTGTGCCCGTGGAAATGGGGGCCTGATGGAACTAGCCTTGCTTTCCCATTTGGAAAGCTCCATTCATGCTGCCTTGAAGCTACTTGAAATTGACTGCTGTTGACAGGCCACTAGCCACTGTAGGCATGGCTCTGGGAAGAAAAGGAGTTTTCTCTAGCTAAGCCGGGTGCTTCGATGGCCGGGGTGGTGCTCATCCTGAAACGCTCTAGAGCTAAAGGGAAACTCAACGTGAGTACTGGCCTCGAGGTAAGTCCCTGAGTAGCCGTGCAGAAATGGAGGCATGCAGCCCTTTCCACGAGGTCTTAGTCGCTGTTCTGCTTTATTGTATTTTATTTTTTTAATGTTTTATTGTTTTTTTAAGATTTATGTATTGATTGATTGATTGCTATGTTGGGTCTTCGTTTCTGTGCTAGGGCCCTCTCCAGTTGCGGTAAGTGGGGGCGACTCTTCATCGCGGTGCGTAGGCCTCTCACTATCGCGGCCTCTCTTGTTGCGGAGCACAGGCTCCAGAGGCGCAGGCTCAGTGGTTGTGTCTCACGTGCCCAGTTGCTCCGCGGCATGTGGGAACCTCCTAGACCAGGGCTCGAACCCGTGTCCCCTGCATTGGCAGGCAGATTCTCAACCACTGCGCCACCACGGAAGCCCCTGTTCTGCTTTATTTTAAAAGAAGTACCCTTTTCAGGACTCCTAGGCCCCTCGGGTGTGCATCATTTTCCCTCCAAGATCAGTGAGTACCTCCAGACCCCTGTGGGCCTGCTGAGCAACATCGAGGCCCAAAGGTCGGTCTCTCGTAGGCCCTCTGTGTATGCCGAGTGATGGGCAACACACTGCTCGTTCCTTAAGGAGAGCTACATTTCCAGAGCACTGGAACAGCCTCAGGACCACATTTCTAGGCAGTGCGACGTGCCATGGAAGTGTTCGTCATGGCCCCCGTCTGAGCTTCCATGAAAAAACACTGTGCTTAGAATTCTTCGAGGACCTCTTACCTGAAGTCACTCTCCTCGAGGAGAAAGCCAGCATCCTACCATGCTGTGGCGCTAACGGGACACTCAGCGTGAGCACTTGCCTCGAGGTAAGGCCCTGAATTGCCGTGCAGAAGCGGAGGCGTGCTGCAGTTTTCAGGAGGCCGTAGCCCCTGCTCAGCTTTAGTTTATTTATTTATTCATTTGTTTATCTATCTGTCTATCTATTTATTTATTTTCTTATGTAATTTATCATTTTTGTTTTACTGTGTTGGGTCTTCGTTGCTGCATGTGAGCTTTCTCTAGTTGTAGCGAGCGGGGGCTACTCTTCGTTGCGGTGCTCGGGCTTCTCATTGCGGTGGCTCCTCTTGTTGTGGAGCAGAAGCTCTAGGCACGTGGACTTCAGTAGTTGTTGCATGCGGGCTCAGTCATTGTGGCTCCCGGACTCTAGAGCGCAGGCTCAGTCGCTGTGGAGCACGGGCTTAGTTGCTCCGCAGCGTGTGAGATCTTGGTGGACGAAGGCTCGAACCCATGTCCCCTGCATCGGCAGGTGGATTCCCTACCACTGCACCACAAGCGAAGCCCCTGCTCTGCATTATTTTAACGTCAGTCCGCTTGGCAGGACATCTAGGAGCCTTGCGTGGGCACCCTATTCCCTGCAAGAACACTGAGTCCCCTCAGGGTCCCATGGGCCTTCTAACCCACATCCAGGCCCGTAGCCCGTCGGAGCCACTCTGTGTATGCCGAGTGTAGGGCAACAGACTGCACTCTTTCTTGGGACAGCTTGATTTCCTCAACACTCCCACAGGTCGACGAACACCTTTATACCAGGTCCAACATTCCGTGCAAGTCTGCCTCATTACCCTAGTCTGAGCTGCACTGAGAATAACCCCCGGCTTCGCATTCCATCTGGGAGCCCCTGCCTGAAGTCACCCTGCCTCCAGGAGAATGTCAGCCTGCGTTCCGACTGCAACTAAAGCCCAGTTCGTCGTGTAACACTGCAGCCTTTTGAAGAGCCACGGGCCCGGAGGCTTAGCTGGAGCGATCCTTGGTTGAGACAGTACGCTATTTGCAGAACACCCTGCTTCGAGGAGTTGATTCAGGGAAGGAACCACTGGGTAACCTGTGTCTGTTTGGACTTGTTAGAAAGCACAGGGATGTATGCTGCGTGTGCCCGTGGAAATGGGGGCCTGATGGAACTAGCCTTGCTTTCCCATTTGGAAAGCTCCATTCATGCTGCCTTGAAGCTACTTGAAATTGACTGCTGTTGACAGGCCACTAGCCACTGTAGGCATGGCTCTGGGAAGAAAAGGAGTTTTCTCTAGCTAAGCCGGGTGCTTCGATGGCCGGGGTGGAGCTCATCCTGCCACGCTCTAGAGCTAAAGGGAAACTCAACGTGAGTACTGGCCTCGAGGTAAGTCCCTGAGTAGCCGTGCAGAAATGGAGGCATGCAGCCCTTTCCACGAGGTCTTAGTCGCTGTTCTGCTTTATTGTATTTTATTTTTTTAATGTTTTATTGTTTTTTTAAGATTTATGTATTGATTGATTGATTGCTATGTTGGGTCTTCGTTTCTGTGCTAGGGCCCTCTCCAGTTGCGGTAAGTGGGGGCGACTCTTCAACGCGGTGCGTAGGCCTCTCACTATCGCGGCCTCTCTTGTTGCAGAGCACAGGCTCCAGAGGCGCAGGCTCAGTAGTTGTGGCTCACGGGTCCAGTTGCTCCGCGGCATGTGGGATCCTCCCAGACCAGGGCTCGAACCCGTGTCCCCTGCATTGGCAGGCAGATTCTCAACCACTGCGCCCCCAGGGAAGACCCTGTTCTGCTTTATTTTAAAAGAAGTACCCTTTTCAGGACTCCTAGGCCCCTCGGGTGAGCATCATTTTCCCTCCAAGATCAGTGAGTACCTCCAGACCCCTGTGGGCCTGCTGAGCAACACCGAGACCCAAAGGTCGGTCCCTCGGAGGCCCTCTGTGTATGCCGAGTGATGGGCAACACACTGCTCGTTCCTTAAGGAGAGCTACATTTCCAGAGCACTGGAACAGCCTCAGGACCACATTTCTAGGCAGTGCGACGTGCCATGGAAGTGTTCGTCATGGCCCCCGTCTGAGCTTCCATGAGAAAACACTGTGCTTAGAATTCTTCGAGGACCTCTTACCTGAAGTCACTCTGCTCGAGGAGAAAGCCAGCATCCTACCATGCTGTGGCGCTAACGGGACACTCAGCGTGAGCACTTGCCTCGAGGTAAGGCCCTGAATTGCCGTGCAGAAGCGGAGGCGTGCTGCAGTTTTCAGGAGGCCGTAGCCCCTGCTCAGCTTTAGTTTATTTATTTATTCATTTGTTTATCTATCTGTCTATCTATTTATTTATTTTCTTATGTAATTTATCATTTTTGTTTTACTGTGTTGGGTCTTCGTTGCTGCATGTGAGCTTTCTCTAGTTGTAGCGAGCGGGGGCTACTCTTCGTTGCGGTGCTCGGGCTTCTCATTGCGGTGGCTCCTCTTGTTGTGGAGCAGAAGCTCTAGGCACGTGGACTTCAGTAGTTGTTGCATGCGGGCTCAGTCATTGTGGCTCCCGGACTCTAGAGCGCAGGCTCAGTCGCTGTGGAGCACGGGCTTAGTTGCTCCGCAGCGTGTGAGATCTTGGTGGACGAAGGCTCGAACCCATGTCCCCTGCATCGGCAGGTGGATTCCCTACCACTGCACCACAAGCGAAGCCCCTGCTCTGCATTATTTTAACGTCAGTCCGCTTGGCAGGACATCTAGGAGCCTTGCGTGGGCACCCTATTCCCTGCAAGAACACTGAGTCCCCTCAGGGTCCCATGGGCCTTCTAACCCACATCCAGGCCCGTAGCCCGTCGGAGCCACTCTGTGTATGCCGAGTGTAGGGCAACAGACTGCACTCTTTCTTGGGACAGCTTGATTTCCTCAACACTCCCACAGGTCGACGAACACCTTTATACCAGGTCCAACATTCCGTGCAAGTCTGCCTCATTACCCTAGTCTGAGCTGCACTGAGAATAACCCCCGGCTTCGCATTCCATCTGGGACCCCCTGCCTGAAGTCACCCTGCCTCCAGGAGAATGTCAGCCTGCGTTCCGACTGCAACTAAAGCCCAGTTCGTCGTGTAACACTGCAGCCTTTTGAAGAGCCACGGGCCCGGAGGCTTAGCTGGAGCGATCCTTGGTTGAGACAGTACGCTATTTGCAGAACACCCTGCTTCGAGGAGTTGATTCAGGGAAGGAACCACTGGGTAACCTGTGTCTGTTTGGACTTGTTAGAAAGCACAGGGATGTATGCTGCGTGTGCCCGTGGAAATGGGGGCCTGATGGAACTAGCCTTGCTTTCCCATTTGGAAAGCTCCATTCATGCTGCCTTGAAGCTACTTGAAATTGACTGCTGTTGACAGGCCACTAGCCACTGTAGGCATGGCTCTGGGAAGAAAAGGAGTTTTCTCTAGCTAAGCCGGGTGCTTCGATGGCCGGGGTGGAGCTCATCCTGCCACGCTCTAGAGCTAAAGGGAAACTCAACGTGAGTACTGGCCTCGAGGTAAGTCCCTGAGTAGCCGTGCAGAAATGGAGGCATGCAGCCCTTTCCACGAGGTCTTAGTCGCTGTTCTGCTTTATTGTATTTTATTTTTTTAATGTTTTATTGTTTTTTTAAGATTAATGTATTGATTGATTGATTGCTATGTTGGGTCTTCGTTTCTGTGCTAGGGGCCTCTCCAGTTGCGGTAAGTGGGGGCGACTCTTCATCGCGGTGCGTAGGCCTCTCACTATCGCGGCCTCTCTTGTTGCGGAGCACAGGCTCCAGAGGCGCAGGCTCAGTGGTTGTGTCTCACGTGCCCAGTTGCTCCGCGGCATGTGGGAACCTCCTAGACCAGGGCTCGAACCCGTGTCCCCTGCATTGGCAGGCAGATTCTCAACCACTGCGCCACCAGGGAAGCCCCTGTTCTGCTTTATTTTAAAAGAAGTATCCTTTTCAGGACTCCTAGGCCCCTCGGGTGTGCATCATTTTCCCTCCAAGATCAGTGAGTACCTCCAGACCCCTGTGGGCCTGCTGAGCAACATCGAGGCCCAAAGGTCGGTCTCTCGTAGGCCCTCTGTGTATGCCGAGTGATGGGCAACACACTGCTCGTTCCTTAAGGAGAGCTACATTTCCAGAGCACTGGAACAGCCTCAGGACCACATTTCTAGACAGTGCGACGTGCCATGGAAGTGTTCGTCATGGCCCCCGTCTGAGCTTCCATGAGAAAACACTGTGCTTAGAATTCTTCGAGGACCTCTTACCTGAAGTCACTCTGCTCGAAGAGAAAGCCAGCATCCTACCATGCTGTGGCGCTAACGGGACACTCAGCGTGAGCACTTGCCTCGAGGTAAGGCCCTGAATTGCCGTGCAGAAGCGGAGGCGTGCTGCAGTTTTCAGGAGGCCGTAGCCCCTGCTCAGCTTTAGTTTATTTATTTATTCATTTGTTTATCTATCTGTCTATCTATTTATTTATTTTCTTATGTAATTTATCATTTTTGTTTTACTGTGTTGGGTCTTCGTTGCTGCATGTGAGCTTTCTCTAGTTGTAGCGAGCGGGGGCTACTCTTCGTTGCGGTGCTCGGGCTTCTCATTGCGGTGGCTCCTCTTGTTGTGGAGCAGAAGCTCTAGGCACGTGGACTTCAGTAGTTGTTGCATGCGGGCTCAGTCATTGTGGCTCCCGGACTCTAGAGCGCAGGCTCAGTGGCTGTGGAGCACGGGCTTAGTTGCTCCGCAGCGTGTGAGATCTTGGTGGACGAAGGCTCGAACCCATGTCCCCTGCATCGGCAGGTGGATTCCCAACCACTGCACCACAAGCGAAGCCCCTGCTCTGCATTATTTTAACGTCAGTCCGCTTGGCAGGACATCTAGGAGCCTTGCGTGGGCACCCTATTCCCTGCAAGAACACTGAGTCCCCTCAGGGCCCCATGGGCCTTCTAAGCCACATCCAGGCCCGTAGCCCTTCGGAGCCACTTTGTGTATGCCGAGTGTAGGGCAACAGACTGCACACTTTCTTGGGACAGCTTGATTTCCTCAACACTCCCACCGGTCGACGAACACCTTTCTAGCAGGTCCAACATTCCGTGCAAGTCTGCCTCATTACCCTAGTCTGAGCTGCACTGAGAATAACCCCCGGCTTCGCATTCCATCTGGGACCCCCTGCCTGAAGTCACCCTGCCTCCAGGAGAATGTCAGCCTGCGTTCCGACTGCAACTAATGCCCAGTTCCTCGTGTAACACTGCAGGCTTTTGAAGAGCCACGGGCCTGGAGGCCTAGCTGGGGCGATCCTTGGTTGAGACAGTTCGCTATTTGCAGAACACCCTGCTTCGAGGAGTTGATTCAGGGAAGGAACCACTGGGTAACCTGTGTCTGTTTGGACTTGTTAGAAAGCACAGGGATGTATGCTGCGTGTGCCCGTGGAAATGGGGGCCTGATGGAACTAGCCTTGCTTTCCCATTTTGAAAGCTCCATTCATGCTGCCTTGAAGCTACTTGAAATTGATTGCTGTTGACAGGCCACTAGCCACTGTAGGCATGGCTCTGGGAAGAAAAGGAGTTTTCTCTAGCTAAGCCGGGTGCTTCGATGGCCGGGGTGGAGCTCATCCTGCCACGCTCTAGAGCTAAAGGGAAACTCAACGTGAGTACTGGCCTCGAGGTAAGTCCCTGAGTAGCCGTGCAGAAATGGAGGCATGCAGCTCTTTCCACGAGGTCTTAGTCGCTGTTCTGCTTTATTGTATTTTATTTTTTTAATGTTTTATTGTTTTTTTAAGATTTATGTATTGATTGATTGATTGCTATGTTGGGTCTTCGTTTCTGTGCTAGGGCCCTCTCCAGTTGCGGTAAGTGGGGGCGACTCTTCATCGCGGTGCGTAGGCCGCTCACTATCGCGGCCTCTCTTGTTGCGGAGCACAGGCTCCAGAGGCGCAGGCTCAGTGGTTGTGTCTCACGTGCCCAGTTGCTCCGCGGCATGTGGGAACCTCCTAGACCAGGGCTCGAACCCGTGTCCCCTGCATTGGCAGGCAGATTCTCAACCACTGCGCCACCACGGAAGCCCCTGTTCTGCTTTATTTTAAAAGAAGTACCCTTTTCAGGACTCCTAGGCCCCTCGGGTGTGCATCATTTTCCCTCCAAGATCAGTGAGTACCTCCAGACCCCTGTGGGCCTGCTGAGCAACACCGAGGCCCAAAGGTCGGTCCCTCGGAGGCCCTCTGTGTATGCCGAGTGATGGGCAACACACTGCTCGTTCCTTAAGGAGAGCTACATTTCCAGAGCACTGGAACAGCCTCAGGACCACATTTCTAGGCAGTGCGATGTGCTATGGAAGTGTTCGTCATGGCCCCCGTCTGAGCTTCCATGAGAAAACACTGTGCTTAGAATTCTTCGAGGACCTCTTACCTGAAGTCCCTCTGCTCGAGGAGAAAGCCAGGATCCTACCATGCTGTGGCGCTAACGGGACACTCAGCGTGAGCACTTGCCTCGAGGTAAGGCCCTGAATTGCCGTGCAGAAGCGGAGGCGTGCTGCAGTTTTCAGGAGGCCGTAGCCCCTGCTCAGCTTTAGTTTATTTATTTATTCATTTGTTTATCTATCTGTCTATTTATTTATTTTCTTATGTAATTTATCATTTTTGTTTTACTGTGTTGGGTCTTCGTTGCTGCATGTGAGCTTTCTCTAGTTGTAGCGAGCGGGGTCTACTCTTCGTTGCGGTGCTCGGGCTTCTCATTGCGGTGGCTCCTCTTTTTGTGGAGCAGAAGCTCTAGGCACGTGGACTTCAGTAGTTGTTGCATGCGGGCTCAGTCATTGTGGCTCCCGGACTCTAGAGCGCAGGCTCAGTCGCTGTGGAGCACGGGCTTAGTTGCTCCGCAGCGTGTGAGATCTTGGTGGACGAAGGCTCGAACCCATGTCCCCTGCATCGGCAGGTGGATTCCCAACCACTGCACCACAAGCGAAGTCCCTGCTCTGCATTATTTTAACGTCAGTCCGCTTGGCAGGACATCTAGGAGCCTTGCGTGGGCACCCTATTCCCTGCAAGAACACTGAGTCCCCTCAGGGCCCCATGGGCCTTCTAAGCCACATCCAGGCCCGTAGCCCTTCGGAGCCACTCTGTGTATGCCGAGTGTAGGGCAACAGACTGCACTCTTTCTTGGGACAGCTTGATTTCCTCAACACTCCCACAGGTCGACGAACACCTTTCTACCAGGTCCAACATTCCGTGCAAGTCTGCCTCATTACCCTAGTCTGAGCTGCACTGAGAATAACCCCCGGCTTCGCATTCCATCTGGGAGCCCCTGCCTGAAGTCACCCTGCCTCCAGGAGAATGTCAGCCTGCGTTCCGACTGCAACTAAAGCCCAGGTCCTCGTGTAACACTGCAGGCTTTTGAAGAGCCACGGGCCCGGAGGCCTAGCGGGGCGATCCTTGGTTGAGACAGTTCGCTATTTGCAGAACACCCTGCTTCGAGGAGTTGATTCAGGGAAGGAACCACTGGGTAACCTGTGTCTGTTTGGACTTGTTAGAAAGCACAGGGATGTATGCTGCGTGTGCCCGTGGAAATGGGGGCCTGATGGAACTAGCCTTGCTTTCCCATTTGGAAAGCTCCATTCATGCTGCCTTGAAGCTACTTGAAATTGACTGCTGTTGACAGGCCACTAGCCACTGTAGGCATGGCTCTGGGAAGAAAAGGAGTTTTCTCTAGCTAAGCCGGGTGCTTCGATGGCCGGGGTGGAGCTCATCCTGAAACGCTCTAGAGCTAAAGGGAAACTCAACGTGAGTACTGGCCTCGAGGTAAGTCCCTGAGTAGCCGTGCAGAAATGGAGGCATGCAGCCCTTTCCACGAGGTCTTAGTCGCTGTTCTGCTTTATTGTATTTTATTTTTTTAATGTTTTATTGTTTTTTTAAGATTAATGTATTGATTGATTGATTGCTATGTTGGGTCTTCGTTTCTGTGCTAGGGCCCTCTCCAGTTGCGGTAAGTGGGGGCGACTCTTCATCGCGGTGCGTAGGCCTCTCACTATCGCGGCCTCTCTTGTTGCGGAGCACAGGCTCCAGAGGCGCAGGCTCAGTGGTTGTGTCTCACGTGCCCAGTTGCTCCGCGGCATGTGGGAACCTCCTAGACCAGGGCTCGAACCCGTGTCCCCTGCATTGGCAGGCAGATTCTCAACCACTGCGCCACAACGGAAGCCCCTGTTCTGCTTTATTTTAAAAGAAGTACCCTTTTCAGGACTCCTAGGCCCCTCGGGTGTGCATCATTTTCCCTCCAAGATCAGTGAGTACCTCCAGAGCCCTGTGGGCCTGCTGAGCAACATCGAGGCCCAAAGGTCGGTCTCTCGTAGGCCCTCTGTGTATGCCGAGTGATGGGCAACACACTGCTCGTTCCTTAAGGAGAGCTACATTTCCAGAGCACTGGAACAGCCTCAGGACCACATTTCTAGGCAGTGCGACGTGCCATGGAAGTGTTCGTCATGGCCCCCGTCTGAGCTTCCATGAAAAAACACTGTGCTTAGAATTCTTCGAGGACCTCTTACCTGAAGTCACTCTCCTCGAGGAGAAAGCCAGCATCCTACCATGCTGTGGCGCTAACGGGACACTCAGCGTGAGCACTTGCCTCGAGGTAAGGCCCTGAATTGCCGTGCAGAAGCGGAGGCGTGCTGCAGTTTTCAGGAGGCCGTAGCCCCTGCTCAGCTTTAGTTTATTTATTTATTCATTTGTTTATCTATCTGTCTATCTATTTATTTATTTTCTTATGTAATTTATCATTTTTGTTTTACTGTGTTGGGTCTTCGTTGCTGCATGTGAGCTTTCTCTAGTTGTAGCGAGCGGGGGCTACTCTTCGTTGCGGTGCTCGGGCTTCTCATTGCGGTGGCTCCTCTTGTTGTGGAGCAGAAGCTCTAGGCACGTGGACTTCAGTAGTTGTTGCATGTGGGCTCAGTCATTGTGGCTCCCGGACTCTAGAGCGCAGGCTCAGTCGCTGTGGAGCACGGGCTTAGTTGCTCCGCAGCGTGTGAGATCTTGGTGGACGAAGGCTCGAACCCATGTCCCCTGCATCGGCAGGTGGATTCCCTACCACTGCACCACAAGCGAAGCCCCTGCTCTGCATTATTTTAACGTCAGTCCGCTTGGCAGGACATCTAGGAGCCTTGCGTGGGCACCCTATTCCCTGCAAGAACACTGAGTCCCCTCAGGGCCCCATGGGCCTTCTAAGCCACATCCAGGCCCGTAGCCCTTCGGAGCCACTCTGTGTATGCCGAGTGTAGGGCAACAGACTGCACTCTTTCTTGGGACAGCTTGATTTCCTCAACACTCCCACAGGTCGACGAACACCTTTCTACCAGGTCCAACATTCCGTGCAAGTCTGCCTCATTACCCTAGTCTGAGCTGCACTGAGAATAACCCCCGGCTTCGCATTCCATCTGGGAGCCCCTGCCTGAAGTCACCCTGCCTCCAGGAGAATGTCAGCCTGCGTTCCGACTGCAACTAAAGCCCAGGTCCTCGTGTAACACTGCAGGCTTTTGAAGAGCCACGGGCCCGGAGGCCTAGCGGGGCGATCCTTGGTTGAGACAGTTCGCTATTTGCAGAACACCCTGCTTCGAGGAGTTGATTCAGGGAAGGAACCACTGGGTAACCTGTGTCTGTTTGGACTTGTTAGAAAGCACAGGGATGTATGCTGCGTGTGCCCGTGGAAATGGGGGCCTGATGGAACTAGCCTTGCTTTCCCATTTGGAAAGCTCCATTCATGCTGCCTTGAAGCTACTTGAAATTGACTGCTGTTGACAGGCCACTAGCCACTGTAGGCATGGCTCTGGGAAGAAAAGGAGTTTTCTCTAGCTAAGCCGGGTGCTTCGATGGCCGGGGTGGTGCTCATCCTGAAACGCTCTAGAGCTAAAGGGAAACTCAACGTGAGTACTGGCCTCGAGGTAAGTCCCTGAGTAGCCGTGCAGAAATGGAGGCATGCAGCCCTTTCCACGAGGTCTTAGTCGCTGTTCTGCTTTATTGTATTTTATTTTTTTAATGTTTTATTGTTTTTTTAAGATTTATGTATTGATTGATTGATTGCTATGTTGGGTCTTCGTTTCTGTGCTAGGGCCCTCTCCAGTTGCGGTAAGTGGGGGCGACTCTTCATCGCGGTGCGTAGGCCTCTCACTATCGCGGCCTCTCTTGTTGCGGAGCACAGGCTCCAGAGGCGCAGGCTCAGTGGTTGTGTCTCACGTGCCCAGTTGCTCCGCGGCATGTGGGAACCTCCTAGACCAGGGCTCGAACCCGTGTCCCCTGCATTGGCAGGCAGATTCTCAACCACTGCGCCACCACGGAAGCCCCTGTTCTGCTTTATTTTAAAAGAAGTACCCTTTTCAGGACTCCTAGGCCCCTCGGGTGTGCATCATTTTCCCTCCAAGATCAGTGAGTACCTCCAGACCCCTGTGGGCCTGCTGAGCAACATCGAGGCCCAAAGGTCGGTCTCTCGTAGGCCCTCTGTGTATGCCGAGTGATGGGCAACACACTGCTCGTTCCTTAAGGAGAGCTACATTTCCAGAGCACTGGAACAGCCTCAGGACCACATTTCTAGGCAGTGCGACGTGCCATGGAAGTGTTCGTCATGGCCCCCGTCTGAGCTTCCATGAAAAAACACTGTGCTTAGAATTCTTCGAGGACCTCTTACCTGAAGTCACTCTCCTCGAGGAGAAAGCCAGCATCCTACCATGCTGTGGCGCTAACGGGACACTCAGCGTGAGCACTTGCCTCGAGGTAAGGCCCTGAATTGCCGTGCAGAAGCGGAGGCGTGCTGCAGTTTTCAGGAGGCCGTAGCCCCTGCTCAGCTTTAGTTTATTTATTTATTCATTTGTTTATCTATCTGTCTATCTATTTATTTATTTTCTTATGTAATTTATCATTTTTGTTTTACTGTGTTGGGTCTTCGTTGCTGCATGTGAGCTTTCTCTAGTTGTAGCGAGCGGGGGCTACTCTTCGTTGCGGTGCTCGGGCTTCTCATTGCGGTGGCTCCTCTTGTTGTGGAGCAGAAGCTCTAGGCACGTGGACTTCAGTAGTTGTTGCATGCGGGCTCAGTCATTGTGGCTCCCGGACTCTAGAGCGCAGGCTCAGTCGCTGTGGAGCACGGGCTTAGTTGCTCCGCAGCGTGTGAGATCTTGGTGGACGAAGGCTCGAACCCATGTCCCCTGCATCGGCAGGTGGATTCCCTACCACTGCACCACAAGCGAAGCCCCTGCTCTGCATTATTTTAACGTCAGTCCGCTTGGCAGGACATCTAGGAGCCTTGCGTGGGCACCCTATTCCCTGCAAGAACACTGAGTCCCCTCAGGGCCCCATGGGCCTTCTAAGCCACATCCAGGCCCGTAGCCCTTCGGAGCCACTCTGTGTATGCCGAGTGTAGGGCAACAGACTGCACTCTTTCTTGGGACAGCTTGATTTCCTCAACACTCCCACAGGTCGAGGAACACCTTTCTACCAGGTCCAACATTCCGTGCAAGTCTGCCTCATTACCCTAGTCTGAGCTGCACTGAGAATAACCCCCGGCTTCGCATTCCATCTGGGAGCCCCTGCCTGAAGTCACCCTGCCTCCAGGAGAATGTCAGCCTGCGTTCCGACTGCAACTAATGCCCAGTTCCTCGTGTAACACTGCAGGCTTTTGAAGAGCCACGGGCCTGGAGGCCTAGCTGGGGCGATCCTTGGTTGAGACAGTTCGCTATTTGCAGAACACCCTGCTTCGAGGAGTTGATTCAGGGAAGGAACCACTGGGTAACCTGTGTCTGTTTGGACTTGTTAGAAAGCACAGGGATGTATGCTGCGTGTGCCCGTGGAAATGGGGGCCTGATGGAACTAGCCTTGCTTTCCCATTTGGAAAGCTCCATTCATGCTGCCTTGAAGCTACTTGAAATTGACTGCTGTTGACAGGCCACTAGCCACTGTAGGCATGGCTCTGGGAAGAAAAGGAGTTTTCTCTAGCTAAGCCGGGTGCTTCGATGGCCGGGGTGGAGCTCATCCTGAAACGCTCTAGAGCTAAAGGGAAACTCAACGTGAGTACTGGCCTCGAGGTAAGTCCCTGAGTAGCCGTGCAGAAATGGAGGCATGCAGCCCTTTCCACGAGGTCTTAGTCGCTGTTCTGCTTTATTGTATTTTATTTTTTTAATGTTTTATTGTTTTTTTAAGATTTATGTATTGATTGATTGATTGCTATGTTGGGTCTTCGTTTCTGTGCTAGGGCCCTCTCCAGTTGCGGTAAGTGGGGGCGACTCTTCATCGCGGTGCGTAGGCCTCTCACTATCGCGGCCTCTCTTGTTGCGGAGCACAGGCTCCAGAGGCGCAGGCTCAGTGGTTGTGTCTCACGTGCCCAGTTGCTCCGCGGCATGTGGGAACCTCCTAGACCAGGGCTCGAACCCGTGTCCCCTGCATTGGCAGGCAGATTCTCAACCACTGCGCCACCACGGAAGCCCCTGTTCTGCTTTATTTTAAAAGAAGTACCCTTTTCAGGACTCCTAGGCCCCTCGGGTGTGCATCATTTTCCCTCCAAGATCAGTGAGTACCTCCAGACCCCTGTGGGCCTGCTGAGCAACATCGAGGCCCAAAGGTCGGTCTCTCGTAGGCCCTCTGTGTATGCCGAGTGATGGGCAACACACTGCTCGTTCCTTAAGGAGAGCTACATTTCCAGAGCACTGGAACAGCCTCAGGACCACATTTCTAGGCAGTGCGACGTGCCATGGAAGTGTTCGTCATGGCCCCCGTCTGAGCTTCCATGAAAAAACACTGTGCTTAGAATTCTTCGAGGACCTCTTACCTGAAGTCACTCTCCTCGAGGAGAAAGCCAGCATCCTACCATGCTGTGGCGCTAACGGGACACTCAGCGTGAGCACTTGCCTCGAGGTAAGGCCCTGAATTGCCGTGCAGAAGCGGAGGCGTGCTGCAGTTTTCAGGAGGCCGTAGCCCCTGCTCAGCTTTAGTTTATTTATTTATTCATTTGTTTATCTATCTGTCTATCTATTTATTTATTTTCTTATGTAATTTATCATTTTTGTTTTACTGTGTTGGGTCTTCGTTGCTGCATGTGAGCTTTCTCTAGTTGTAGCGAGCGGGGGCTACTCTTCGTTGCGGTGCTCGGGCTTCTCATTGCGGTGGCTCCTCTTGTTGTGGAGCAGAAGCTCTAGGCACGTGGACTTCAGTAGTTGTTGCATGCGGGCTCAGTCATTGTGGCTCCCGGACTCTAGAGCGCAGGCTCAGTCGCTGTGGAGCACGGGCTTAGTTGCTCCGCAGCGTGTGAGATCTTGGTGGACGAAGGCTCGAACCCATGTCCCCTGCATCGGCAGGTGGATTCCCTACCACTGCACCACAAGCGAAGCCCCTGCTCTGCATTATTTTAACGTCAGTCCGCTTGGCAGGACATCTAGGAGCCTTGCGTGGGCACCCTATTCCCTGCAAGAACACTGAGTCCCCTCAGGGCCCCATGGGCCTTCTAAGCCACATCCAGGCCCGTAGCCCTTCGGAGCCACTCTGTGTATGCCGAGTGTAGGGCAACAGACTGCACTCTTTCTTGGGACAGCTTGATTTCCTCAACACTCCCACAGGTCGACGAACACCTTTCTACCAGGTCCAACATTCCGTGCAAGTCTGCCTCATTACGCTAGTCTGAGCTGCACTGAGAATAACCCCCGGCTTCGCATTCCATCTGGGAGCCCCTGCCTGAAGTCACCCTGCCTCCAGGAGAATGTCAGCCTGCGTTCCGACTGCAACTAAAGCCCAGGTCCTCGTGTAACACTGCAGGCTTTTGAAGAGCCACGGGCCCGGAGGCCTAGCGGGGCGATCCTTGGTTGAGACAGTTCGCTATTTGCAGAACACCCTGCTTCGAGGAGTTGATTCAGGGAAGGAACCACTGGGTAACCTGTGTCTGTTTGGACTTGTTAGAAAGCACAGGGATGTATGCTGCGTGTGCCCGTGGAAATGGGGGCCTGATGGAACTAGCCTTGCTTTCCCATTTGGAAAGCTCCATTCATGCTGCCTTGAAGCTACTTGAAATTGACTGCTGTTGACAGGCCACTAGCCACTGTAGGCATGGCTCTGGGAAGAAAAGGAGTTTTCTCTAGCTAAGCCGGGTGCTTCGATGGCCGGGGTGGTGCTCATCCTGAAACGCTCTAGAGCTAAAGGGAAACTCAACGTGAGTACTGGCCTCGAGGTAAGTCCCTGAGTAGCCGTGCAGAAATGGAGGCATGCAGCCCTTTCCACGAGGTCTTAGTCGCTGTTCTGCTTTATTGTATTTTATTTTTTTAATGTTTTATTGTTTTTTTAAGATTTATGTATTGATTGATTGATTGCTATGTTGGGTCTTCGTTTCTGTGCTAGGGCCCTCTCCAGTTGCGGTAAGTGGGGGCGACTCTTCATCGCGGTGCGTAGGCCTCTCACTATCGCGGCCTCTCTTGTTGCGGAGCACAGGCTCCAGAGGCGCAGGCTCAGTGGTTGTGTCTCACGTGCCCAGTTGCTCCGCGGCATGTGGGAACCTCCTAGACCAGGGCTCGAACCCGTGTCCCCTGCATTGGCAGGCAGATTCTCAACCACTGCGCCACCACGGAAGCCCCTGTTCTGCTTTATTTTAAAAGAAGTACCCTTTTCAGGACTCCTAGGCCCCTCGGGTGTGCATCATTTTCCCTCCAAGATCAGTGAGTACCTCCAGACCCCTGTGGGCCTGCTGAGCAACATCGAGGCCCAAAGGTCGGTCTCTCGTAGGCCCTCTGTGTATGCCGAGTGATGGGCAACACACTGCTCGTTCCTTAAGGAGAGCTACATTTCCAGAGCACTGGAACAGCCTCAGGACCACATTTCTAGGCAGTGCGACGTGCCATGGAAGTGTTCGTCATGGCCCCCGTCTGAGCTTCCATGAAAAAACACTGTGCTTAGAATTCTTCGAGGACCTCTTACCTGAAGTCACTCTCCTCGAGGAGAAAGCCAGCATCCTACCATGCTGTGGCGCTAACGGGACACTCAGCGTGAGCACTTGCCTCGAGGTAAGGCCCTGAATTGCCGTGCAGAAGCGGAGGCGTGCTGCAGTTTTCAGGAGGCCGTAGCCCCTGCTCAGCTTTAGTTTATTTATTTATTCATTTGTTTATCTATCTGTCTATCTATTTATTTATTTTCTTATGTAATTTATCATTTTTGTTTTACTGTGTTGGGTCTTCGTTGCTGCATGTGAGCTTTCTCTAGTTGTAGCGAGCGGGGGCTACTCTTCGTTGCGGTGCTCGGGCTTCTCATTGCGGTGGCTCCTCTTGTTGTGGAGCAGAAGCTCTAGGCACGTGGACTTCAGTAGTTGTTGCATGCGGGCTCAGTCATTGTGGCTCCCGGACTCTAGAGCGCAGGCTCAGTCGCTGTGGAGCACGGGCTTAGTTGCTCCGCAGCGTGTGAGATCTTGGTGGACGAAGGCTCGAACCCATGTCCCCTGCATCGGCAGGTGGATTCCCTACCACTGCACCACAAGCGAAGCCCCTGCTCTGCATTATTTTAACGTCAGTCCGCTTGGCAGGACATCTAGGAGCCTTGCGTGGGCACCCTATTCCCTGCAAGAACACTGAGTCCCCTCAGGGTCCCATGGGCCTTCTAACCCACATCCAGGCCCGTAGCCCGTCGGAGCCACTCTGTGTATGCCGAGTGTAGGGCAACAGACTGCACTCTTTCTTGGGACAGCTTGATTTCCTCAACACTCCCACAGGTCGACGAACACCTTTATACCAGGTCCAACATTCCGTGCAAGTCTGCCTCATTACCCTAGTCTGAGCTGCACTGAGAATAACCCCCGGCTGCGCATTCCATCTGGGAGCCCCTGCCTGAAGTCACCCTGCCTCCAGGAGAATGTCAGCCTGCGTTCCGACTGCAACTAAAGCCCAGTTCGTCGTGTAACACTGCAGCCTTTTGAAGAGCCACGGGCCCGGAGGCTTAGCTGGAGCGATCCTTGGTTGAGACAGTACGCTATTTGCAGAACACCCTGCTTCGAGGAGTTGATTCAGGGAAGGAACCACTGGGTAACCTGTGTCTGTTTGGACTTGTTAGAAAGCACAGGGATGTATGCTGCGTGTGCCCGTGGAAATGGGGGCCTGATGGAACTAGCCTTGCTTTCCCATTTGGAAAGCTCCATTCATGCTGCCTTGAAGCTACTTGAAATTGACTGCTGTTGACAGGCCACTAGCCACTGTAGGCATGGCTCTGGGAAGAAAAGGAGTTTTCTCTAGCTAAGCCGGGTGCTTCGATGGCCGGGGTGGAGCTCATCCTGCCACGCTCTAGAGCTAAAGGGAAACTCAACGTGAGTACTGGCCTCGAGGTAAGTCCCTGAGTAGCCGTGCAGAAATGGAGGCATGCAGCCCTTTCCACGAGGTCTTAGTCGCTGTTCTGCTTTATTGTATTTTATTTTTTTAATGTTTTATTGTTTTTTTAAGATTTATGTATTGATTGATTGATTGCTATGTTGGGTCTTCGTTTCTGTGCTAGGGCCCTCTCCAGTTGCGGTAAGTGGGGGCGACTCTTCAACGCGGTGCGTAGGCCTCTCACTATCGCGGCCTCTCTTGTTGCAGAGCACAGGCTCCAGAGGCGCAGGCTCAGTAGTTGTGGCTCACGGGTCCAGTTGCTCCGCGGCATGTGGGATCCTCCCAGACCAGGGCTCGAACCCGTGTCCCCTGCATTGGCAGGCAGATTCTCAACCACTGCGCCCCCAGGGAAGACCCTGTTCTGCTTTATTTTAAAAGAAGTACCCTTTTCAGGACTCCTAGGCCCCTCGGGTGAGCATCATTTTCCCTCCAAGATCAGTGAGTACCTCCAGACCCCTGTGGGCCTGCTGAGCAACACCGAGGCCCAAAGGTCGGTCCCTCGGAGGCCCTCTGTGTATGCCGAGTGATGGGCAACACACTGCTCGTTCCTTAAGGAGAGCTACATTTCCAGAGCACTGGAACAGCCTCAGGACCACATTTCTAGGCAGTGCGACGTGCCATGGAAGTGTTCGTCATGGCCCCCGTCTGAGCTTCCATGAGAAAACACTGTGCTTAGAATTCTTCGAGGACCTCTTACCTGAAGTCACTCTGCTCGAGGAGAAAGCCAGCATCCTACCATGCTGTGGCGCTAACGGGACACTCAGCGTGAGCACTTGCCTCGAGGTAAGGCCCTGAATTGCCGTGCAGAAGCGGAGGCGTGCTGCAGTTTTCAGGAGGCCGTAGCCCCTGCTCAGCTTTAGTTTATTTATTTATTGATTTGTTTATCTATCTGTCTATCTATTTATTTATTTTCTTATGTAATTTATCATTTTTGTTTTACTGTGTTGGGTCTTCGTTGCTGCATGTGAGCTTTCTCTAGTTGTAGCGAGCGGGGGCTACTCTTCGTTGCGGTGCTCGGGCTTCTCATTGCGGTGGCTCCTCTTGTTGTGGAGCAGAAGCTCTAGGCACGTGGACTTCAGTAGTTGTTGCATGCGGGCTCAGTCATTGTGGCTCCCGGACTCTAGAGCGCAGGCTCAGTCGCTGTGGAGCACGGGCTTAGTTGCTCTGCAGCATGTGAGATCTTGGTGGACGAAGGCTCGAACCCATGTCCCCTGCATCGGCAGGTGGATTCCCAACCACTGCACCACAAGCGAAGCCCCTGCTCTGCATTATTTTAACGTCAGTCCGCTTGGCAGGACATCTAGGAGCCTTGCGTGGGCACCCTATTCCCTGCAAGAACACTGAGTCCCCTCAGGGCCCTATGGGCCTTCTAAGCCACATCCAGGCCCGTAGCCCTTCGGAGCCACTTTGTGTATGCCGAGTGTAGGGCAACAGACTGCACACTTTCTTGGGACAGCTTGATTTCCTCAACACTCCCACAGGTCGACGAACACCTTTCTAGCAGGTCCAACATTCCGTGCAAGTCTGCCTCATTACCCTAGTCTGAGCTGCACTGAGAATAACCCCCGGCTTCGCATTCCATCTGGGACCCCCTGCCTGAAGTCACCCTGCCTCCAGGAGAATGTCAGCCTGCGTTCCGACTGCAACTAAAGCCCAGTTCGTCGTGTAACACTGCAGCCTTTTGAAGAGCCACGGGCCCGGAGGCTTAGCTGGAGCGATCCTTGGTTGAGACAGTACGCTATTTGCAGAACACCCTGCTTCGAGGAGTTGATTCAGGGAAGGAACCACTGGGTAACCTGTGTCTGTTTGGACTTGTTAGAAAGCACAGGGATGTATGCTGCGTGTGCCCGTGGAAATGGGGGCCTGATGGAACTAGCCTTGCTTTCCCATTTTGAAAGCTCCATTCATGCTGCCTTGAAGCTACTTGAAATTGACTGCTGTTGACAGGCCACTAGCCACTGTAGGCATGGCTCTGGGAAGAAAAGGAGTTTTCTCTAGCTAAGCCGGGTGCTTCGATGGCCGGGGTGGAGCTCATCCTGCCACGCTCTAGAGCTAAAGGGAAACTCAACGTGAGTACTGGCCTCGAGGTAAGTCCCTGAGTAGCCGTGCAGAAATGGAGGCATGCAGCCCTTTCCACGAGGTCTTAGTCGCTGTTCTGCTTTATTGTATTTTATTTTTTTAATGTTTTATTGTTTTTTTAAGATTAATGTATTGATTGATTGATTGCTATGTTGGGTCTTCGTTTCTGTGCTAGGGGCCTCTCCAGTTGCGGTAAGTGGGGGCGACTCTTCATCGCGGTGCGTAGGCCTCTCACTATCGCGGCCTCTCTTGTTGCGGAGCACAGGCTCCAGAGGCGCAGGCTCAGTGGTTGTGTCTCACGTGCCCAGTTGCTCCGCGGCATGTGGGAACCTCCTAGACCAGGGCTCGAACCCGTGTCCCCTGCATTGGCAGGCAGATTCTCAACCACTGCGCCACCAGGGAAGCCCCTGTTCTGCTTTATTTTAAAAGAAGTATCCTTTTCAGGACTCCTAGGCCCCTCGGGTGTGCATCATTTTCCCTCCAAGATCAGTGAGTACCTCCAGACCCCTGTGGGCCTGCTGAGCAACATCGAGGCCCAAAGGTCGGTCTCTCGTAGGCCCTCTGTGTATGCCGAGTGATGGGCAACACACTGCTCGTTCCTTAAGGAGAGCTACATTTCCAGAGCACTGGAACAGCCTCAGGACCACATTTCTAGACAGTGCGACGTGCCATGGAAGTGTTCGTCATGGCCCCCGTCTGAGCTTCCATGAGAAAACACTGTGCTTAGAATTCTTCGAGGACCTCTTACCTGAAGTCACTCTGCTCGAAGAGAAAGCCAGCATCCTACCATGCTGTGGCGCTAACGGGACACTCAGCGTGAGCACTTGCCTCGAGGTAAGGCCCTGAATTGCCGTGCAGAAGCGGAGGCGTGCTGCAGTTTTCAGGAGGCCGTAGCCCCTGCTCAGCTTTAGTTTATTTATTTATTCATTTGTTTATCTGTCTATCTATTTATTTATTTTCTTATGTAATTTATCATTTTTGTTTTACTGTGTTGGGTCTTCGTTGCTGCATGTGAGCTTTCTCTAGTTGTAGCGAGCGGGGGCTACTCTTCGTTGCGGTGCTCGGGCTTCTCATTGCGGTGGCTCCTCTTGTTGTGGAGCAGAAGCTCTAGGCACGTGGACTTCAGTAGTTGTTGCATGCGGGCTCAGTCATTGTGGCTCCCGGACTCTAGAGCGCAGGCTCAGTGGCTGTGGAGCACGGGCTTAGTTGCTCCGCAGCGTGTGAGATCTTGGTGGACGAAGGCTCGAACCCATGTCCCCTGCATCGGCAGGTGGATTCCCAACCACTGCACCACAAGCGAAGCCCCTGCTCTGCATTATTTTAACGTCAGTCCGCTTGGCAGGACATCTAGGAGCCTTGCGTGGGCACCCTATTCCCTGCAAGAACACTGAGTCCCCTCAGGGCCCCATGGGCCTTCTAAGCCACATCCAGGCCCGTAGCCCTTCGGAGCCACTTTGTGTATGCCGAGTGTAGGGCAACAGACTGCACACTTTCTTGGGACAGCTTGATTTCCTCAACACTCCCACCGGTCGACGAACACCTTTCTAGCAGGTCCAACATTCCGTGCAAGTCTGCCTCATTACCCTAGTCTGAGCTGCACTGAGAATAACCCCCGGCTTCGCATTCCATCTGGGACCCCCTGCCTGAAGTCACCCTGCCTCCAGGAGAATGTCAGCCTGCGTTCCGACTGCAACTAATGCCCAGTTCCTCGTGTAACACTGCAGGCTTTTGAAGAGCCACGGGCCTGGAGGCCTAGCTGGGGCGATCCTTGGTTGAGACAGTTCGCTATTTGCAGAACACCCTGCTTCGAGGAGTTGATTCAGGGAAGGAACCACTGGGTAACCTGTGTCTGTTTGGACTTGTTAGAAAGCACAGGGATGTATGCTGCGTGTGCCCGTGGAAATGGGGGCCTGATGGAACTAGCCTTGCTTTCCCATTTTGAAAGCTCCATTCATGCTGCCTTGAAGCTACTTGAAATTGATTGCTGTTGACAGGCCACTAGCCACTGTAGGCATGGCTCTGGGAAGAAAAGGAGTTTTCTCTAGCTAAGCCGGGTGCTTCGATGGCCGGGGTGGAGCTCATCCTGCCACGCTCTAGAGCTAAAGGGAAACTCAACGTGAGTACTGGCCTCGAGGTAAGTCCCTGAGTAGCCGTGCAGAAATGGAGGCATGCAGCTCTTTCCACGAGGTCTTAGTCGCTGTTCTGCTTTATTGTATTTTATTTTTTTAATGTTTTATTGTTTTTTTAAGATTTATGTATTGATTGATTGATTGCTATGTTGGGTCTTCGTTTCTGTGCTAGGGCCCTCTCCAGTTGCGGTAAGTGGGGGCGACTCTTCATCGCGGTGCGTAGGCCGCTCACTATCGCGGCCTCTCTTGTTGCGGAGCACAGGCTCCAGAGGCGCAGGCTCAGTGGTTGTGTCTCACGTGCCCAGTTGCTCCGCGGCATGTGGGAACCTCCTAGACCAGGGCTCGAACCCGTGTCCCCTGCATTGGCAGGCAGATTCTCAACCACTGCGCCACCACGGAAGCCCCTGTTCTGCTTTATTTTAAAAGAAGTACCCTTTTCAGGACTCCTAGGCCCCTCGGGTGTGCATCATTTTCCCTCCAAGATCAGTGAGTACCTCCAGACCCCTGTGGGCCTGCTGAGCAACACCGAGGCCCAAAGGTCGGTCCCTCGGAGGCCCTCTGTGTATGCCGAGTGATGGGCAACACACTGCTCGTTCCTTAAGGAGAGCTACATTTCCAGAGCACTGGAACAGCCTCAGGACCACATTTCTAGGCAGTGCGATGTGCTATGGAAGTGTTCGTCATGGCCCCCGTCTGAGCTTCCATGAGAAAACACTGTGCTTAGAATTCTTCGAGGACCTCTTACCTGAAGTCCCTCTGCTCGAGGAGAAAGCCAGGATCCTACCATGCTGTGGCGCTAACGGGACACTCAGCGTGAGCACTTGCCTCGAGGTAAGGCCCTGAATTGCCGTGCAGAAGCGGAGGCGTGCTGCAGTTTTCAGGAGGCCGTAGCCCCTGCTCAGCTTTAGTTTATTTATTTATTCATTTGTTTATCTATCTGTCTATTTATTTATTTTCTTATGTAATTTATCATTTTTGTTTTACTGTGTTGGGTCTTCGTTGCTGCATGTGAGCTTTCTCTAGTTGTAGCGAGCGGGGTCTACTCTTCGTTGCGGTGCTCGGGCTTCTCATTGCGGTGGCTCCTCTTTTTGTGGAGCAGAAGCTCTAGGCACGTGGACTTCAGTAGTTGTTGCATGCGGGCTCAGTCATTGTGGCTCCCGGACTCTAGAGCGCAGGCTCAGTCGCTGTGGAGCACGGGCTTAGTTGCTCCGCAGCGTGTGAGATCTTGGTGGACGAAGGCTCGAACCCATGTCCCCTGCATCGGCAGGTGGATTCCCAACCACTGCACCACAAGCGAAGTCCCTGCTCTGCATTATTTTAACGTCAGTCCGCTTGGCAGGACATCTAGGAGCCTTGCGTGGGCACCCTATTCCCTGCAAGAACACTGAGTCCCCTCAGGGCCCCATGGGCCTTCTAAGCCACATCCAGGCCCGTAGCCCTTCGGAGCCACTCTGTGTATGCCGAGTGTAGGGCAACAGACTGCACTCTTTCTTGGGACAGCTTGATTTCCTCAACACTCCCACAGGTCGACGAACACCTTTCTACCAGGTCCAACATTCCGTGCAAGTCTGCCTCATTACCCTAGTCTGAGCTGCACTGAGAATAACCCCCGGCTTCGCATTCCATCTGGGAGCCCCTGCCTGAAGTCACCCTGCCTCCAGGAGAATGTCAGCCTGCGTTCCGACTGCAACTAAAGCCCAGGTCCTCGTGTAACACTGCAGGCTTTTGAAGAGCCACGGGCCCGGAGGCCTAGCGGGGCGATCCTTGGTTGAGACAGTTCGCTATTTGCAGAACACCCTGCTTCGAGGAGTTGATTCAGGGAAGGAACCACTGGGTAACCTGTGTCTGTTTGGACTTGTTAGAAAGCACAGGGATGTATGCTGCGTGTGCCCGTGGAAATGGGGGCCTGATGGAACTAGCCTTGCTTTCCCATTTGGAAAGCTCCATTCATGCTGCCTTGAAGCTACTTGAAATTGACTGCTGTTGACAGGCCACTAGCCACTGTAGGCATGGCTCTGGGAAGAAAAGGAGTTTTCTCTAGCTAAGCCGGGTGCTTCGATGGCCGGGGTGGAGCTCATCCTGAAACGCTCTAGAGCTAAAGGGAAACTCAACGTGAGTACTGGCCTCGAGGTAAGTCCCTGAGTAGCCGTGCAGAAATGGAGGCATGCAGCCCTTTCCACGAGGTCTTAGTCGCTGTTCTGCTTTATTGTATTTTATTTTTTTAATGTTTTATTGTTTTTTTAAGATTTATGTATTGATTGATTGATTGCTATGTTGGGTCTTCGTTTCTGTGCTAGGGCCCTCTCCAGTTGCGGTAAGTGGGGGCGACTCTTCATCGCGGTGCGTAGGCCTCTCACTATCGCGGCCTCTCTTGTTGCGGAGCACAGGCTCCAGAGGCGCAGGCTCAGTGGTTGTGTCTCACGTGCCCAGTTGCTCCGCGGCATGTGGGAACCTCCTAGACCAGGGCTCGAACCCGTGTCCCCTGCATTGGCAGGCAGATTCTCAACCACTGCGCCACAACGGAAGCCCCTGTTCTGCTTTATTTTAAAAGAAGTACCCTTTTCAGGACTCCTAGGCCCCTCGGGTGTGCATCATTTTCCCTCCAAGATCAGTGAGTACCTCCAGACCCCTGTGGGCCTGCTGAGCAACATCGAGGCCCAAAGGTCGGTCTCTCGTAGGCCCTCTGTGTATGCCGAGTGATGGGCAACACACTGCTCGTTCCTTAAGGAGAGCTACATTTCCAGAGCACTGGAACAGCCTCAGGACCACATTTCTAGGCAGTGCGACGTGCCATGGAAGTGTTCGTCATGGCCCCCGTCTGAGCTTCCATGAAAAAACACTGTGCTTAGAATTCTTCGAGGACCTCTTACCTGAAGTCACTCTCCTCGAGGAGAAAGCCAGCATCCTACCATGCTGTGGCGCTAACGGGACACTCAGCGTGAGCACTTGCCTCGAGGTAAGGCCCTGAATTGCCGTGCAGAAGCGGAGGCGTGCTGCAGTTTTCAGGAGGCCGTAGCCCCTGCTCAGCTTTAGTTTATTTATTTATTCATTTGTTTATCTATCTGTCTATCTATTTATTTATTTTCTTATGTAATTTATCATTTTTGTTTTACTGTGTTGGGTCTTCGTTGCTGCATGTGAGCTTTCTCTAGTTGTAGCGAGCGGGGGCTACTCTTCGTTGCGGTGCTCGGGCTTCTCATTGCGGTGGCTCCTCTTGTTGTGGAGCAGAAGCTCTAGGCACGTGGACTTCAGTAGTTGTTGCATGTGGGCTCAGTCATTGTGGCTCCCGGACTCTAGAGCGCAGGCTCAGTCGCTGTGGAGCACGGGCTTAGTTGCTCCGCAGCGTGTGAGATCTTGGTGGACGAAGGCTCGAACCCATGTCCCCTGCATCGGCAGGTGGATTCCCTACCACTGCACCACAAGCGAAGCCCCTGCTCTGCATTATTTTAACGTCAGTCCGCTTGGCAGGACATCTAGGAGCCTTGCGTGGGCACCCTATTCCCTGCAAGAACACTGAGTCCCCTCAGGGCCCCATGGGCCTTCTAAGCCACATCCAGGCCCGTAGCCCTTCGGAGCCACTCTGTGTATGCCGAGTGTAGGGCAACAGACTGCACTCTTTCTTGGGACAGCTTGATTTCCTCAACACTCCCACAGGTCGACGAACACCTTTCTACCAGGTCCAACATTCCGTGCAAGTCTGCCTCATTACCCTAGTCTGAGCTGCACTGAGAATAACCCCCGGCTTCGCATTCCATCTGGGAGCCCCTGCCTGAAGTCACCCTGCCTCCAGGAGAATGTCAGCCTGCGTTCCGACTGCAACTAAAGCCCAGGTCCTCGTGTAACACTGCAGGCTTTTGAAGAGCCACGGGCCCGGAGGCCTAGCGGGGCGATCCTTGGTTGAGACAGTTCGCTATTTGCAGAACACCCTGCTTCGAGGAGTTGATTCAGGGAAGGAACCACTGGGTAACCTGTGTCTGTTTGGACTTGTTAGAAAGCACAGGGATGTATGCTGCGTGTGCCCGTGGAAATGGGGGCCTGATGGAACTAGCCTTGCTTTCCCATTTGGAAAGCTCCATTCATGCTGCCTTGAAGCTACTTGAAATTGACTGCTGTTGACAGGCCACTAGCCACTGTAGGCATGGCTCTGGGAAGAAAAGGAGTTTTCTCTAGCTAAGCCGGGTGCTTCGATGGCCGGGGTGGTGCTCATCCTGAAACGCTCTAGAGCTAAAGGGAAACTCAACGTGAGTACTGGCCTCGAGGTAAGTCCCTGAGTAGCCGTGCAGAAATGGAGGCATGCAGCCCTTTCCACGAGGTCTTAGTCGCTGTTCTGCTTTATTGTATTTTATTTTTTTAATGTTTTATTGTTTTTTATAGATTTATGTATTGATTGATTGATTGCTATGTTGGGTCTTCGTTTCTGTGCTAGGGCCCTCTCCAGTTGCGGTAAGTGGGGGCGACTCTTCATCGCGGTGCGTAGGCCTCTCACTATCGCGGCCTCTCTTGTTGCGGAGCACAGGCTCCAGAGGCGCAGGCTCAGTGGTTGTGTCTCACGTGCCCAGTTGCTCCGCGGCATGTGGGAACCTCCTAGACCAGGGCTCGAACCCGTGTCCCCTGCATTGGCAGGCAGATTCTCAACCACTGCGCCACCAGGGAAGCCCCTGTTCTGCTTTATTTTAAAAGAAGTACCCTTTTCAGGACTCCTAGGCCCCTCGGGTGTGCATCATTTTCCCTCCAAGATCAGTGAGTACCTCCAGACCCCTGTGGGCCTGCTGAGCAACATCGAGGCCCAAAGGTCGGTCTCTCGTAGGCCCTCTGTGTATGCCGAGTGATGGGCAACACACTGCTCGTTCCTTAAGGAGAGCTACATTTCCAGAGCACTGGAACAGCCTCAGGACCACATTTCTAGGCAGTGCGACGTGCCATGGAAGTGTTCGTCATGGCCCCCGTCTGAGCTTCCATGAAAAAACACTGTGCTTAGAATTCTTCGAGGACCTCTTACCTGAAGTCACTCTCCTCGAGGAGAAAGCCAGCATCCTACCATGCTGTGGCGCTAACGGGACACTCAGCGTGAGCACTTGCCTCGAGGTAAGGCCCTGAATTGCCGTGCAGAAGCGGAGGCGTGCTGCAGTTTTCAGGAGGCCGTAGCCCCTGCTCAGCTTTAGTTTATTTATTTATTCATTTGTTTATCTATCTGTCTATCTATTTATTTATTTTCTTATGTAATTTATCATTTTTGTTTTACTGTGTTGGGTCTTCGTTGCTGCATGTGAGCTTTCTCTAGTTGTAGCGAGCGGGGGCTACTCTTCGTTGCGGTGCTCGGGCTTCTCATTGCGGTGGCTCCTCTTGTTGTGGAGCAGAAGCTCTAGGCACGTGGACTTCAGTAGTTGTTGCATGCGGGCTCAGTCATTGTGGCTCCCGGACTCTAGAGCGCAGGCTCAGTCGCTGTGGAGCACGGGCTTAGTTGCTCCGCAGCGTGTGAGATCTTGGTGGACGAAGGCTCGAACCCATGTCCCCTGCATCGGCAGGTGGATTCCCTACCACTGCACCACAAGCGAAGCCCCTGGTCTGCATTATTTTAACGTCAGTCCGCTTGGCAGGACATCTAGGAGCCTTGCGTGGGCACCCTATTCCCTGCAAGAACACTGAGTCCCCTCAGGGCCCCATGGGCCTTCTAAGCCACATCCAGGCCCGTAGCCCTTCGGAGCCACTCTGTGTATGCCGAGTGTAGGGCAACAGACTGCACTCTTTCTTGGGACAGCTTGATTTCCTCAACACTCCCACAGGTCGACGAACACCTTTCTACCAGGTCCAACATTCCGTGCAAGTCTGCCTCATTACCCTAGTCTGAGCTGCACTGAGAATAACCCCCGGCTTCGCATTCCATCTGGGAGCCCCTGCCTGAAGTCACCCTGCCTCCAGGAGAATGTCAGCCTGCGTTCCGACTGCAACTAAAGCCCAGTTCGTCGTGTAACACTGCAGCCTTTTGAAGAGCCACGGGCCCGGAGGCTTAGCTGGAGCGATCCTTGGTTGAGACAGTACGCTATTTGCAGAACACCCTGCTTCGAGGAGTTGATTCAGGGAAGGAACCACTGGGTAACCTGTGTCTGTTTGGACTTGTTAGAAAGCACAGGGATGTATGCTGCGTGTGCCCGTGGAAATGGGGGCCTGATGGAACTAGCCTTGCTTTCCCATTTGGAAAGCTCCATTCATGCTGCCTTGAAGCTACTTGAAATTGACTGCTGTTGACAGGCCACTAGCCACTGTAGGCATGGCTCTGGGAAGAAAAGGAGTTTTCTCTAGCTAAGCCGGGTGCTTCGATGGCCGGGGTGGAGCTCATCCTGCCACGCTCTAGAGCTAAAGGGAAACTCAACGTGAGTACTGGCCTCGAGGTAAGTCCCTGAGTAGCCGTGCAGAAATGGAGGCATGCAGCCCTTTCCACGAGGTCTTAGTCGCTGTTCTGCTTTATTGTATTTTATTTTTTTAATGTTTTATTGTTTTTTTTAAGATTAATGTATTGATTGATTGATTGCTATGTTGGGTCTTCGTTTCTGTGCTAGGGGCCTCTCCAGTTGCGGTAAGTGGGGGCGACTCTTCATCGCGGTGCGTAGGCCTCTCACTATCGCGGCCTCTCTTGTTGCGGAGCACAGGCTCCAGAGGCGCAGGCTCAGTGGTTGTGTCTCACGTGCCCAGTTGCTCCGCCGCATGTGGGAACCTCCTAGACCAGGGCTCGAACCCGTGTCCCCTGCATTGGCAGGCAGATTCTCAACCACTGCGCCACCAGGGAAGCCCCTGTTCTGCTTTATTTTAAAAGAAGTATCCTTTTCAGGACTCCTAGGCCCCTCGGGTGTGCATCATTTTCCCTCCAAGATCAGTGAGTACCTCCAGACCCCTGTGGGCCTGCTGAGCAACATCGAGGCCCAAAGGTCGGTCTCTCGTAGGCCCTCTGTGTATGCCGAGTGATGGGCAACACACTGCTCGTTCCTTAAGGAGAGCTACATTTCCAGAGCACTGGAACAGCCTCAGGACCACATTTCTAGACAGTGCGACGTGCCATGGAAGTGTTCGTCATGGCCCCCGTCTGAGCTTCCATGAGAAAACACTGTGCTTAGAATTCTTCGAGGACCTCTTACCTGAAGTCACTCTGCTCGAAGAGAAAGCCAGCATCCTACCATGCTGTGGCGCTAACGGGACACTCAGCGTGAGCACTTGCCTCGAGGTAAGGCCCTGAATTGCCGTGCAGAAGCGGAGGCGTGCTGCAGTTTTCAGGAGGCCGTAGCCCCTGCTCAGCTTTAGTTTATTTATTTATTCATTTGTTTATCTATCTGTCTATCTATTTATTTATTTTCTTATGTAATTTATCATTTTTGTTTTACTGTGTTGGGTCTTCGTTGCTGCATGTGAGCTTTCTCTAGTTGTAGCGAGCGGGGGCTACTCTTCGTTGCGGTGCTCGGGCTTCTCATTGCGGTGGCTCCTCTTGTTGTGGAGCAGAAGCTCTAGGCACGTGGACTTCAGTAGTTGTTGCATGCGGGCTCAGTCATTGTGGCTCCCGGACTCTAGAGCGCAGGCTCAGTGGCTGTGGAGCACGGGCTTAGTTGCTCCGCAGCGTGTGAGATCTTGGTGGACGAAGGCTCGAACCCATGTCCCCTGCATCGGCAGGTGGATTCCCAACCACTGCACCACAAGCGAAGCCCCTGCTCTGCATTATTTTAACGTCAGTCCGCTTGGCAGGACATCTAGGAGCCTTGCGTGGGCACCCTATTCCCTGCAAGAACACTGAGTCCCCTCAGGGCCCCATGGGCCTTCTAAGCCACATCCAGGCCCGTAGCCCTTCGGAGCCACTTTGTGTATGCCGAGTGTAGGGCAACAGACTGCACACTTTCTTGGGACAGCTTGATTTCCTCAACACTCCCACCGGTCGACGAACACCTTTCTAGCAGGTCCAACATTCCGTGCAAGTCTGCCTCATTACCCTAGTCTGAGCTGCACTGAGAATAACCCCCGGCTTCGCATTCCATCTGGGACCCCCTGCCTGAAGTCACCCTGCCTCCAGGAGAATGTCAGCCTGCGTTCCGACTGCAACTAATGCCCAGTTCCTCGTGTAACACTGCAGGCTTTTGAAGAGCCACGGGCCTGGAGGCCTAGCTGGGGCGATCCTTGGTTGAGTCAGTTCGCTATTTGCAGAACACCCTGCTTCGAGGAGTTGATTCAGGGAAGGAACCACTGGGTAACCTGTGTCTGTTTGGACTTGTTAGAAAGCACAGGGATGTATGCTGCGTGTGCCCGTGGAAATGGGGGCCTGATGGAACTAGCCTTGCTTTCCCATTTTGAAAGCTCCATTCATGCTGCCTTGAAGCTACTTGAAATTGATTGCTGTTGACAGGCCACTAGCCACTGTAGGCATGGCTCTGGGAAGAAAAGGAGTTTTCTCTAGCTAAGCCGGGTGCTTCGATGGCCGGGGTGGAGCTCATCCTGCCACGCTCTAGAGCTAAAGGGAAACTCAACGTGAGTACTGGCCTCGAGGTAAGTCCCTGAGTAGCCGTGCAGAAATGGAGGCATGCAGCCCTTTCCACGAGGTCTTAGTCGCTGTTCTGCTTTATTGTATTTTATTTTTTTAATGTTTTATTGTTTTTTTAAGATTAATGTATTGATTGATTGATTGCTATGTTGGGTCTTCGTTTCTGTGCTAGGGGCCTCTCCAGTTGCGGTAAGTGGGGGCGACTCCTCACCGCGGTGCGTAGGCCTCTCACTATCGCGGCCTCTCTTGTTGCGGAGCACAGGCTCCAGAGGCGCAGGCTCAGTGGTTGTGTCTCACGTGCCCAGTTGCTCCGCCGCATGTGGGAACCTCCTAGACCAGGGCTCGAACCCGTGTCCCCTGCATTGGCAGGCAGATTCTCAACCACTGCGCCACCAGGGAAGCCCCTGTTCTGCTTTATTTTAAAAGAAGTACCCTTTTCAGGACTCCTAGGCCCCTCGGGTGTGCATCATTTTCCCTCCAAGATCAGTGAGTACCTCCAGACCCCTGTGGGCCTGCTGAGCAACATCGAGGCCCAAAGGTCGGTCTCTCGTAGGCCCTCTGTGTATGCCGAGTGATGGGCAACACACTGCTCGTTCCTTAAGGAGAGCTACATTTCCAGAGCACTGGAACAGCCTCAGGACCACATTTCTAGGCAGTGCGACGTGCCATGGAAGTGTTCGTCATGGCCCCCGTCTGAGCTTCCATGAGAAAACACTGTGCTTAGAATTCTTCGAGGACCTCTTACCTGAAGTCACTCTGCTCGAGGAGAAAGCCAGCATCCTACCATGCTGTGGCGCTAACGGGACACTCAGCGTGAGCACTTGCCTCGAGGTAAGGCCCTGAATTGCCGTGCAGAAGCGGAGGCGTGCTGCAGTTTTCAGGAGGCCGTAGCCCCTGCTCAGCTTTAGTTTATTTATTTATTCATTTGTTTATCTATCTGTCTATCTATTTATTTATTTTCTTATGTAGTTTATCATTTTTGTTTTACTGTGTTGGGTCTTCGTTGCTGCATGTGAGCTTTCTCTAGTTGTAGCGAGCGGGGTCTACTCTTCGTTGCGGTGCTCGGGCTTCTCATTGCGGTGGCTCCTCTTGTTGTGGAGCAGAAGCTCTAGGCACGTGGACTTCAGTAGTTGTTGCATGCGGGCTCAGTCATTGTGGCTCCCGGACTCTAGAGCGCCGGCTCAGTCGCTGTGGAGCACGGGCTTAGTTGCTCCGCAGCATGTGAGATCTTGGTGGACGAAGGCTCGAACCCATGTCCCCTGCATCGGCAGGTGGATTCCCAACCACTGCACCACAAGCGAAGCCCCTGCTCTGCATTATTTTAACGTCAGTCCGCTTGGCAGGACATCTAGGAGCCTTGCGTGGGCACCCTATTCCCTGCAAGAACACTGAGTCCCCTCAGGGCCCCATGGGCCTTCTAAGCCACATCCAGGCCCGTAGCCCTTCGGAGCCACTTTGTGTATGCCGAGTGTAGGGCAACAGACTGCACACTTTCTTGGGACAGCTTGATTTCCTCAACAGTCCCACAGGTCGACGAACACCTTTTTAGCAGGTTCAACATTCCGTGCAAGTCTGCCTCATTACCCTAGTCTGAGCTGCACTGAGAATAACCCCCGGCTTCGCATTCCATCTGGGACCCCCTGCCTGAAGTCACCCTGCCTCCAGGAGAATGTCAGCCTGCGTTCCGACTGCAACTAATGCCCAGTTCCTCGTGTAACACTGCAGGCTTTTGAAGAGCCACGGGCCCGGAGGCCTAGCTGGGGCGATCCTTGGTTGAGACAGTTCGCTATTTGCAGAACACCCTGCTTCGAGGAGTTGATTCAGGGAAGGAACCACTGGGTAACCTGTGTCTGTTTGGACTTGTTAGAAAGCACAGGGATGTATGCTGCGTGTGCCCGTGGAAATGGGGGCCTGATGGAACTAGCCTTGCTTTCCCATTTGGAAAGCTCCATTCATGCTGCCTTGAAGCTACTTGAAATTGACTGCTGTTGACAGGCCACTAGCCACTGTAGGCATGGCTCTGGGAAGAAAAGGAGTTTTCTCTAGCTAAGCCGGGTGCTTCGATGGCCGGGGTGGAGCTCATCCTGAAACGCTCTAGAGCTAAAGGGATACTCAACGTGAGTACTGGCCTCGAGGTAAGTCCCTGAGTAGCCGTGCAGAAATGGAGGCATGCAGCTCTTTCCACGAGGTCTTAGTCGCTGTTCTGCTTTATTGTATTTTATTTTTTTAATGTTTTATTGTTTTTTTAAGATTTATGTATTGATTGATTGATTGCTATGTTGGGTCTTCGTTTCTGTGCTAGGGCCCTCTCCAGTTGCGGTAAGTGGGGGCGACTCTTCATCGTGGTGCGTAGGCCGCTCACCATCGCGGCCTCTCTTGTTGCGGAGCACAGGCTCCAGAGGCGCAGGCTCAGTGGTTGTGTCTCACGTTCCCAGTTGCTCCGCGGCATGTGGGAACCTCCTAGACCAGGGCTCGAACCCGTGTCCCCTGCATTGGCAGGCAGATTCTCAACCACTGCGCCACCACGGAAGCCCCTGTTCTGCTTTATTTTAAAAGAAGTACCCTTTTCAGGACTCCTAGGCCCCTCGGGTGTGCATCATTTTCCCTCCAAGATCAGTGAGTACCTCCAGACCCCTGTGGGCCTGCTGAGCAACACCGAGGCCCAAAGGTCGGTCCCTCGGAGGCCCTCTGTGTATGCCGAGTGATGGGCAACACACTGCTCGTTCCTTAAGGAGAGCTACATTTCCAGAGCACTGGAACAGCCTCAGGACCACATTTCTAGGCAGTGCGATGTGCTATGGAAGTGTTCGTCATGGCCCCCGTCTGAGCTTCCATGAGAAAACACTGTGCTTAGAATTCTTCGAGGACCTCTTACCTGAAGTCCCTCTGCTCGAGGAGAAAGCCAGCATCCTACCATGCTGTGGCGCTAACGGGACACTCAGCGTGAGCACTTGCCTCGAGGTAAGGCCCTGAATTGCCGTGCAGAAGCGGAGGCGTGCTGCAGTTTTCAGGAGGCCGTAGCCCCTGCTCAGCTTTAGTTTATTTATTTATTCATTTGTTTATCTATCTGTCTATCTATTTATTTATTTTCTTATGTAATTTATCATTTTTGTTTTACTGTGTTGGGTCTTCGTTGCTGCATGTGAGCTTTCTCTAGTTGTAGCCGAGCGGGGGCTACTCTTCGTTGCGGTGCTCGGGCTTCTCATTGCGGTGGCTCCTCTTTTTGTGGAGCAGAAGCTCTAGGCACGTGGACTTCAGTAGTTGTTGCATGCGGGCTCAGTCATTGTGGCTCCCGGACTCTAGAGCGCAGGCTCAGTCGCTGTGGAGCACGGGCTTAGTTGCTCCGCAGCGTGTGAGATCTTGGTGGACGAAGGCTCGAACCCATGTCCCCTGCATCGGCAGGTGGATTCCCAACCACTGCACCACAAGCGAAGTCCCTGCTCTGCATTATTTTAACGTCAGTCCGCTTGGCAGGACATCTAGGAGCCTTGCGTGGGCACCCTATTCCCTGCAAGAACACTGAGTCCCCTCAGGGCCCCATGGGCCTTCTAAGCCACATCCAGGCCCGTAGCCCTTCGGAGCCACTCTGTGTATGCCGAGTGTAGGGCAACAGACTGCACTCTTTCTTGGGACAGCTTGATTTCCTCAACACTCCCACAGGTCGACGAACACCTTTCTACCAGGTCCAACATTCCGTGCAAGTCTGCCTCATTACCCTAGTCTGAGCTGCACTGAGAATAACCCCCGGCTTCGCATTCCATCTGGGAGCCCCTGCCTGAAGTCACCCTGCCTCCAGGAGAATGTCAGCCTGCGTTCCGACTGCAACTAAAGCCCAGGTCCTCGTGTAACACTGCAGGCTTTTGAAGAGCCACGGGCCCGGAGGCCTAGCGGGGCGATCCTTGGTTGAGACAGTTCGCTATTTGCAGAACACCCTGCTTCGAGGAGTTGATTCAGGGAAGGAACCACTGGGTAACCTGTGTCTGTTTGGACTTGTTAGAAAGCACAGGGATGTATGCTGCGTGTGCCCGTGGAAATGGGGGCCTGATGGAACTAGCCTTGCTTTCCCATTTGGAAAGCTCCATTCATGCTGCCTTGAAGCTACTTGAAATTGACTGCTGTTGACAGGCCACTAGCCACTGTAGGCATGGCTCTGGGAAGAAAAGGAGTTTTCTCTAGCTAAGCCGGGTGCTTCGATGGCCGGGGTGGAGCTCATCCTGAAACGCTCTAGAGCTAAAGGGAAACTCAACGTGAGTACTGGCCTCGAGGTAAGTCCCTGAGTAGCCGTGCAGAAATGGAGGCATGCAGCCCTTTCCACGAGGTCTTAGTCGCTGTTCTGCTTTATTGTATTTTATTTTTTTAATGTTTTATTGTTTTTTTAAGATTTATGTATTGATTGATTGATTGCTATGTTGGGTCTTCGTTTCTGTGCTAGGGCCCTCTCCAGTTGCGGTAAGTGGGGGCGACTCTTCATCGCGGTGCGTAGGCCTCTCACTATCGCGGCCTCTCTTGTTGCGGAGCACAGGCTCCAGAGGCGCAGGCTCAGTGGTTGTGTCTCACGTTCCCAGTTGCTCCGCGGCATGTGGGAACCTCCTAGACCAGGGCTCGAACCCGTGTCCCCTGCATTGGCAGGCAGATTCTCAACCACTGCGCCACCACGGAAGCCCCTGTTCTGCTTTATTTTAAAAGAAGTACCCTTTTCAGGACTCCTAGGCCCCTCGGGTGTGCATCATTTTCCCTCCAAGATCAGTGAGTACCTCCAGACCCCTGTGGGCCTGCTGAGCAACACCGAGGCCCAAAGGTCGGTCCCTCGGAGGCCCTCTGTGTATGCCGAGTGATGGGCAACACACTGCTCGTTCCTTAAGGAGAGCTACATTTCCAGAGCACTGGAACAGCCTCAGGACCACATTTCTAGGCAGTGCGATGTGCTATGGAAGTGTTCGTCATGGCCCCCGTCTGAGCTTCCATGAGAAAACACTGTGCTTAGAATTCTTCGAGGACCTCTTACCTGAAGTCCCTCTGCTCGAGGAGAAAGCCAGCATCCTACCATGCTGTGGCGCTAACGGGACACTCAGCGTGAGCACTTGCCTCGAGGTAAGGCCCTGAATTGCCGTGCAGAAGCGGAGGCGTGCTGCAGTTTTCAGGAGGCCGTAGCCCCTGCTCAGCTTTAGTTTATTTATTTATTCATTTGTTTATCTATCTGTCTATCTATTTATTTATTTTCTTATGTAATTTATCATTTTTGTTTTACTGTGTTGGGTCTTCGTTGCTGCATGTGAGCTTTCTCTAGTTGTAGCGAGCGGGGGCTACTCTTCGTTGCGGTGCTCGGGCTTCTCATTGCGGTGGCTCCTCTTGTTGTGGAGCAGAAGCTCTAGGCACGTGGACTTCAGTAGTTGTTGCATGCGGGCTCAGTCATTGTGGCTCCCGGACTCTAGAGCGCAGGCTCAGTCGCTGTGGAGCACGGGCTTAGTTGCTCCGCAGCATGTGAGATCTTGGTGGACGAAGGCTCGAACCCATGTCCCCTGCATCGGCAGGTGGATTCCCAACCACTGCACCACAAGCGAAGCCCCTGCTCTGCATTATTTTAACGTCAGTCCGCTTGGCAGGACATCTAGGAGCCTTGCGTGGGCACCCTATTCCCTGCAAGAACACTGAGTCCCCTCAGGGCCCCATGGGCCTTCTAAGCCACATCCAGGCCCGTAGCCCTTCGGAGCCACTTTGTGTATGCCGAGTGTAGGGCAACAGACTGCACACTTTCTTGGGACAGCTTGATTTCCTCAACACTCCCACCGGTCGACGAACACCTTTCTAGCAGGTCCAACATTCCGTGCAAGTCTGCCTCATTACCCTAGTCTGAGCTGCACTGAGAATAACCCCCGGCTTCGCATTCCATCTGGGACCCCCTGCCTGAAGTCACCCTGCCTCCAGGAGAATGTCAGCCTGCGTTCCGACTGCAACTAATGCCCAGTTCCTCGTGTAACACTGCAGGCTTTTGAAGAGCCACGGGCCTGGAGGCCTAGCTGGGGCGATCCTTGGTTGAGACAGTTCGCTATTTGCAGAACACCCTGCTTCGAGGAGTTGATTCAGGGAAGGAACCACTGGGTAACCTGTGTCTGTTTGGACTTGTTAGAAAGCACAGGGATGTATGCTGCGTGTGCCCGTGGAAATGGGGGCCTGATGGAACTAGCCTTGCTTTCCCATTTTGAAAGCTCCATTCATGCTGCCTTGAAGCTACTTGAAATTGATTGCTGTTGACAGGCCACTAGCCACTGTAGGCATGGCTCTGGGAAGAAAAGGAGTTTTCTCTAGCTAAGCCGGGTGCTTCGATGGCCGGGGTGGAGCTCATCCTGCCACGCTCTAGAGCTAAAGGGAAACTCAACGTGAGTACTGGCCTCGAGGTAAGTCCCTGAGTAGCCGCGCAGAAATGGAGGCATGCAGCCCTTTCCACGAGGTCTTAGTCGCTGTTCTGCTTTATTGTATTTTATTTTTTTAATGTTTTATTGTTTTTTTAAGATTAATGTATTGATTGATTGATTGCTATGTTGGGTCTTCGTTTCTGTGCTAGGGGCCTCTCCAGTTGCGGTAAGTGGGGGCGACTCCTCACCGCGGTGCGTAGGCCTCTCACTATCGCGGCCTCTCTTGTTGCGGAGCACAGGCTCCAGAGGCGCAGGCTCAGTGGTTGTGTCTCACGTGCCCAGTTGCTCCGCCGCATGTGGGAACCTCCTAGACCAGGGCTCGAACCCGTGTCCCCTGCATTGGCAGGCAGATTCTCAACCACTGCGCCACCAGGGAAGCCCCTGTTCTGCTTTATTTTAAAAGAAGTACCCTTTTCAGGACTCCTAGGCCCCTCGGGTGTGCATCATTTTCCCTCCAAGATCAGTGAGTACCTCCAGACCCCTGTGGGCCTGCTGAGCAACATCGAGGCCCAAAGGTCGGTCTCTCGTAGGCCCTCTGTGTATGCCGAGTGATGGGCAACACACTGCTCGTTCCTTAAGGAGAGCTACATTTCCAGAGCACTGGAACAGCCTCAGGACCACATTTCTAGGCAGTGCGACGTGCCATGGAAGTGTTCGTCATGGCCCCCGTCTGAGCTTCCATGAGAAAACACTGTGCTTAGAATTCTTCGAGGACCTCTTACCTGAAGTCACTCTGCTCGAGGAGAAAGCCAGCATCCTACCATGCTGTGGCGCTAACGGGACACTCAGCGTGAGCACTTGCCTCGAGGTAAGGCCCTGAATTGCCGTGCAGAAGCGGAGGCGTGCTGCAGTTTTCAGGAGGCCGTAGCCCCTGCTCAGCTTTAGTTTATTTATTTATTCATTTGTTTATCTATCTGTCTATCTATTTATTTATTTTCTTATGTAGTTTATCATTTTTGTTTTACTGTGTTGGGTCTTCGTTGCTGCATGTGAGCTTTCTCTAGTTGTAGCGAGCGGGGTCTACTCTTCGTTGCGGTGCTCGGGCTTCTCATTGCGGTGGCTCCTCTTGTTGTGGAGCAGAAGCTCTAGGCACGTGGACTTCAGTAGTTGTTGCATGCGGGCTCAGTCATTGTGGCTCCCGGACTCTAGAGCGCCGGCTCAGTCGCTGTGGAGCACGGGCTTAGTTGCTCCGCAGCATGTGAGATCTTGGTGGACGAAGGCTCGAACCCATGTCCCCTGCATCGGCAGGTGGATTCCCAACCACTGCACCACAAGCGAAGCCCCTGCTCTGCATTATTTTAACGTCAGTCCGCTTGGCAGGACATCTAGGAGCCTTGCGTGGGCACCCTATTCCCTGCAAGAACACTGAGTCCCCTCAGGGCCCCATGGGCCTTCTAAGCCACATCCAGGCCCGTAGCCCTTCGGAGCCACTTTGTGTATGCCGAGTGTAGGGCAACAGACTGCACACTTTCTTGGGACAGCTTGATTTCCTCAACAGTCCCACAGGTCGACGAACACCTTTCTAGCAGGTTCAACATTCCGTGCAAGTCTGCCTCATTACCCTAGTCTGAGCTGCACTGAGAATAACCCCCGGCTTCGCATTCCATCTGGGACCCCCTGCCTGAAGTCACCCTGCCTCCAGGAGAAGGTCAGCCTGCGTTCCGACTGCAACTAATGCCCAGTTCCTCGTGTAACACTGCAGGCTTTTGAAGAGCCACGGGCCCGGAGGCCTAGCTGGGGCGATCCTTGGTTGAGACAGTTCGCTATTTGCAGAACACCCTGCTTCGAGGAGTTGATTCAGGGAAGGAACCACTGGGTAACCTGTGTCTGTTTGGACTTGTTAGAAAGCACAGGGATGTATGCTGCGTGTGCCCGTGGAAATGGGGGCCTGATGGAACTAGCCTTGCTTTCCCATTTGGAAAGCTCCATTCATGCTGCCTTGAAGCTACTTGAAATTGACTGCTGTTGACAGGCCACTAGCCACTGTAGGCATGGCTCTGGGAAGAAAAGGAGTTTTCTCTAGCTAAGCCGGGTGCTTCGATGGCCGGGGTGGAGCTCATCCTGAAACGCTCTAGAGCTAAAGGGATACTCAACGTGAGTACTGGCCTCGAGGTAAGTCCCTGAGTAGCCGTGCAGAAATGGAGGCATGCAGCTCTTTCCACGAGGTCTTAGTCGCTGTTCTGCTTTATTGTATTTTATTTTTTTAATGTTTTATTGTTTTTTTAAGATTTATGTATTGATTGATTGATTGCTATGTTGGGTCTTCGTTTCTGTGCTAGGGCCCTCTCCAGTTGCGGTAAGTGGGGGCGACTCTTCATCGCGGTGCGTAGGCCGCTCACTATCGCGGCCTCTCTTGTTGCGGAGCACAGGCTCCAGAGGCGCAGGCTCAGTGGTTGTGTCTCACGTGCCCAGTTGCTCCGCGGCATGTGGGAACCTCCTAGACCAGGGCTCGAACCCGTGTCCCCTGCATTGGCAGGCAGATTCTCAACCACTGCGCCACCACGGAAGCCCCTGTTCTGCTTTATTTTAAAAGAAGTACCCTTTTCAGGACTCCTAGGCCCCTCGGGTGTGCATCATTTTCCCTCCAAGATCAGTGAGTACCTCCAGACCCCTGTGGGCCTGCTGAGCAACACCGAGGCCCAAAGGTCGGTCCCTCGGAGGCCCTCTGTGTATGCCGAGTGATGGGCAACACACTGCTCGTTCCTTAAGGAGAGCTACATTTCCAGAGCACTGGAACAGCCTCAGGACCACATTTCTAGGCAGTGCGATGTGCTATGGAAGTGTTCGTCATGGCCCCCGTCTGAGCTTCCATGAGAAAACACTGTGCTTAGAATTCTTCGAGGACCTCTTACCTGAAGTCCCTCTGCTCGAGGAGAAAGCCAGCATCCTACCATGCTGTGGCGCTAACGGGACACTCAGCGTGAGCACTTGCCTCGAGGTAAGGCCCTGAATTGCCGTGCAGAAGCGGAGGCGTGCTGCAGTTTTCAGGAGGCCGTAGCCCCTGCTCAGCTTTAGTTTATTTATTTATTCATTTGTTTATCTATCTGTCTATCTATTTATTTATTTTCTTATGTAATTTATCATTTTTGTTTTACTGTGTTGGGTCTTCGTTGCTGCATGTGAGCTTTCTCTAGTTGTAGCCGAGCGGGGGCTACTCTTCGTTGCGGTGCTCGGGCTTCTCATTGCGGTGGCTCCTCTTGTTGTGGAGCAGAAGCTCTAGGCACGTGGACTTCAGTAGTTGTTGCATGCGGGCTCAGTCATTGTGGCTCCCGGACTCTAGAGCGCAGGCTCAGTCGCTGTGGAGCACGGGCTTAGTTGCTCCGCAGCGTGTGAGATCTTGGTGGACGAAGGCTCGAACCCATGTCCCCTGCATCGGCAGGTGGATTCCCAACCACTGCACCACAAGCGAAGTCCCTGCTCTGCATTATTTTAACGTCAGTCCGCTTGGCAGGACATCTAGGAGCCTTGCGTGGGCACCCTATTCCCTGCAAGAACACTGAGTCCCCTCAGGGCCCCATGGGCCTTCTAAGCCACATCCAGGCCCGTAGCCCTTCGGAGCCACTCTGTGTATGCCGAGTGTAGGGCAACAGACTGCACTCTTTCTTGGGACAGCTTGATTTCCTCAACACTCCCACAGGTCGACGAACACCTTTCTACCAGGTCCAACATTCCGTGCAAGTCTGCCTCATTACCCTAGTCTGAGCTGCACTGAGAATAACCCCCGGCTTCGCATTCCATCTGGGAGCCCCTGCCTGAAGTCACCCTGCCTCCAGGAGAATGTCAACCTGCGTTCCGACTGCAACTAAAGCCCAGGTCCTCGAGTAACACTGCAGGCTTTTGAAGAGCCACGGGCCCGGAGGCCTAGCGGGGCGATCCTTGGTTGAGACAGTTCGCTATTTGCAGAACACCCTGCTTCGAGGAGTTGATTCAGGGAAGGAACCACTGGGTAACCTGTGTCTGTTGGGACTTGTTAGAAAGCACAGGGATGTATGCTGCGTGTGCCCGTGGAAATGGGGGCCTGATGGAACTAGCCTTGCTTTCCCATTTGGAAAGCTCCATTCATGCTGCCTTGAAGCTACTTGAAATTGACTGCTGTTGACAGGCCACTAGCCACTGTAGGCATGGCTCTGGGAAGAAAAGGAGTTTTCTCTAGCTAAGCCGGGTGCTTCGATGGCCGGGGTGGAGCTCATCCTGAAACGCTCTAGAGCTAAAGGGAAACTCAACGTGAGTACTGGCCTCGAGGTAAGTCCCTGAGTAGCCGTGCAGAAATGGAGGCATGCAGCCCTTTCCACGAGGTCTTAGTCGCTGTTCTGCTTTATTGTATTTTATTTTTTTAATGTTTTATTGTTTTTTTAAGATTTATGTATTGATTGATTGATTGCTATGTTGGGTCTTCGTTTCTGTGCTAGGGCCCTCTCCAGTTGCGGTAAGTGGGGGCGACTCTTCATCGCGGTGCGTAGGCCTCTCACTATCGCGGCCTCTCTTGTTGCGGAGCACAGGCTCCAGAGGCGCAGGCTCAGTGGTTGTGTCTCACGTGCCCAGTTGCTCCGCCGCATGTGGGAACCTCCTAGACCAGGGCTCGAACCCGTGTCCCCTGCATTGGCAGGCAGATTCTCAACCACTGCGCCACCAGGGAAGCCCCTGTTCTGCTTTATTTTAAAAGAAGTATCCTTTTCAGGACTCCTAGGCCCCTCGGGTGTGCATCATTTTCCCTCCAAGATCAGTGAGTACCTCCAGACCCCTGTGGGCCTGCTGAGCAACATCGAGGCCCAAAGGTCGGTCTCTCGTAGGCCCTCTGTGTATGCCGAGTGATGGGCAACACACTGCTCGTTCCTTAAGGAGAGCTACATTTCCAGAGCACTGGAACAGCCTCAGGACCACATTTCTAGACAGTGCGACGTGCCATGGAAGTGTTCGTCATGGCCCCCGTCTGAGCTTCCATGAGAAAACACTGTGCTTAGAATTCTTCGAGGACCTCTTACCTGAAGTCACTCTGCTCGAAGAGAAAGCCAGCATCCTACCATGCTGTGGCGCTAACGGGACACTCAGCGTGAGCACTTGCCTCGAGGTAAGGCCCTGAATTGCCGTGCAGAAGCGGAGGCGTGCTGCAGTTTTCAGGAGGCCGTAGCCCCTGCTCAGCTTTAGTTTATTTATTTATTCATTTGTTTATCTATCTGTCTATCTATTTATTTATTTTCTTATGTAATTTATCATTTTTGTTTTACTGTGTTGGGTCTTCGTTGCTGCATGTGAGCTTTCTCTAGTTGTAGCGAGCGGGGGCTACTCTTCGTTGCGGTGCTCGGGCTTCTCATTGCGGTGGCTCCTCTTGTTGTGGAGCAGAAGCTCTAGGCACGTGGACTTCAGTAGTTGTTGCATGCGGGCTCAGTCATTGTGGCTCCCGGACTCTAGAGCGCAGGCTCAGTGGCTGTGGAGCACGGGCTTAGTTGCTCCGCAGCGTGTGAGATCTTGGTGGACGAAGGCTCGAACCCATGTCCCCTGCATCGGCAGGTGGATTCCCAACCACTGCACCACAAGCGAAGCCCCTGCTCTGCATTATTTTAACGTCAGTCCGCTTGGCAGGACATCTAGGAGCCTTGCGTGGGCACCCTATTCCCTGCAAGAACACTGAGTCCCCTCAGGGCCCCATGGGCCTTCTAAGCCACATCCAGGCCCGTAGCCCTTCGGAGCCACTTTGTGTATGCCGAGTGTAGGGCAACAGACTGCACACTTTCTTGGGACAGCTTGATTTCCTCAACACTCCCACCGGTCGACGAACACCTTTCTAGCAGGTCCAACATTCCGTGCAAGTCTGCCTCATTACCCTAGTCTGAGCTGCACTGAGAATAACCCCCGGCTTCGCATTCCATCTGGGACCCCCTGCCTGAAGTCACCCTGCCTCCAGGAGAATGTCAGCCTGCGTTCCGACTGCAACTAATGCCCAGTTCCTCGTGTAACACTGCAGGCTTTTGAAGAGCCACGGGCCTGGAGGCCTAGCTGGGGCGATCCTTGGTTGAGACAGTTCGCTATTTGCAGAACACCCTGCTTCGAGGAGTTGATTCAGGGAAGGAACCACTGGGTAACCTGTGTCTGTTTGGACTTGTTAGAAAGCACAGGGATGTATGCTGCGTGTGCCCGTGGAAATGGGGGCCTGATGGAACTAGCCTTGCTTTCCCATTTTGAAAGCTCCATTCATGCTGCCTTGAAGCTACTTGAAATTGATTGCTGTTGACAGGCCACTAGCCACTGTAGGCATGGCTCTGGGAAGAAAAGGAGTTTTCTCTAGCTAAGCCGGGTGCTTCGATGGCCGGGGTGGAGCTCATCCTGCCACGCTCTAGAGCTAAAGGGAAACTCAACGTGAGTACTGGCCTCGAGGTAAGTCCCTGAGTAGCCGCGCAGAAATGGAGGCATGCAGCCCTTTCCACGAGGTCTTAGTCGCTGTTCTGCTTTATTGTATTTTATTTTTTTAATGTTTTATTGTTTTTTTAAGATTAATGTATTGATTGATTGATTGCTATGTTGGGTCTTCGTTTCTGTGCTAGGGGCCTCTCCAGTTGCGGTAAGTGGGGGCGACTCCTCACCGCGGTGCGTAGGCCTCTCACTATCGCGGCCTCTCTTGTTGCGGAGCACAGGCTCCAGAGGCGCAGGCTCAGTGGTTGTGTCTCACGTGCCCAGTTGCTCCGCCGCATGTGGGAACCTCCTAGACCAGGGCTCGAACCCGTGTCCCCTGCATTGGCAGGCAGATTCTCAACCACTGCGCCACCAGGGAAGCCCCTGTTCTGCTTTATTTTAAAAGAAGTACCCTTTTCAGGACTCCTAGGCCCCTCGGGTGTGCATCATTTTCCCTCCAAGATCAGTGAGTACCTCCAGACCCCTGTGGGCCTGCTGAGCAACATCGAGGCCCAAAGGTCGGTCTCTCGTAGGCCCTCTGTGTATGCCGAGTGATGGGCAACACACTGCTCGTTCCTTAAGGAGAGCTACATTTCCAGAGCACTGGAACAGCCTCAGGACCACATTTCTAGGCAGTGCGACGTGCCATGGAAGTGTTCGTCATGGCCCCCGTCTGAGCTTCCATGAGAAAACACTGTGCTTAGAATTCTTCGAGGACCTCTTACCTGAAGTCACTCTGCTCGAGGAGAAAGCCAGCATCCTACCATGCTGTGGCGCTAACGGGACACTCAGCGTGAGCACTTGCCTCGAGGTAAGGCCCTGAATTGCCGTGCAGAAGCGGAGGCGTGCTGCAGTTTTCAGGAGGCCGTAGCCCCTGCTCAGCTTTAGTTTATTTATTTATTCATTTGTTTATCTATCTGTCTATCTATTTATTTATTTTCTTATGTAGTTTATCATTTTTGTTTTACTGTGTTGGGTCTTCGTTGCTGCATGTGAGCTTTCTCTAGTTGTAGCGAGCGGGGTCTACTCTTCGTTGCGGTGCTCGGGCTTCTCATTGCGGTGGCTCCTCTTGTTGTGGAGCAGAAGCTCTAGGCACGTGGACTTCAGTAGTTGTTGCATGCGGGCTCAGTCATTGTGGCTCCCGGACTCTAGAGCGCCGGCTCAGTCGCTGTGGAGCACGGGCTTAGTTGCTCCGCAGCATGTGAGATCTTGGTGGACGAAGGCTCGAACCCATGTCCCCTGCATCGGCAGGTGGATTCCCAACCACTGCACCACAAGCGAAGCCCCTGCTCTGCATTATTTTAACGTCAGTCCGCTTGGCAGGACATCTAGGAGCCTTGCGTGGGCACCCTATTCCCTGCAAGAACACTGAGTCCCCTCAGGGCCCCATGGGCCTTCTAAGCCACATCCAGGCCCGTAGCCCTTCGGAGCCACTTTGTGTATGCCGAGTGTAGGGCAACAGACTGCACACTTTCTTGGGACAGCTTGATTTCCTCAACAGTCCCACAGGTCGACGAACACCTTTCTAGCAGGTTCAACATTCCGTGCAAGTCTGCCTCATTACCCTAGTCTGAGCTGCACTGAGAATAACCCCCGGCTTCGCATTCCATCTGGGACCCCCTGCCTGAAGTCACACTGCCTCCAGGAGAATGTCAGCCTGCGTTCCGACTGCAACTAATGCCCAGTTCCTCGTGTAACACTGCAGGCTTTTGAAGAGCCACGGGCCCGGAGGCCTAGCTGGGGCGATCCTTGGTTGAGACAGTTCGCTATTTGCAGAACACCCTGCTTCGAGGAGTTGATTCAGGGAAGGAACCACTGGGTAACCTGTGTCTGTTTGGACTTGTTAGAAAGCACAGGGATGTATGCTGCGTGTGCCCGTGGAAATGGGGGCCTGATGGAACTAGCCTTGCTTTCCCATTTGGAAAGCTCCATTCATGCTGCCTTGAAGCTACTTGAAATTGACTGCTGTTGACAGGCCACTAGCCACTGTAGGCATGGCTCTGGGAAGAAAAGGAGTTTTCTCTAGCTAAGCCGGGTGCTTCGATGGCCGGGGTGGAGCTCATCCTGAAACGCTCTAGAGCTAAAGGGATACTCAACGTGAGTACTGGCCTCGAGGTAAGTCCCTGAGTAGCCGTGCAGAAATGGAGGCATGCAGCTCTTTCCACGAGGTCTTAGTCGCTGTTCTGCTTTATTGTATTTTATTTTTTTAATGTTTTATTGTTTTTTTAAGATTTATGTATTGATTGATTGATTGCTATGTTGGGTCTTCGTTTCTGTGCTAGGGCCCTCTCCAGTTGCGGTAAGTGGGGGCGACTCTTCATCGCGGTGCGTAGGCCGCTCACTATCGCGGCCTCTCTTGTTGCGGAGCACAGGCTCCAGAGGCGCAGGCTCAGTGGTTGTGTCTCACGTGCCCAGTTGCTCCGCGGCATGTGGGAACCTCCTAGACCAGGGCTCGAACCCGTGTCCCCTGCATTGGCAGGCAGATTCTCAACCACTGCGCCACCACGGAAGCCCCTGTTCTGCTTTATTTTAAAAGAAGTACCCTTTTCAGGACTCCTAGGCCCCTCGGGTGTGCATCATTTTCCCTCCAAGATCAGTGAGTACCTCCAGACCCCTGTGGGCCTGCTGAGCAACACCGAGGCCCAAAGGTCGGTCCCTCGGAGGCCCTCTGTGTATGCCGAGTGATGGGCAACACACTGCTCGTTCCTTAAGGAGAGCTACATTTCCAGAGCACTGGAACAGCCTCAGGACCACATTTCTAGGCAGTGCGATGTGCTATGGAAGTGTTCGTCATGGCCCCCGTCTGAGCTTCCATGAGAAAACACTGTGCTTAGAATTCTTCGAGGACCTCTTACCTGAAGTCCCTCTGCTCGAGGAGAAAGCCAGCATCCTACCATGCTGTGGCGCTAACGGGACACTCAGCGTGAGCACTTGCCTCGAGGTAAGGCCCTGAATTGCCGTGCAGAAGCGGAGGCGTGCTGCAGTTTTCAGGAGGCCGTAGCCCCTGCTCAGCTTTAGTTTATTTATTTATTCATTTGTTTATCTATCTGTCTATCTATTTATTTATTTTCTTATGTAATTTATCATTTTTGTTTTACTGTGTTGGGTCTTCGTTGCTGCATGTGAGCTTTCTCTAGTTGTAGCCGAGCGGGGGCTACTCTTCGTTGCGGTGCTCGGGCTTCTCATTGCGGTGGCTCCTCTTTTTGTGGAGCAGAAGCTCTAGGCACGTGGACTTCAGTAGTTGTTGCATGCGGGCTCAGTCATTGTGGCTCCCGGACTCTAGAGCGCAGGCTCAGTCGCTGTGGAGCACGGGCTTAGTTGCTCCGCAGCGTGTGAGATCTTGGTGGACGAAGGCTCGAACCCATGTCCCCTGCATCGGCAGGTGGATTCCCAACCACTGCACCACAAGCGAAGTCCCTGCTCTGCATTATTTTAACGTCAGTCCGCTTGGCAGGACATCTAGGAGCCTTGCGTGGGCACCCTATTCCCTGCAAGAACACTGAGTCCCCTCAGGGCCCCATGGGCCTTCTAAGCCACATCCAGGCCCGTAGCCCTTCGGAGCCACTCTGTGTATGCCGAGTGTAGGGCAACAGACTGCACTCTTTCTTGGGACAGCTTGATTTCCTCAACACTCCCACAGGTCGACGAACACCTTTCTAGCAGGTCCAACATTCCGTGCAAGTCTGCCTCATTACCCTAGTCTGAGCTGCACTGAGAATAACCCCCGGCTTCGCATTCCATCTGGGAGCCCCTGCCTGAAGTCACCCTGCCTCCAGGAGAATGTCAGCCTGCGTTCCGACTGCAACTAATGCCCAGGTCCTCGTGTAACACTGCAGGCTTTTGAAGAGCCACGGGCCCGGAGGCCTAGCGGGGCGATCCTTGGTTGAGACAGTTCGCTATTTGCAGAACACCCTGCTTCGAGGAGTTGATTCAGGGAAGGAACCACTGGGTAACCTGTGTCTGTTTGGACTTGTTAGAAAGCACAGGGATGTATGCTGCGTGTGCCCGTGGAAATGGGGGCCTGATGGAACTAGCCTTGCTTTCCCATTTGGAAAGCTCCATTCATGCTGCCTTGAAGCTACTTGAAATTGACTGCTGTTGACAGGCCACTAGCCACTGTAGGCATGGCTCTGGGAAGAAAAGGAGTTTTCCCTAGCTAAGCCGAGTTCTTCGATGGCCGGGGTGGAGCTCATCCTGAAACGCTCTAGAGCTAAAGGGAAACTCAACGTGAGTACTGGCCTCGAGGTAAGTCCCTCAGTAGCCGTGCAGAAATGGAGGCATGCAGCCCTTTCCACGAGGTCTTAGTCGCTGTTCTGCTTTATTGTATTTTATTTTTTTAATGTTTTATTGTTTTTTTAAGATTTATGTATTGATTGATTGATTGCTATGTTGGGTCTTCGTTTCTGTGCTAGGGCCCTCTCCAGTTGCGGTAAGTGGGGGCGACTCTTCATCGCGGTGCGTAGGCCTCTCACTATCGCGGCCTCTCTTGTTGCGGAGCACAGGCTCCAGAGGCGCAGGCTCAGTGGTTGTGTCTCACGTGCCCAGTTGCTCCGCGGCATGTGGGAACCTCCTAGACCAGGGCTCGAACCCGTGTCCCCTGCATTGGCAGGCAGATTCTCAACCACTGCGCCACCACGGAAGCCCCTGTTCTGCTTTATTTTAAAAGAAGTACCCTTTTCAGGACTCCTAGGCCCCTCGGGTGTGCATCATTTTCCCTCCAAGATCAGTGAGTACCTCCAGACCCCTGTGGGCCTGCTGAGCAACATCGAGGCCCAAAGGTCGGTCTCTCGGAGGCCCTCTGTGTATGCCGAGTGATGGGCAACACACTGCTCGTTCCTTAAGGAGAGCTACATTTCCAGAGCACTGGAACAGCCTCAGGACCACATTTCTAGGCAGTGCGATGTGCTATGGAAGTGTTCGTCATGGCCCCCGTCTGAGCTTCCATGAGAAAACACTGTGCTTAGAATTCTTCGAGGACCTCTTACCTGAAGTCCCTCTGCTCGAGGAGAAAGCCAGCATCCTACCATGCTGTGGCGCTAACGGGACACTCAGCGTGAGCACTTGCCTCGAGGTAAGGCCCTGAATTGCCGTGCAGAAGCGGAGGCGTGCTGCAGTTTTCAGGAGGCCGTAGCCCCTGCTCAGCTTTAGTTTATTTATTTATTCATTTGTTTATCTATCTGTCTATCTATTTATTTATTTTCTTATGTAATTTATCATTTTTGTTTTACTGTGTTGGGTCTTCGTTGCTGCATGTGAGCTTTCTCTAGTTGTAGCCGAGCGGGGGCTACTCTTCGTTGCGGTGCTCGGGCTTCTCATTGCGGTGGCTCCTCTTTTTGTGGAGCAGAAGCTCTAGGCACGTGGACTTCAGTAGTTGTTGCATGCGGGCTCAGTCATTGTGGCTCCCGGACTCTAGAGCGCAGGCTCAGTCGCTGTGGAGCACGGGCTTAGTTGCTCCGCAGCGTGTGAGATCTTGGTGGACGAAGGCTCGAACCCATGTCCCCTGCATCGGCAGGTGGATTCCCAACCACTGCACCACAAGCGAAGTCCCTGCTCTGCATTATTTTAACGTCAGTCCGCTTGGCAGGACATCTAGGAGCCTTGCGTGGGCACCCTATTCCCTGCAAGAACACTGAGTCCCCTCAGGGCCCCATGGGCCTTCTAAGCCACATCCAGGCCCGTAGCCCTTCGGAGCCACTCTGTGTATGCCGAGTGTAGGGCAACAGACTGCACTCTTTCTTGGGACAGCTTGATTTCCTCAACACTCCCACAGGTCGACGAACACCTTTCTACCAGGTCCAACATTCCGTGCAAGTCTGCCTCATTACCCTAGTCTGAGCTGCACTGAGAATAACCCCCGGCTTCGCATTCCATCTGGGAGCCCCTGCCTGAAGTCACCCTGCCTCCAGGAGAATGTCAGCCTGCGTTCCGACTGCAACTAAAGCCCAGGTCCTCGTGTAACACTGCAGGCTTTTGAAGAGCCACGGGCCCGGAGGCCTAGCGGGGCGATCCTTGGTTGAGACAGTTCGCTATTTGCAGAACACCCTGCTTCGAGGAGTTGATTCAGGGAAGGAACCACTGGGTAACCTGTGTCTGTTTGGACTTGTTAGAAAGCACAGGGATGTATGCTGCGTGTGCCCGTGGAAATGGGGGCCTGATGGAACTAGCCTTGCTTTCCCATTTGGAAAGCTCCATTCATGCTGCCTTGAAGCTACTTGAAATTGACTGCTGTTGACAGGCCACTAGCCACTGTAGGCATGGCTCTGGGAAGAAAAGGAGTTTTCCCTAGCTAAGCCGGGTTCTTCGATGGCCGGGGTGGAGCTCATCCTGAAACGCTCTAGAGCTAAAGGGAAACTCAACGTGAGTACTGGCCTCGAGGTAAGTCCCTGAGTAGCCGTGCAGAAATGGAGGCATGCAGCCCTTTCCACGAGGTCTTAGTCGCTGTTCTGCTTTATTGTATTTTATTTTTTTAATGTTTTATTGTTTTTTTAAGATTTATGTATTGATTGATTGATTGCTATGTTGGGTCTTCGTTTCTGTGCTAGGGCCCTCTCCAGTTGCGGTAAGTGGGGGCGACTCTTCATCGCGGTGCGTAGGCCTCTCACTATCGCGGCCTCTCTTGTTGCGGAGCACAGGCTCCAGAGGCGCAGGCTCAGTGGTTGTGTCTCACGTGCCCAGTTGCTCCGCGGCATGTGGGAACCTCCTAGACCAGGGCTCGAACCCGTGTCCCCTGCATTGGCAGGCAGATTCTCAACCACTGCGCCACAACGGAAGCCCCTGTTCTGCTTTATTTTAAAAGAAGTACCCTTTTCAGGACTCCTAGGCCCCTCGGGTGTGCATCATTTTCCCTCCAAGATCAGTGAGTACCTCCAGACCCCTGTGGGCCTGCTGAGCAACATCGAGGCCCAAAGGTCGGTCTCTCGTAGGCCCTCTGTGTATGCCGAGTGATGGGCAACACACTGCTCGTTCCTTAAGGAGAGCTACATTTCCAGAGCACTGGAACAGCCTCAGGACCACATTTCTAGGCAGTGCGACGTGCCATGGAAGTGTTCGTCATGGCCCCCGTCTGAGCTTCCATGAAAAAACACTGTGCTTAGAATTCTTCGAGGACCTCTTACCTGAAGTCACTCTCCTCGAGGAGAAAGCCAGCATCCTACCATGCTGTGGCGCTAACGGGACACTCAGCGTGAGCACTTGCCTCGAGGTAAGGCCCTGAATTGCCGTGCAGAAGCGGAGGCGTGCTGCAGTTTTCAGGAGGCCGTAGCCCCTGCTCAGCTTTAGTTTATTTATTTATTCATTTGTTTATCTATCTGTCTATCTATTTATTTATTTTCTTATGTAATTTATCATTTTTGTTTTACTGTGTTGGGTCTTCGTTGCTGCATGTGAGCTTTCTCTAGTTGTAGCGAGCGGGGGCTACTCTTCGTTGCGGTGCTCGGGCTTCTCATTGCGGTGGCTCCTCTTGTTGTGGAGCAGAAGCTCTAGGCACGTGGACTTCAGTAGTTGTTGCATGCGGGCTCAGTCATTGTGGCTCCCGGACTCTAGAGCGCAGGCTCAGTCGCTGTGGAGCACGGGCTTAGTTGCTCCGCAGCATGTGAGATCTTGGTGGACGAAGGCTCGAACCCATGTCCCCTGCATCGGCAGGTGGATTCCCAACCACTGCACCACAAGCGAAGCCCCTGCTCTGCATTATTTTAACGTCAGTCCGCTTGGCAGGACATCTAGGAGCCTTGCGTGGGCACCCTATTCCCTGCAAGAACACTGAGTCCCCTCAGGGCCCCATGGGCCTTCTAAGCCACATCCAGGCCCGTAGCCCTTCGGAGCCACTTTGTGTATGCCGAGTGTAGGGCAACAGACTGCACACTTTCTTGGGACAGCTTGATTTCCTCAACACTCCCACCGGTCGACGAACACCTTTCTAGCAGGTCCAACATTCCGTGCAAGTCTGCCTCATTACCCTAGTCTGAGCTGCACTGAGAATAACCCCCGGCTTCGCATTCCATCTGGGACCCCCTGCCTGAAGTCACCCTGCCTCCAGGAGAATGTCAGCCTGCGTTCCGACTGCAACTAATGCCCAGTTCCTCGTGTAACACTGCAGGCTTTTGAAGAGCCACGGGCCTGGAGGCCTAGCTGGGGCGATCCTTGGTTGAGACAGTTCGCTATTTGCAGAACACCCTGCTTCGAGGAGTTGATTCAGGGAAGGAACCACTGGGTAACCTGTGTCTGTTTGGACTTGTTAGAAAGCACAGGGATGTATGCTGCGTGTGCCCGTGGAAATGGGGGCCTGATGGAACTAGCCTTGCTTTCCCATTTTGAAAGCTCCATTCATGCTGCCTTGAAGCTACTTGAAATTGATTGCTGTTGACAGGCCACTAGCCACTGTAGGCATGGCTCTGGGAAGAAAAGGAGTTTTCTCTAGCTAAGCCGGGTGCTTCGATGGCCGGGGTGGAGCTCATCCTGCCACGCTCTAGAGCTAAAGGGAAACTCAACGTGAGTACTGGCCTCGAGGTAAGTCCCTGAGTAGCCGCGCAGAAATGGAGGCATGCAGCCCTTTCCACGAGGTCTTAGTCGCTGTTCTGCTTTATTGTATTTTATTTTTTTAATGTTTTATTGTTTTTTTAAGATTAATGTATTGATTGATTGATTGCTATGTTGGGTCTTCGTTTCTGTGCTAGGGGCCTCTCCAGTTGCGGTAAGTGGGGGCGACTCCTCACCGCGGTGCGTAGGCCTCTCACTATCGCGGCCTCTCTTGTTGCGGAGCACAGGCTCCAGAGGCGCAGGCTCAGTGGTTGTGTCTCACGTGCCCAGTTGCTCCGCCGCATGTGGGAACCTCCTAGACCAGGGCTCGAACCCGTGTCCCCTGCATTGGCAGGCAGATTCTCAACCACTGCGCCACCAGGGAAGCCCCTGTTCTGCTCTATTTTAAAAGAAGTACCCTTTTCAGGACTCCTAGGCCCCTCGGGTGTGCATCATTTTCCCTCCAAGATCAGTGAGTACCTCCAGACCCCTGTGGGCCTGCTGAGCAACATCGAGGCCCAAAGGTCGGTCTCTCGTAGGCCCTCTGTGTATGCCGAGTGATGGGCAACACACTGCTCGTTCCTTAAGGAGAGCTACATTTCCAGAGCACTGGAACAGCCTCAGGACCACATTTCTAGGCAGTGCGACGTGCCATGGAAGTGTTCGTCATGGCCCCCGTCTGAGCTTCCATGAGAAAACACTGTGCTTAGAATTCTTCGAGGACCTCTTACCTGAAGTCACTCTGCTCGAGGAGAAAGCCAGCATCCTACCATGCTGTGGCGCTAACGGGACACTCAGCGTGAGCACTTGCCTCGAGGTAAGGCCCTGAATTGCCGTGCAGAAGCGGAGGCGTGCTGCAGTTTTCAGGAGGCCGTAGCCCCTGCTCAGCTTTAGTTTATTTATTTATTCATTTGTTTATCTATCTGTCTATCTATTTATTTATTTTCTTATGTAGTTTATCATTTTTGTTTTACTGTGTTGGGTCTTCGTTGCTGCATGTGAGCTTTCTCTAGTTGTAGCGAGCGGGGTCTACTCTTCGTTGCGGTGCTCGGGCTTCTCATTGCGGTGGCTCCTCTTGTTGTGGAGCAGAAGCTCTAGGCACGTGGACTTCAGTAGTTGTTGCATGCGGGCTCAGTCATTGTGGCTCCCGGACTCTAGAGCGCCGGCTCAGTCGCTGTGGAGCACGGGCTTAGTTGCTCCGCAGCATGTGAGATCTTGGTGGACGAAGGCTCGAACCCATGTCCCCTGCATCGGCAGGTGGATTCCCAACCACTGCACCACAAGCGAAGCCCCTGCTCTGCATTATTTTAACGTCAGTCCGCTTGGCAGGACATCTAGGAGCCTTGCGTGGGCACCCTATTCCCTGCAAGAACACTGAGTCCCCTCAGGGCCCCATGGGCCTTCTAAGCCACATCCAGGCCCGTAGCCCTTCGGAGCCACTTTGTGTATGCCGAGTGTAGGGCAACAGACTGCACACTTTCTTGGGACAGCTTGATTTCCTCAACAGTCCCACAGGTCGACGAACACCTTTCTAGCAGGTTCAACATTCCGTGCAAGTCTGCCTCATTACCCTAGTCTGAGCTGCACTGAGAATAACCCCCGGCTTCGCATTCCATCTGGGACCCCCTGCCTGAAGTCACCCTGCCTCCAGGAGAATGTCAGCCTGCGTTCCGACTGCAACTAATGCCCAGTTCCTCGTGTAACACTGCAGGCTTTTGAAGAGCCACGGGCCCGGAGGCCTAGCTGGGGCGATCCTTGGTTGAGACAGTTCGCTATTTGCAGAACACCCTGCTTCGAGGAGTTGATTCAGGGAAGGAACCACTGGGTAACCTGTGTCTGTTTGGACTTGTTAGAAAGCACAGGGATGTATGCTGCGTGTGCCCGTGGAAATGGGGGCCTGATGGTAGTAGCCTTGCTTTCCCATTTGGAAAGCTCCATTCATGCTGCCTTGAAGCTACTTGAAATTGACTGCTGTTGACAGGCCACTAGCCACTGTAGGCATGGCTCTGGGAAGAAAAGGAGTTTTCTCTAGCTAAGCCGGGTGCTTCGATGGCCGGGGTGGAGCTCATCCTGAAACGCTCTAGAGCTAAAGGGATACTCAACGTGAGTACTGGCCTCGAGGTAAGTCCCTGAGTAGCCGTGCAGAAATGGAGGCATGCAGCTCTTTCCACGAGGTCTTAGTCGCTGTTCTGCTTTATTGTATTTTATTTTTTTAATGTTTTATTGTTTTTTTAAGATTTATGTATTGATTGATTGATTGCTATGTTGGGTCTTCGTTTCTGTGCTAGGGCCCTCTCCAGTTGCGGTAAGTGGGGGCGACTCTTCATCGCGGTGCGTAGGCCGCTCACTATCGCGGCCTCTCTTGTTGCGGAGCACAGGCTCCAGAGGCGCAGGCTCAGTGGTTGTGTCTCACGTGCCCAGTTGCTCCACGGCATGTGGGAACCTCCTAGACCAGGGCTCGAACCCGTGTCCCCTGCATTGGCAGGCAGATTCTCAACCACTGCGCCACCACGGAAGCCCCTGTTCTGCTTTATTTTAAAAGAAGTACCCTTTTCAGGACTCCTAGGCCCCTCGGGTGTGCATCATTTTCCCTCCAAGATCAGTGAGTACCTCCAGACCCCTGTGGGCCTGCTGAGCAACACCGAGGCCCAAAGGTCGGTCCCTCGGAGGCCCTCTGTGTATGCCGAGTGATGGGCAACACACTGCTCGTTCCTTAAGGAGAGCTACATTTCCAGAGCACTGGAACAGCCTCAGGACCACATTTCTAGGCAGTGCGATGTGCTATGGAAGTGTTCGTCATGGCCCCCGTCTGAGCTTCCATGAGAAAACACTGTGCTTAGAATTCTTCGAGGACCTCTTACCTGAAGTCCCTCTGCTCGAGGAGAAAGCCAGCATCCTACCATGCTGTGGCGCTAACGGGACACTCAGCGTGAGCACTTGCCTCGAGGTAAGGCCCTGAATTGCCGTGCAGAAGCGGAGGCGTGCTGCAGTTTTCAGGAGGCCGTAGCCCCTGCTCAGCTTTAGTTTATTTATTTATTCATTTGTTTATCTATCTGTCTATCTATTTATTTATTTTCTTATGTAATTTATCATTTTTGTTTTACTGTGTTGGGTCTTCGTTGCTGCATGTGAGCTTTCTCTAGTTGTAGCCGAGCGGGGGCTACTCTTCGTTGCGGTGCTCGGGCTTCTCATTGCGGTGGCTCCTCTTTTTGTGGAGCAGAAGCTCTAGGCACGTGGACTTCAGTAGTTGTTGCATGCGGGCTCAGTCATTGTGGCTCCCGGACTCTAGAGCGCAGGCTCAGTCGCTGTGGAGCACGGGCTTAGTTGCTCCGCAGCGTGTGAGATCTTGGTGGACGAAGGCTCGAACCCATGTCCCCTGCATCGGCAGGTGGATTCCCAACCACTGCACCACAAGCGAAGTCCCTGCTCTGCATTATTTTAACGTCAGTCCGCTTGGCAGGACATCTAGGAGCCTTGCGTGGGCACCCTATTCCCTGCAAGAACACTGAGTCCCCTCAGGGCCCCATGGGCCTTCTAAGCCACATCCAGGCCCGTAGCCCTTCGGAGCCACTCTGTGTATGCCGAGTGTAGGGCAACAGACTGCACTCTTTCTTGGGACAGCTTGATTTCCTCAACACTCCCACAGGTCGACGAACACCTTTCTACCAGGTCCAACATTCCGTGCAAGTCTGCCTCATTACCCTAGTCTGAGCTGCACTGAGAATAACCCCCGGCTTCGCATTCCATCTGGGAGCCCCTGCCTGAAGTCACCCTGCCTCCAGGAGAATGTCAGCCTGCGTTCCGACTGCAACTAAAGCCCAGGTCCTCGTGTAACACTGCAGGCTTTTGAAGAGCCACGGGCCCGGAGGCCTAGCGGGGCGATCCTTGGTTGAGACAGTTCGCTATTTGCAGAACACCCTGCTTCGAGGAGTTGATTCAGGGAAGGAACCACTGGGTAACCTGTGTCTGTTTGGACTTGTTAGAAAGCACAGGGATGTATGCTGCGTGTGCCCGTGGAAATGGGGGCCTGATGGAACTAGCCTTGCTTTCCCATTTGGAAAGCTCCATTCATGCTGCCTTGAAGCTACTTGAAATTGACTGCTGTTGACAGGCCACTAGCCACTGTAGGCATGGCTCTGGGAAGAAAAGGAGTTTTCTCTAGCTAAGCCGGGTGCTTCGATGGCCGGGGTGGTGCTCATCCTGAAACGCTCTAGAGCTAAAGGGAAACTCAACGTGAGTACTGGCCTCGAGGTAAGTCCCTGAGTAGCCGTGCAGAAATGGAGGCATGCAGCCCTTTCCACGAGGTCTTAGTCGCTGTTCTGCTTTATTGTATTTTATTTTTTTAATGTTTTATTGTTTTTTTAAGATTTATGTATTGATTGATTGATTGCTATGTTGGGTCTTCGTTTCTGTGCTAGGGCCCTCTCCAGTTGCGGTAAGTGGGGGCGACTCTTCATCGCGGTGCGTAGGCCTCTCACTATCGCGGCCTCTCTTGTTGCGGAGCACAGGCTCCAGAGGCGCAGGCTCAGTGGTTGTGTCTCACGTGCCCAGTTGCTCCGCGGCATGTGGGAACCTCCTAGACCAGGGCTCGAACCCGTGTCCCCTGCATTGGCAGGCAGATTCTCAACCACTGCGCCACAACGGAAGCCCCTGTTCTGCTTTATTTTAAAAGAAGTACCCTTTTCAGGACTCCTAGGCCCCTCGGGTGTGCATCATTTTCCCTCCAAGATCAGTGAGTACCTCCAGACCCCTGTGGGCCTGCTGAGCAACATCGAGGCCCAAAGGTCGGTCTCTCGTAGGCCCTCTGTGTATGCCGAGTGATGGGCAACACACTGCTCGTTCCTTAAGGAGAGCTACATTTCCAGAGCACTGGAACAGCCTCAGGACCACATTTCTAGGCAGTGCGACGTGCCATGGAAGTGTTCGTCATGGCCCCCGTCTGAGCTTCCATGAAAAAACACTGTGCTTAGAATTCTTCGAGGACCTCTTACCTGAAGTCACTCTCCTCGAGGAGAAAGCCAGCATCCTACCATGCTGTGGCGCTAACGGGACACTCAGCGTGAGCACTTGCCTCGAGGTAAGGCCCTGAATTGCCGTGCAGAAGCGGAGGCGTGCTGCAGTTTTCAGGAGGCCGTAGCCCCTGCTCAGCTTTAGTTTATTTATTTATTCATTTGTTTATCTATCTGTCTATCTATTTATTTATTTTCTTATGTAATTTATCATTTTTGTTTTACTGTGTTGGGTCTTCGTTGCTGCATGTGAGCTTTCTCTAGTTGTAGCGAGCGGGGGCTACTCTTCGTTGCGGTGCTCGCGCTTCTCATTGCGGTGGCTCCTCTTGTTGTGGAGCAGAAGCTCTAGGCACGTTGACTTCAGTAGTTGTTGCATGCGGGCTCAGTCATTGTGGCTCCCGGACTCTAGAGCGCAGGCTCAGTCGCTGTGGAGCACGGGCTTAGTTGCTCCGCAGCGTGTGAGATCTTGGTGGACGAAGGCTCGAACCCATGTCCCCTGCATCGGCAGGTGGATTCCCTACCACTGCACCACAAGCGAAGCCCCTGCTCTGCATTATTTTAACGTCAGTCCGCTTGGCAGGACATCTAGGAGCCTTGCGTGGGCACCCTATTCCCTGCAAGAACACTGAGTCCCCTCAGGGCCCCATGGGCCTTCTAAGCCACATCCAGGCCCGTAGCCCTTCGGAGCCACTCTGTGTATGCCGAGTGTAGGGCAACAGACTGCACTCTTTCTTGGGACAGCTTGATTTCCTCAACACTCCCACAGGTCGACGAACACCTTTCTACCAGGTCCAACATTCCGTGCAAGTCTGCCTCATTACCCTAGTCTGAGCTGCACTGAGAATAACCCCCGGCTTCGCATTCCATCTGGGAGCCCCTGCCTGAAGTCACCCTGCCTCCAGGAGAATGTCAGCCTGCGTTCCGACTGCAACTAAAGCCCAGGTCCTCGTGTAACACTGCAGGCTTTTGAAGAGCCACGGGCCCGGAGGCCTAGCGGGGCGATCCTTGGTTGAGACAGTTCGCTATTTGCAGAACACCCTGCTTCGAGGAGTTGATTCAGGGAAGGAACCACTGGGTAACCTGTGTCTGTTTGGACTTGTTAGAAAGCACAGGGATGTATGCTGCGTGTGCCCGTGGAAATGGGGGCCTGATGGAACTAGCCTTGCTTTCCCATTTGGAAAGCTCCATTCATGCTGCCTTGAAGCTACTTGAAATTGACTGCTGTTGACAGGCCACTAGCCACTGTAGGCATGGCTCTGGGAAGAAAAGGAGTTTTCTCTAGCTAAGCCGGGTGCTTCGATGGCCGGGGTGGAGCTCATCCTGAAACGCTCTAGAGCTAAAGGGAAACTCAACGTGAGTACTGGCCTCGAGGTAAGTCCCTGAGTAGCCGTGCAGAAATGGAGGCATGCAGCCCTTTCCACGAGGTCTTAGTCGCTGTTCTGCTTTATTGTATTTTATTTTTTTAATGTTTTATTGTTTTTTTAAGATTTATGTATTGATTGATTGATTGCTATGTTGGGTCTTCGTTTCTGTGCTAGGGCCCTCTCCAGTTGCGGTAAGTGGGGGCGACTCTTCATCGCGGTGCGTAGGCCTCTCACTATCGCGGCCTCTCTTGTTGCGGAGCACAGGCTCCAGAGGCGCAGGCTCAGTGGTTGTGTCTCACGTGCCCAGTTGCTCCGCGGCATGTGGGAACCTCCTAGACCAGGGCTCGAACCCGTGTCCCCTGCATTGGCAGGCAGATTCTCAACCACTGCGCCACCACGGAAGCCCCTGTTCTGCTTTATTTTAAAAGAAGTACCCTTTTCAGGACTCCTAGGCCCCTCGGGTGTGCATCATTTTCCCTCCAAGATCAGTGAGTACCTCCAGACCCCTGTGGGCCTGCTGAGCAACATCGAGGCCCAAAGGTCGGTCTCTCGTAGGCCCTCTGTGTATGCCGAGTGATGGGCAACACACTGCTCGTTCCTTAAGGAGAGCTACATTTCCAGAGCACTGGAACAGCCTCAGGACCACATTTCTAGGCAGTGCGACGTGCCATGGAAGTGTTCGTCATGGCCCCCGTCTGAGCTTCCATGAAAAAACACTGTGCTTAGAATTCTTCGAGGACCTCTTACCTGAAGTCCCTCTGCTCGAGGAGAAAGCCAGCATCCTACCATGCTGTGGCGCTAACGGGACACTCAGCGTGAGCACTTGCCTCGAGGTAAGGCCCTGAATTGCCGTGCAGAAGCGGAGGCGTGCTGCAGTTTTCAGGAGGCCGTAGCCCCTGCTCAGCTTTAGTTTATTTATTTATTCATTTGTTTATCTATCTGTCTATCTATTTATTTATTTTCTTATGTAATTTATCATTTTTGTTTTACTGTGTTGGGTCTTCGTTGCTGCATGTGAGCTTTCTCTAGTTGTAGCGAGCGGGGGCTACTCTTCGTTGCGGTGCTCGGGCTTCTCATTGCGGTGGCTCCTCTTGTTGTGGAGCAGAAGCTCTAGGCACGTGGACTTCAGTAGTTGTTGCATGCGGGCTCAGTCATTGTGGCTCCCGGACTCTAGAGCGCAGGCTCAGTCGCTGTGGAGCACGGGCTTAGTTGCTCCGCAGCGTGTGAGATCTTGGTGGACGAAGGCTCGAACCCATGTCCCCTGCATCGGCAGGTGGATTCCCTACCACTGCACCACAAGCGAAGCCCCTGCTCTGCATTATTTTAACGTCAGTCCGCTTGGCAGGACATCTAGGAGCCTTGCGTGGGCACCCTATTCCCTGCAAGAACACTGAGTCCCCTCAGGGCCCCATGGGCCTTCTAAGCCACATCCAGGCCCGTAGCCCTTCGGAGCCACTCTGTGTATGCCGAGTGTAGGGCAACAGACTGCACTCTTTCTTGGGACAGCTTGATTTCCTCAACACTCCCACAGGTCGAGGAACACCTTTCTACCAGGTCCAACATTCCGTGCAAGTCTGCCTCATTACCCTAGTCTGAGCTGCACTGAGAATAACCCCCGGCTTCGCATTCCATCTGGGAGCCCCTGCCTGAAGTCACCCTGCCTCCAGGAGAATGTCAGCCTGCGTTCCGACTGCAACTAATGCCCAGTTCCTCGTGTAACACTGCAGGCTTTTGAAGAGCCACGGGCCTGGAGGCCTAGCTGGGGCGATCCTTGGTTGAGACAGTTCGCTATTTGCAGAACACCCTGCTTCGAGGAGTTGATTCAGGGAAGGAACCACTGGGTAACCTGTGTCTGTTTGGACTTGTTAGAAAGCACAGGGATGTATGCTGCGTGTGCCCGTGGAAATGGGGGCCTGATGGAACTAGCCTTGCTTTCCCATTTGGAAAGCTCCATTCATGCTGCCTTGAAGCTACTTGAAATTGACTGCTGTTGACAGGCCACTAGCCACTGTAGGCATGGCTCTGGGAAGAAAAGGAGTTTTCTCTAGCTAAGCCGGGTGCTTCGATGGCCGGGGTGGAGCTCATCCTGAAACGCTCTAGAGCTAAAGGGAAACTCAACGTGAGTACTGGCCTCGAGGTAAGTCCCTGAGTAGCCGTGCAGAAATGGAGGCATGCAGCCCTTTCCACGAGGTCTTAGTCGCTGTTCTGCTTTATTGTATTTTATTTTTTTAATGTTTTATTGTTTTTTTAAGATTTATGTATTGATTGATTGATTGCTATGTTGGGTCTTCGTTTCTGTGCTAGGGCCCTCTCCAGTTGCGGTAAGTGGGGGCGACTCTTCATCGCGGTGCGTAGGCCTCTCACTATCGCGGCCTCTCTTGTTGCGGAGCACAGGCTCCAGAGGCGCAGGCTCAGTGGTTGTGTCTCACGTGCCCAGTTGCTCCGCGGCATGTGGGAACCTCCTAGACCAGGGCTCGAACCCGTGTCCCCTGCATTGGCAGGCAGATTCTCAACCACTGCGCCACCACGGAAGCCCCTGTTCTGCTTTATTTTAAAAGAAGTACCCTTTTCAGGACTCCTAGGCCCCTCGGGTGTGCATCATTTTCCCTCCAAGATCAGTGAGTACCTCCAGACCCCTGTGGGCCTGCTGAGCAACATCGAGGCCCAAAGGTCGGTCTCTCGTAGGCCCTCTGTGTATGCCGAGTGATGGGCAACACACTGCTCGTTCCTTAAGGAGAGCTACATTTCCAGAGCACTGGAACAGCCTCAGGACCACATTTCTAGGCAGTGCGACGTGCCATGGAAGTGTTCGTCATGGCCCCCGTCTGAGCTTCCATGAAAAAACACTGTGCTTAGAATTCTTCGAGGACCTCTTACCTGAAGTCACTCTCCTCGAGGAGAAAGCCAGCATCCTACCATGCTGTGGCGCTAACGGGACACTCAGCGTGAGCACTTGCCTCGAGGTAAGGCCCTGAATTGCCGTGCAGAAGCGGAGGCGTGCTGCAGTTTTCAGGAGGCCGTAGCCCCTGCTCAGCTTTAGTTTATTTATTTATTCATTTGTTTATCTATCTGTCTATCTATTTATTTATTTTCTTATGTAATTTATCATTTTTGTTTTACTGTGTTGGGTCTTCGTTGCTGCATGTGAGCTTTCTCTAGTTGTAGCGAGCGGGGGCTACTCTTCGTTGCGGTGCTCGGGCTTCTCATTGCGGTGGCTCCTCTTGTTGTGGAGCAGAAGCTCTAGGCACGTGGACTTCAGTAGTTGTTGCATGCGGGCTCAGTCATTGTGGCTCCCGGACTCTAGAGCGCAGGCTCAGTCGCTGTGGAGCACGGGCTTAGTTGCTCCGCAGCGTGTGAGATCTTGGTGGACGAAGGCTCGAACCCATGTCCCCTGCATCGGCAGGTGGATTCCCTACCACTGCACCACAAGCGAAGCCCCTGCTCTGCATTATTTTAACGTCAGTCCGCTTGGCAGGACATCTAGGAGCCTTGCGTGGGCACCCTATTCCCTGCAAGAACACTGAGTCCCCTCAGGGCCCCATGGGCCTTCTAAGCCACATCCAGGCCCGTAGCCCTTCGGAGCCACTCTGTGTATGCCGAGTGTAGGGCAACAGACTGCACTCTTTCTTGGGACAGCTTGATTTCCTCAACACTCCCACAGGTCGAGGAACACCTTTCTACCAGGTCCAACATTCCGGGCAAGTCTGCCTCATTACCCTAGTCTGAGCTGCACTGAGAATAACCCCCGGCTTCGCATTCCATCTGGGAGCCCCTGCCTGAAGTCACCCTGCCTCCAGGAGAATGTCAGCCTGCGTTCCGACTGCAACTAAAGCCCAGTTCGTCGTGTAACACTGCAGCCTTTTGAAGAGACACGGGCCCGGAGGCTTAGCTGGAGCGATCCTTGGTTGAGACAGTACGCTATTTGCAGAACACCCTGCTTCGAGGAGTTGATTCAGGGAAGGAACCACTGGGTAACCTGTGTCTGTTTGGACTTGTTAGAAAGCACAGGGATGTATGCTGCGTGTGCCCGTGGAAATGGGGGCCTGATGGAACTAGCCTTGCTTTCCCATTTTGAAAGCTCCATTCATGCTGCCTTGAAGCTACTTGAAATTGACTGCTGTTGACAGGCCACTAGCCACTGTAGGCATGGCTCTGGGAAGAAAAGGAGTTTTCTCTAGCTAAGCCGGGTGCTTCGATGGCCGGGGTGGAGCTCATCCTGCCACGCTCTAGAGCTAAAGGGAAACTCAACGTGAGTACTGGCCTCGAGGTAAGTCCCTGAGTAGCCGCGCAGAAATGGAGGCATGCAGCCCTTTCCACGAGGTCTTAGTCGCTGTTCTGCTTTATTGTATTTTATTTTTTTAATGTTTTATTGTTTTTTTAAGATATATGTATTGATTGATTGATTGCTATGTTGGGTCTTCGTTTCTGTGCTAGGGCTCTCTCCAGTTGTGGTAAGTGGGGGCGACTCCTCAACGTGGTGCGTAGGCCACTCACTATCGCGGCCTCTCTTGTTGCGGAGCACAGGCTCCAGAGGCGCAGGCTCAGTGGTTGTGGCTCACGGGCCCAGTTGCTCCGCGGCATGTGGGATCCTCCCAGACCAGGGCTCGAACCCGTGTACCCTGCATTGGCAGGCAGATTCTCAACCACTGCGACACCAGGGAAGAACCTGTTCTGCTTTATTTTAAAAGAAGTACCCTTTTCAGGACTCCTAGGCCCCTCGTGTGAGCATCATTTTCCCTCCAAGATCAGTGAGTACCTCCAGACCCCTGTGAGCCTGCTGAGCAACACCGAGGCCCAAAGGTCGGTCCCTCGGAGGCCCTCTGTGTATGCCGAGTGATGGGCAACACACTGCTCGTTCCTTAAGGAGAGCTACATTTCCAGAGCACTGGAACAGCCTCAGGACCACATTTCTAGGCAGTGCGACGTGCCATGGAAGTGTTCGTCATGGCCCCCGTCTGAGCTTCCATGAGAAAACACTGTGCTTAGAATTCTTCGAGGACCTCTTACCTGAAGTCACTCTGCTCGAGGAGAAAGCTAGCATCCTACCATGCTGTGGCGCTAACGGGACACTCAGCGTGAGCACTTGCCTCGAGGTAAGGCCCTGAATTGCCGTGCAGAAGCGGAGGCGTGCTGCAGTTTTCAGGAGGCCGTCGCCCCTGCTCAGCTTTAGTTTATTTATTTATTCATTTGTGTATCTATCTGTCTATCTATTTATTTATTTTCTAATGTAATTTATCATTTTTGTTTTACTGTGCTGGGTCTTCGTTGCTGCATGTGAGCTTTCTCTAGTTGTAGCGAGCGGGGGCTACTCTTCGTTGCGGTGCTCGGGCTTCTCATTGCGGTGGCTCCTCTTGTTGTGCAGCAGAAGCTCTAGGCACGTGGATTTCAGTAGTTGTTGCATGCGGGCTCAGTCATTGTGGCTCCCGGACTCTAGAGCGCAGGCTCAGTCCTTGTGGAGCACGGGCTTAGTTGCTCCGCAGCGTGTGAGATCTTGGTGGACCAAGGCTCGAACCCATGTCCCCTGCATCGGCAGGTGGATTCCCAACCACTGCACCACAAGCGAAGCCCCTGCTCTGCATTATTTTAACGTCAGTCCGCTTTGCGGGACATCTAGGAGCCTCGCGTGGGCACCCTATTCCCTGCAAGAACACTGAGTAAACCCAGGCCCCCATGGGCCCGCTATGCCCCATCCAGGCCCGTAGCCCTTCGGAGCCACTCTGTGTATGCCGAGTGTAGGGCAACAGACTGCACTCTTTCTTGGGACAGCTTGATTTCCTCAACACTCCCACAGGTCGACGAACACCTTTCTAGCAGGTCCAACATTCCGGGCAAGTCTGCCTCATTACCCTAGTCTGAGCTGCACTGAGAATAACCCCCGGCTTCGCATTCCATCTGGGACCCCCTGCCTGAAGTCACCCTGCCTCCAGGAGAATGTCAGCCTGCGTTCCGACTGCAACTAATGCCCAGTTCCTCGTGTAACACTGCAGGCTTTTGAAGAGCCACGGGCCCGGAGGCCTAGCTGGGGCGATCCTTGGTTGAGACAGTTCGCTATTTGCAGAACACCCTGCTTCGAGGAGTTGATTCAGGGAAGGAACCACTGGGTAACCTGTGTCTGTTTGGACTTGTTAGAAAGCACAGGGATGTATGCTGCGTGTGCCCGTGGAAATGGGGGCCTGATGGAACTAGCCTTGCTTTCCCATTTTGAAAGCTCCATTCATGCTGCCTTGAAGCTACTTGAAATTGACTGCTGTTGACAGGCCACTAGCCACTGTAGGCATGGCTCTGGGAAGAAAAGGAGTTTTCTCTAGCTAAGCCGGGTGCTTCGATGGCCGGGGTGGAGCTCATCCTGCCACGCTCTAGAGCTAAAGGGAAACTCAACGTGAGTACTGGCCTCGAGGTAAGTCCCTGAGTAGCCGCGGAGAAATGGAGGCATGCAGCCCTTTCCACGAGGTCTTAGTCGCTGTTCTGCTTTATTGTATTTTATTTTTTTAATGTTTTATTGTTTTTTTAAGATTAATGTATTGATTGATTGATTGCTATGTTGGGTCTTCGTTTCTGTCCTAGGGGCCTCTCCAGTTGCGGTAAGTGGGGGCGACTCTTCATCGCGGTGCGTAGGCCTCTCACTATCGCGGCCTCTCTTGTTGCGGAGCACAGGCTCCAGAGGCGCAGGCTCAGTGGTTGTGTCTCACGTGCCCAGTTGCTCCGCGGCATGTGGGAACCTCCTAGACCAGGGCTCGAACCCGTGTCCCCTGCATTGGCAGGCAGATTCTCAACCACTGCGCCACCAGGGAAGCCCCTGTTCTGCTTTATTTTAAAAGAAGTACCCTTTTCAGGACTCCTAAGCCCCTCGTGTGAGCATCATTTTCCCTCCAAGATCAGTGAGTACCTCCAGACCCCTGTGAGCCTGCTGAGCAACACCGAGGACCAAAGGTCGGTCCCTCGGAGGCCCTCTGTGTATGCCGAGTGATGGGCAACACACTGCTCGTTCCTTAAGGAGAGCTACATTTCCAGAGCACTGGAACAGCCTCAGGACCACATTTCTAGGCAGTGCGACGTGCCATGGAAGTGTTCGTCATGGCCCCCGTCTGAGCTTCCATGAGAAAACACTGTGCTTAGAATTCTTCGAGGACCTCTTACCTGAAGTCACTCTGCTCGAGGAGAAAGCTAGCATCCTACCATGCTGTGGCGCTAACGGGACACTCAGCGTGAGCACTTGCCTCGAGGTAAGGCCCTGAATTGCCGTGCAGAAGCGGAGGCGTGCTGCAGTTTTCAGGAGGCCGTAGCCCCTGCTCAGCTTTAGTTTATTTATTTATTCATTTGTGTATCTATCTGTCTATCTATTTATTTATTTTCTTATGTAATTTATCATTTTTGTTTTACTGTGCTGGGTCTTCGTTGCTGCATGTGAGCTTTCTCTAGTTGTAGCGAGCGGGGGCTACTCTTCGTTGCGGTGCTCGGGCTTCTCATTGCGGTGGCTCCTCTTGTTGTGCAGCAGAAGCTCTAGGCACGTGGATTTCAGTAGTTGTTGCATGCGGGCTCAGTCATTGTGGCTCCCGTACTCTAGAGCGCAGGCTCAGTCGTTGTGGAGCACGGGCTTAGTTGCTCCGCAGCATGTGAGATCTTGGTGGACCAAGGCTCGAACCCATGTCCCCTGCATCGGCAGGTGGATTCCCAACCACTGCACCACAAGCGAAGCCCCTGCTCTGCATTATTTTAACGTCAGTCCGCTTGGCGGGACATCTAGGAGCCTCGCGTGGGCACCCTATTCCCTGCAAGAACACTGAGTAAACCCAGGCCCCCATGGGCCCGCTATGCCACATCCAGGCCCGTAGCCCTTCGGAGCCACTTTGTGTATGCCGAGTGTAGGGCAACAGACTGCACTCTTTCTTGGGACAGCTTGATTTCCTCAACACTCCCACAGGTCGACGAACACCTTTCTACCAGGTCCAACATTCCGGGCAAGTCTGCCTCATTACCCTAGTCTGAGCTGCACTGAGAATAACCCCCGGCTTCGCATTCCATCTGGGAGCCCCTGCCTGAAGTCACCCTGCCTCCAGGAGAATGTCAGCCTGCGTTCCGACTGCAACTAAAGCCCAGTTCGTCGTGTAACACTGCAGCCTTTTGAAGAGACACGGGCCCGGAGGCTTAGCTGGAGCGATCCTTGGTTGAGACAGTACGCTATTTGCAGAACACCCTGCTTCGAGGAGTTGATTCAGGGAAGGAACCACTGGGTAACCTGTGTCTGTTTGGACTTGTTAGAAAGCACAGGGATGTATGCTGCGTGTGCCCGTGGAAATGGGGGCCTGATGGAACTAGCCTTGCTTTCCCATTTTGAAAGCTCCATTCATGCTGCCTTGAAGCTACTTGAAATTGACTGCTGTTGACAGGCCACTAGCCACTGTAGGCATGGCTCTGGGAAGAAAAGGAGTTTTCTCTAGCTAAGCCGGGTGCTTCGATGGCCGGGGTGGAGCTCATCCTGCCACGCTCTAGAGCTAAAGGGAAACTCAACGTGAGTACTGGCCTCGAGGTAAGTCCCTGAGTAGCCGCGCAGAAATGGAGGCATGCAGCCCTTTCCACGAGGTCTTAGTCGCTGTTCTGCTTTATTGTATTTTATTTTTTTAATGTTTTATTGTTTTTTTAAGATATATGTATTCATTGATTGATTGCTATGTTGGGTCTTCGTTTCTGTGCTAGGGCTCTCTCCAGTTGCGGTAAGTGGGAGAGACTCCTCAACGTGGTGCGTAGGCCACTCACTATCGCGGCCTCTCTTGTTGCGGAGCACAGGCTCCAGAGGCGCAGGCTCAGTGGTTGTGGCTCACGTGCCCAGTTGCTCCGCGGCATGTGGGATCCTCCCAGACCAGGGCTCGAACCCGTGTACCCTGCATTGGCAGGCAGATTCTCAACCACTGCGACACCAGGGAAGAACCTGTTCTGCTTTATTTTAAAAGAAGTACCCTTTTCAGGACTCCTAGGCCCCTCGTGTGAGCATCATTTTCCCTCCAAGATCAGTGAGTACCTCCAGACCCCTGTGAGCCTGCTGAGCAACACCGAGGCCCAAAGGTCGGTCCCTCGGAGGCCCTCTGTGTATGCCGAGTGATGGGCAACACACTGCTCGTTCCTTAAGGAGAGCTACATTTCCAGAGCACTGGAACAGCCTCAGGACCACATTTCTAGGCAGTGCGACGTGCCATGGAAGTGTTCGTCATGGCCCCCGTCTGAGCTTCCATGAGAAAACACTGTGCTTAGAATTCTTCGAGGACCTCTTACCTGAAGTCACTCTGCTCGAGGAGAAAGCCAGCATCCTACCATGCTGTGGCGCTAACGGGACACTCAGCGTGAGCACTTGCCTCGAGGTAAGGCCCTGAATTGCCGTGCAGAAGCGGAGGCGTGCTGCAGTTTTCAGGAGGCCGTCGCCCCTGCTCAGCTTTAGTTTATTTATTTATTCATTTGTGTATCTATCTGTCTATCTATTTATTTATTTTCTTATGTAATTTATCATTTTTGTTTTACTGTGCTGGGTCTTCGTTGCTGCATGTGAGCTTTCTCTAGTTGTAGCGAGCGGGGGCTACTCTTCGTTGCGGTGCTCGGGCTTCTCATTGCGGTGGCTCCTCTTGTTGTGCAGCAGAAGCTCTAGGCACGTGGATTTCAGTAGTTGTTGCATGCGGGCTCAGTCATTGTGGCTCCCGGACTCTAGAGCGCAGGCTCAGTCCTTGTGGAGCACGGGCTTAGTTGCTCCGCAGCGTGTGAGATCTTGGTGGACCAAGGCTCGAACCCATGTCCCCTGCATCGGCAGGTGGATTCCCAACCACTGCACCACAAGCGAAGCCCCTGCTCTGCATTATTTTAACGTCAGTCCGCTTTGCGGGACATCTAGGAGCCTCGCGTGGGCACCCTATTCCCTGCAAGAACACTGAGTAAACCCAGGCCCCCATGGGCCCGCTATGCCCCATCCAGGCCCGTAGCCCTTCGGAGCCACTCTGTGTATGCCGAGTGTAGGGCAACAGACTGCACTCTTTCTTGGGACAGCTTGATTTCCTCAACACTCCCACAGGTCGACGAACACCTTTCTAGCAGGTCCAACATTCCGGGCAAGTCTGCCTCATTACCCTAGTCTGAGCTGCACTGAGAATAACCCCCGGCTTCGCATTCCATCTGGGACCCCCTGCCTGAAGTCACCCTGCCTCCAGGAGAATGTCAGCCTGCGTTCCGACTGCAACTAATGCCCAGTTCCTCGTGTAACACTGCAGGCTTTTGAAGAGCCACGGGCCCGGAGGCCTAGCTGGGGCGATCCTTGGTTGAGACAGTTCGCTATTTGCAGAACACCCTGCTTCGAGGAGTTGATTCAGGGAAGGAACCACTGGGTAACCTGTGTCTGTTTGGACTTGTTAGAAAGCACAGGGATGTATGCTGCGTGTGCCCGTGGAAATGGGGGCCTGATGGAACTAGCCTTGCTTTCCCATTTGGAAAGCTCCATTCATGCTGCCTTGAAGCTACTTGAAATTGACTGCTGTTGACAGGCCACTAGCCACTGTAGGCATGGCTCTGGGAAGAAAAGGAGTTTTCTCTAGCTAAGCCGGGTGCTTCGATGGCCGGGGTGGAGCTCATCCTGAAACGCTCTAGAGCTAAAGGGATACTCAACGTGAGTACTGGCCTCGAGGTAAGTCCCTGAGTAGCCGTGCAGAAATGGAGGCATGCAGCCCTTTCCACGAGGTCTTAGTCGCTGTTCTGCTTTATTGTATTTTATTTTTTTAATGTTTTATTGTTTTTTTAAGATTTATGTATTGATTGATTGATTGCTATGTTGGGTCTTCGTTTCTGTGCTAGGGCCCTCTCCAGTTGCGGTAAGTGGGGGCGACTCTTCATCGCGGTGCGTAGGCCGCTCACTATCGCGGCCTCTCTTGTTGCGGAGCACAGGCTCCAGAGGCGCAGGCTCAGTGGTTGTGTCTCACGTGCCCAGTTGCTCCGCGGCATGTGGGAACCTCCTAGACCAGGGCTCGAACCCGTGTCCCCTGCATTGGCAGGCAGATTCTCAACCACTGCGCCACCACGGAAGCCCCTGTTCTGCTTTATTTTAAAAGAAGTACCCTTTTCAGGACTCCTAGGCCCCTCGGGTGTGCATCATTTTCCCTCCAAGATCAGTGAGTACCTCCAGACCCCTGTGGGCCTGCTGAGCAACACCGAGGCCCAAAGGTCGGTCCCTCGGAGGCCCTCTGTGTATGCCGAGTGATGGGCAACACACTGCTCGTTCCTTAAGGAGAGCTACATTTCCAGAGCACTGGAACAGCCTCAGGACCACATTTCTAGGCAGTGCGATGTGCCATGGAAGTGTTCGTCATGGCCCCCGTCTGAGCTTCCATGAGAAAACACTGTGCTTAGAATTCTTCGAGGACCTCTTACCTGAAGTCCCTCTGCTCGAGGAGAAAGCCAGCATCCTACCATGCTGTGGCGCTAACGGGACACTCAGCGTGAGCACTTGCCTCGAGGTAAGGCCCTGAATTGCCGTGCAGAAGCGGAGGCGTGCTGCAGTTTTCAGGAGGCCGTAGCCCCTGCTCAGCTTTAGTTTATTTATTTATTCATTTGTTTATCTATCTGTCTATCTATTTATTTATTTTCTTATGTAATTTATCATTTTTGTTTTACTGTGTTGGGTCTTCGTTGCTGCATGTGAGCTTTCTCTAGTTGTAGCCGAGCGGGGGCTACTCTTCGTTGCGGTGCTCGGGCTTCTCATTGCGGTGGCTCCTCTTTTTGTGGAGCAGAAGCTCTAGGCACGTGGACTTCAGTAGTTGTTGCATGCGGGCTCAGTCATTGTGGCTCCCGGACTCTAGAGCGCAGGCTCAGTCGCTGTGGAGCACGGGCTTAGTTGCTCCGCAGCGTGTGAGATCTTGGTGGACGAAGGCTCGAACCCATGTCCCCTGCATCGGCAGGTGGATTCCCAACCACTGCACCACAAGCGAAGTCCCTGCTCTGCATTATTTTAACGTCAGTCCGCTTGGCAGGACATCTAGGAGCCTTGCGTGGGCACCCTATTCCCTGCAAGAACACTGAGTCCCCTCAGGGCCCCATGGGCCTTCTAAGCCACATCCAGGCCCGTAGCCCTTCGGAGCCACTCTGTGTATGCCGAGTGTAGGGCAACAGACTGCACTCTTTCTTGGGACAGCTTGATTTCCTCAACACTCCCACAGGTCGACGAACACCTTTCTACCAGGTCCAACATTCCGTGCAAGTCTGCCTCATTACCCTAGTCTGAGCTGCACTGAGAATAACCCCCGGCTTCGCATTCCATCTGGGACCCCCTGCCTGAAGTCACCCTGCCTCCAGGAGAATGTCAGCCTGCGTTCCGACTGCAACTAAAGCCCAGGTCGTCGTGTAACACTGCAGGCTTTTGAAGAGCCACGGGCCCGGAGGCCTAGCGGGGCGATCCTTGGTTGAGACAGTTCGCTATTTGCAGAACACCCTGCTTCGAGGAGTTGATTCAGGGAAGGAACCACTGGGTAACCTGTGTCTGTTTGGACTTGTTAGAAAGCACAGGGATGTATGCTGCGTGTGCCCGTGGAAATGGGGGCCTGATGGAACTAGCCTTGCTTTCCCATTTGGAAAGCTCCATTCATGCTGCCTTGAAGCTACTTGAAATTGACTGCTGTTGACAGGCCACTAGCCACTGTAGGCATGGCTCTGGGAAGAAAAGGAGTTTTCTCTAGCTAAGCCGGGTGCTTCGATGGCCGGGGTGGAGCTCATCCTGCCACGCTCTAGAGCTAAAGGGAAACTCAACGTGAGTACTGGCCTCGAGGTAAGTCCCTGAGTAGCCGTGCAGAAATGGAGGCATGCAGCCCTTTCCACGAGGTCTTAGTCGCTGTTCTGCTTTATTGTATTTTATTTTTTTAATGTTTTATTGTTTTTTTAAGATTTATGTATTGATTGATTGATTGCTATGTTGGGTCTTCGTTTCTGTGCTAGGGCCCTCTCCAGTTGCGGTAAGTGGGGGCGACTCTTCATCGCGGTGCGTAGGCCTCTCACTATCGCGGCCTCTCTTGTTGCGGAGCACAGGCTCCAGAGGCGCAGGCTCAGTGGTTGTGTCTCACGTGCCCAGTTGCTCCGCGGCATGTGGGAACCTCCTAGACCAGTGCTCGAACCCGTGTCCCCTGCATTGGCAGGCAGATTCTCAACCACTGCGCCACAACGGAAGCCCCTGTTCTGCTTTATTTTAAAAGAAGTACCCTTTTCAGGACTCCTAGGCCCCTCGGGTGTGCATCATTTTCCCTCCAAGATCAGTGAGTACCTCCAGACCCCTGTGGGCCTGCTGAGCAACATCGAGGCCCAAAGGTCGGTCTCTCGTAGGCCCTCTGTGTATGCCGAGTGATGGGCAACACACTGCTCGTTCCTTAAGGAGAGCTACATTTCCAGAGCACTGGAACAGCCTCAGGACCACATTTCTAGGCAGTGCGACGTGCCATGGAAGTGTTCGTCATGGCCCCCGTCTGAGCTTCCATGAAAAATCACTGTGCTTAGAATTCTTCGAGGACCTCTTACCTGAAGTCACTCTCCTCGAGGAGAAAGCCAGCATCCTACCATGCTGTGGCGCTAACGGGACACTCAGCGTGAGCACTTGCCTCGAGGTAAGGCCCTGAATTGCCGTGCAGAAGCGGAGGCGTGCTGCAGTTTTCAGGAGGCCGTAGCCCCTGCTCAGCTTTAGTTTATTTATTTATTCATTTGTTTATCTATCTGTCTATCTATTTATTTATTTTCTTATGTAATTTATCATTTTTGTTTTACTGTGTTGGGTCTTCGTTGCTGCATGTGAGCTTTCTCTAGTTGTAGCGAGCGGGGGCTACTCTTCGTTGCGGTGCTCGCGCTTCTCATTGCGGTGGCTCCTCTTGTTGTGGAGCAGAAGCTCTAGGCACGTGGACTTCAGTAGTTGTTGCATGCGGGCTCAGTCATTGTGGCTCCCGGACTCTAGAGCGCAGGCTCAGTCGCTGTGGAGCACGGGCTTAGTTGCTCCGCAGCGTGTGAGATCTTGGTGGACGAAGGCTCGAACCCATGTCCCCTGCATCGGCAGGTGGATTCCCTACCACTGCACCACAAGCGAAGCCCCTGCTCTGCATTATTTTAATGTCAGTCCGCTTGGCAGGACATCTAGGAGCCTTGCGTGGGCACCCTATTCCCTGCAAGAACACTGAGTCCCCTCAGGGCCCCATGGGCCTTCTAAGCCACATCCAGGCCCGTAGCCCTTCGGAGCCACTCTGTGTATGCCGAGTGTAGGGCAACAGACTGCACTCTTTCTTGGGACAGCTTGATTTCCTCAACACTCCCACAGGTCGACGAACACCTTTCTACCAGGTCCAACATTCCGTGCAAGTCTGCCTCATTACCCTAGTCTGAGCTGCACTGAGAATAACCCCCGGCTTCGCATTCCATCTGGGAGCCCCTGCCTGAAGTCACCCTGCCTCCAGGAGAATGTCAGCCTGCGTTCCGACTGCAACTAAAGCCCAGGTCCTCGTGTAACACTGCAGGCTTTTGAAGAGCCACGGGCCCGGAGGCCTAGCGGGGCGATCCTTGGTTGAGACAGTTCGCTATTTGCAGAACACCCTGCTTCGAGGAGTTGATTCAGGGAAGGAACCACTGGGTAACCTGTGTCTGTTTGGACTTGTTAGAAAGCACAGGGATGTATGCTGCGTGTGCCCGTGGAAATGGGGGCCTGATGGAACTAGCCTTGCTTTCCCATTTGGAAAGCTCCATTCATGCTGCTTGAAGCTACTTGAAATTGACTGCTGTTGACAGGCCACTAGCCACTGTAGGCATGGCTCTGGGAAGAAAAGGAGTTTTCTCTAGCTAAGCCGGGTGCTTCGATGGCCGGGGTGGTGCTCATCCTGAAACGCTCTAGAGCTAAAGGGAAACTCAACGTGAGTACTGGCCTCGAGGTAAGTCCCTGAGTAGCCGTGCAGAAATGGAGGCATGCAGCCCTTTCCACGAGGTCTTAGTCGCTGTTCTGCTTTATTGTATTTTATTTTTTTAATGTTTTATTGTTTTTTTAAGATTTATGTATTGATTGATTGATTGCTATGTTGGGTCTTCGTTTCTGTGCTAGGGCCCTCTCCAGTTGCGGTAAGTGGGGGCGACTCTTCATCGCGGTGCGTAGGCCTCTCACTATCGCGGCCTCTCTTGTTGCGGAGCACAGGCTCCAGAGGCGTAGGCTCAGTGGTTGTGTCTCACGTGCCCAGTTGCTCCGCGGCATGTGGGAACCTCCTAGACCAGGGCTCGAACCCGTGTCCCCTGCATTGGCAGGCAGATTCTCAACCACTGCGACACCAGGGAAGAACCTGTTCTGCTTTATTTTAAAAGAAGTACCCTTTTCAGGACTCCTAAGCCCCTCGTGTGAGCATCATTTTCCCTCCAAGATCAGTGAGTACCTCCAGACCCCTGTGAGCCTGCTGAGCAACACCGAGGACCAAAGGTCGGTCCCTCGGAGGCCCTCTGTGTATGCCGAGTGATGGGCAACACACTGCTCGTTCCTTAAGGAGAGCTACATTTCCAGAGCACTGGAACAGCCTCAGGACCACATTTCTAGGCAGTGCGACGTGCCATGGAAGTGTTCGTCATGGCCCCCGTCTGAGCTTCCATGAGAAAACACTGTGCTTAGAATTCTTCGAGGACCTCTTACCTGAAGTCACTCTGCTCGAGGAGAAAGCTAGCATCCTACCATGCTGTGGCGCTAACGGGACACTCAGCGTGAGCACTTGCCTCGAGGTAAGGCCCTGAATTGCCGTGCAGAAGCGGAGGCGTGCTGCAGTTTTCAGGAGGCCGTAGCCCCTGCTCAGCTTTAGTTTATTTATTTATTCATTTGTGTATCTATCTGTCTATCTATTTATTTATTTTCTTATGTAATTTATCATTTTTGTTTTACTGTGCTGGGTCTTCGTTGCTGCATGTGAGCTTTCTCTAGTTGTAGCGAGCGGGGGCTACTCTTCGTTGCGGTGCTCGGGCTTCTCATTGCGGTGGCTCCTCTTGTTGTGCAGCAGAAGCTCTAGGCACGTGGATTTCAGTAGTTGTTGCATGCGGGCTCAGTCATTGTGGCTCCCGTACTCTAGAGCGCAGGCTCAGTCGTTGTGGAGCACGGGCTTAGTTGCTCCGCAGCATGTGAGATCTTGGTGGACCAAGGCTCGAACCCATGTCCCCTGCATCGGCAGGTGGATTCCCAACCACTGCACCACAAGCGAAGCCCCTGCTCTGCATTATTTTAACGTCAGTCCGCTTGGCGGGACATCTAGGAGCCTCGCGTGGGCACCCTATTCCCTGCAAGAACACTGAGTAAACCCAGGCCCCCATGGGCCCGCTATGCCACATCCAGGCCCGTAGCCCTTCGGAGCCACTTTGTGTATGCCGAGTGTAGGGCAACAGACTGCACTCTTTCTTGGGACAGCTTGATTTCCTCAACACTCCCACAGGTCGACGAACACCTTTCTACCAGGTCCAACATTCCGGGCAAGTCTGCCTCATTACCCTAGTCTGAGCTGCACTGAGAATAACCCCCGGCTTCGCATTCCATCTGGGAGCCCCTGCCTGAAGTCACCCTGCCTCCAGGAGAATGTCAGCCTGCGTTCCGACTGCAACTAAAGCCCAGTTCGTCGTGTAACACTGCAGCCTTTTGAAGAGACACGGGCCCGGAGGCTTAGCTGGAGCGATCCTTGGTTGAGACAGTACGCTATTTGCAGAACACCCTGCTTCGAGGAGTTGATTCAGGGAAGGAACCACTGGGTAACCTGTGTCTGTTTGGACTTGTTAGAAAGCACAGGGATGTATGCTGCGTGTGCCCGTGGAAATGGGGGCCTGATGGAACTAGCCTTGCTTTCCCATTTTGAAAGCTCCATTCATGCTGCCTTGAAGCTACTTGAAATTGACTGCTGTTGACAGGCCACTAGCCACTGTAGGCATGGCTCTGGGAAGAAAAGGAGTTTTCTCTAGCTAAGCCGGGTGCTTCGATGGCCGGGGTGGAGCTCATCCTGCCACGCTCTAGAGCTAAAGGGAAACTCAACGTGAGTACTGGCCTCGAGGTAAGTCCCTGAGTAGCCGCGCAGAAATGGAGGCATGCAGCCCTTTCCACGAGGTCTTAGTCGCTGTTCTGCTTTATTGTATTTTATTTTTTTAATGTTTTATTGTTTTTTTAAGATATATGTATTGATTGATTGATTGCTATGTTGGGTCTTCGTTTCTGTGCTAGGGCTCTCTCCAGTTGTGGTAAGTGGGGGCGACTCCTCAACGTGGTGCGTAGGCCACTCACTATCGCGGCCTCTCTTGTTGCGGAGCACAGGCTCCAGAGGCGCAGGCTCAGTGGTTGTGGCTCACGGGCCCAGTTGCTCCGCGGCATGTGGGATCCTCCCAGACCAGGGCTCGAACCCGTGTACCCTGCATTGGCAGGCAGATTCTCAACCACTGCGACACCAGGGAAGAACCTGTTCTGCTTTATTTTAAAAGAAGTACCCTTTTCAGGACTCCTAGGCCCCTCGTGTGAGCATCATTTTCCCTCCAAGATCAGTGAGTACCTCCAGACCCCTGTGAGCCTGCTGAGCAACACCGAGGCCCAAAGGTCGGTCCCTCGGAGGCCCTCTGTGTATGCCGAGTGATGGGCAACACACTGCTCGTTCCTTAAGGAGAGCTACATTTCCAGAGCACTGGAACAGCCTCAGGACCACATTTCTAGGCAGTGCGACGTGCCATGGAAGTGTTCGTCATGGCCCCCGTCTGAGCTTCCATGAGAAAACACTGTGCTTAGAATTCTTCGAGGACCTCTTACCTTAAGTCACTCTGCTCGAGGAGAAAGCTAGCATCCTACCATGCTGTGGCGCTAACGGGACACTCAGCGTGAGCACTTGCCTCGAGGTAAGGCCCTGAATTGCCGTGCAGAAGCGGAGGCGTGCTGCAGTTTTCAGGAGGCCGTCGCCCCTGCTCAGCTTTAGTTTATTTATTTATTCATTTGTGTATCTATCTGTCTATCTATTTATTTATTTTCTTATGTAATTTATCATTTTTGTTTTACTGTGCTGGGTCTTCGTTGCTGCATGTGAGCTTTCTCTAGTTGTAGCGAGCGGGGGCTACTCTTCGTTGCGGTGCTCGGGCTTCTCATTGCGGTGGCTCCTCTTGTTGTGCAGCAGAAGCTCTAGGCACGTGGATTTCAGTAGTTGTTGCATGCGGGCTCAGTCATTGTGGCTCCCGGACTCTAGAGCGCAGGCTCAGTCCTTGTGGAGCACGGGCTTAGTTGCTCCGCAGCGTGTGAGATCTTGGTGGACCAAGGCTCGAACCCATGTCCCCTGCATCGGCAGGTGGATTCCCAACCACTGCACCACAAGCGAAGCCCCTGCTCTGCATTATTTTAACGTCAGTCCGCTTTGCGGGACATCTAGGAGCCTCGCGTGGGCACCCTATTCCCTGCAAGAACACTGAGTAAACCCAGGCCCCCATGGGCCCGCTATGCCACATCCAGGCCCGTAGCCCTTCGGAGCCACTCTGTGTATGCCGAGTGTAGGGCAACAGACTGCACTCTTTCTTGGGACAGCTTGATTTCCTCAACACTCCCACAGGTCGACGAACACCTTTCTAGCAGGTCCAACATTCCGGGCAAGTCTGCCTCATTACCCTAGTCTGAGCTGCACTGAGAATAACCCCCGGCTTCGCATTCCATCTGGGACCCCCTGCCTGAAGTCACCCTGCCTCCAGGAGAATGTCAGCCTGCGTTCCGACTGCAACTAATGCCCAGTTCCTCGTGTAACACTGCAGGCTTTTGAAGAGCCACGGGCCCGGAGGCCTAGCTGGGGCGATCCTTGGTTGAGACAGTTCGCTATTTGCAGAACACCCTGCTTCGAGGAGTTGATTCAGGGAAGGAACCACTGGGTAACCTGTGTCTGTTTGGACTTGTTAGAAAGCACAGGGATGTATGCTGCGTGTGCCCGTGGAAATGGGGGCCTGATGGAACTAGCCTTGCTTTCCCATTTTGAAAGCTCCATTCATGCTGCCTTGAAGCTACTTGAAATTGACTGCTGTTGACAGGCCACTAGCCACTGTAGGCATGGCTCTGGGAAGAAAAGGAGTTTTCTCTAGCTAAGCCGGGTGCTTCGATGGCCGGGGTGGAGCTCATCCTGCCACGCTCTAGAGCTAAAGGGAAACTCAACGTGAGTACTGGCCTCGAGGTAAGTCCCTGAGTAGCCGCGGAGAAATGGAGGCATGCAGCCCTTTCCACGAGGTCTTAGTCGCTGTTCTGCTTTATTGTATTTTATTTTTTTAATGTTTTATTGTTTTTTTAAGATTAATGTATTGATTGATTGATTGCTATGTTGGGTCTTCGTTTCTGTGCTAGGGGCCTCTCCAGTTGCGGTAAGTGGGGGCGACTCTTCATCGCGGTGCGTAGGCCTCTCACTATCGCGGCCTCTCTTGTTGCGGAGCACAGGCTCCAGAGGCGCAGGCTCAGTGGTTGTGTCTCACGTGCCCAGTTGCTCCGCGGCATGTGGGAACCTCCTAGACCAGGGCTCGAACCCGTGTCCCCTGCATTGGCAGGCAGATTCTCAACCACTGCGCCACCAGGGAAGCCCCTGTTCTGCTTTATTTTAAAAGAAGTACCCTTTTCAGGACTCCTAAGCCCCTCGTGTGAGCATCATTTTCCCTCCAAGATCAGTGAGTACCTCCAGACCCCTGTGAGCCTGCTGAGCAACACCGAGGCCCAAAGGTCGGTCCCTCGGAGGCCCTCTGTGTATGCCGAGTGATGGGCAACACACTGCTCGTTCCTTAAGGAGAGCTACATTTCCAGAGCACTGGAACAGCCTCAGGACCACATTTCTAGGCAGTGCGACGTGCCATGGAAGTGTTCGTCATGGCCCCCGTCTGAGCTTCCATGAGAAAACACTGTGCTTAGAATTCTTCGAGGACCTCTTACCTGAAGTCACTCTGCTCGAGGAGAAAGCTAGCATCCTACCATGCTGTGGCGCTAACGGGACACTCAGCGTGAGCACTTGCCTCGAGGTAAGGCCCTGAATTGCCGTGCAGAAGCGGAGGCGTGCTGCAGTTTTCAGGAGGCCGTAGCCCCTGCTCAGCTTTAGTTTATTTATTTATTCATTTGTGTATCTATCTGTCTATCTATTTATTTATTTTCTTATGTAATTTATCATTTTTGTTTTACTGTGCTGGGTCTTCGTTGCTGCATGTGAGCTTTCTCTAGTTGTAGCGAGCGGGGGCTACTCTTCGTTGCGGTGCTCGGGCTTCTCATTGCGGTGGCTCCTCTTGTTGTGCAGCAGAAGCTCTAGGCACGTGGATTTCAGTAGTTGTTGCATGCGGGCTCAGTCATTGTGGCTCCCGTACTCTAGAGCGCAGGCTCAGTCGTTGTGGAGCACGGGCTTAGTTGCTCCGCAGCATGTGAGATCTTGGTGGACCAAGGCTCGAACCCATGTCCCCTGCATCGGCAGGTGGATTCCCAACCACTGCACCACAAGCGAAGCCCCTGCTCTGCATTATTTTAACGTCAGTCCGCTTGGCGGGACATCTAGGAGCCTCGCGTGGGCACCCTATTCCCTGCAAGAACACTGAGTAAACCCAGGCCCCCATGGGCCCGCTATGCCACATCCAGGCCCGTAGCCCTTCGGAGCCACTTTGTGTATGCCGAGTGTAGGGCAACAGACTGCACTCTTTCTTGGGACAGCTTGATTTCCTCAACACTCCCACAGGTCGACGAACACCTTTCTACCAGGTCCAACATTCCGGGCAAGTCTGCCTCATTACCCTAGTCTGAGCTGCACTGAGAATAACCCCCGGCTTCGCATTCCATCTGGGAGCCCCTGCCTGAAGTCACCCTGCCTCCAGGAGAATGTCAGCCTGCGTTCCGACTGCAACTAAAGCCCAGTTCGTCGTGTAACACTGCAGCCTTTTGAAGAGACACGGGCCCGGAGGCTTAGCTGGAGCGATCCTTGGTTGAGACAGTACGCTATTTGCAGAACACCCTGCTTCGAGGAGTTGATTCAGGGAAGGAACCACTGGGTAACCTGTGTCTGTTTGGACTTGTTAGAAAGCACAGGGATGTATGCTGCGTGTGCCCGTGGAAATGGGGGCCTGATGGAACTAGCCTTGCTTTCCCATTTTGAAAGCTCCATTCATGCTGCCTTGAAGCTACTTGAAATTGACTGCTGTTGACAGGCCACTAGCCACTGTAGGCATGGCTCTGGGAAGAAAAGGAGTTTTCTCTAGCTAAGCCGGGTGCTTCGATGGCCGGGGTGGAGCTCATCCTGCCACGCTCTAGAGCTAAAGGGAAACTCAACGTGAGTACTGGCCTCGAGGTAAGTCCCTGAGTAGCCGCGCAGAAATGGAGGCATGCAGCCCTTTCCACGAGGTCTTAGTCGCTGTTCTGCTTTATTGTATTTTATTTTTTTAATGTTTTATTGTTTTTTTAAGATATATGTATTGATTGATTGATTGCTATGTTGGGTCTTCGTTTCTGTGCTAGGGCTCTCTCCAGTTGTGGTAAGTGGGGGCGACTCCTCAACGTGGTGCGTAGGCCACTCACTATCGCGGCCTCTCTTGTTGCGGAGCACAGGCTCCAGAGGCGCAGGCTCAGTGGTTGTGGCTCACGGGCCCAGTTGCTCCGCGGCATGTGGGATCCTCCCAGACCAGGGCTCGAACCCGTGTACCCTGCATTGGCAGGCAGATTCTCAACCACTGCGACACCAGGGAAGAACCTGTTCTGCTTTATTTTAAAAGAAGTACCCTTTTCAGGACTCCTAGGCCCCTCGTGTGAGCATCATTTTCCCTCCAAGATCAGTGAGTACCTCCAGACCCCTGTGAGCCTGCTGAGCAACACCGAGGCCCAAAGGTCGGTCCCTCGGAGGCCCTCTGTGTATGCCGAGTGATGGGCAACACACTGCTCGTTCCTTAAGGAGAGCTACATTTCCAGAGCACTGGAACAGCCTCAGGACCACATTTCTAGGCAGTGCGACGTGCCATGGAAGTGTTCGTCATGGCCCCCGTCTGAGCTTCCATGAGAAAACACTGTGCTTAGAATTCTTCGAGGACCTCTTACCTGAAGTCACTCTGCTCGAGGAGAAAGCTAGCATCCTACCATGCTGTGGCGCTAACGGGACACTCAGCGTGAGCACTTGCCTCGAGGTAAGGCCCTGAATTGCCGTGCAGAAGCGGAGGCGTGCTGCAGTTTTCAGGAGGCCGTCGCCCCTGCTCAGCTTTAGTTTATTTATTTATTCATTTGTGTATCTATCTGTCTATCTATTTATTTATTTTCTTATGTAATTTATCATTTTTGTTTTACTGTGCTGGGTCTTCGTTGCTGCATGTGAGCTTTCTCTAGTTGTAGCGAGCGGGGGCTACTCTTCGTTGCGGTGCTCGGGCTTCTCATTGCGGTGGCTCCTCTTGTTGTGCAGCAGAAGCTCTAGGCACGTGGATTTCAGTAGTTGTTGCATGCGGGCTCAGTCATTGTGGCTCCCGGACTCTAGAGCGCAGGCTCAGTCCTTGTGGAGCACGGGCTTAGTTGCTCCGCAGCGTGTGAGATCTTGGTGGACCAAGGCTCGAACCCATGTCCCCTGCATCGGCAGGTGGATTCCCAACCACTGCACCACAAGCGAAGCCCCTGCTCTGCATTATTTTAACGTCAGTCCGCTTTGCGGGACATCTAGGAGCCTCGCGTGGGCACCCTATTCCCTGCAAGAACACTGAGTAAACCCAGGCCCCCATGGGCCCGCTATGCCACATCCAGGCCCGTAGCCCTTCGGAGCCACTCTGTGTATGCCGAGTGTAGGGCAACAGACTGCACTCTTTCTTGGGACAGCTTGATTTCCTCAACACTCCCACAGGTCGACGAACACCTTTCTAGCAGGTCCAACATTCCGGGCAAGTCTGCCTCATTACCCTAGTCTGAGCTGCACTGAGAATAACCCCCGGCTTCGCATTCCATCTGGGACCCCCTGCCTGAAGTCACCCTGCCTCCAGGAGAATGTCAGCCTGCGTTCCGACTGCAACTAATGCCCAGTTCCTCGTGTAACACTGCAGGCTTTTGAAGAGCCACGGGCCCGGAGGCCTAGCTGGGGCGATCCTTGGTTGAGACAGTTCGCTATTTGCAGAACACCCTGCTTCGAGGAGTTGATTCAGGGAAGGAACCACTGGGTAACCTGTGTCTGTTTGGACTTGTTAGAAAGCACAGGGATGTATGCTGCGTGTGCCCGTGGAAATGGGGGCCTGATGGAACTAGCCTTGCTTTCCCATTTTGAAAGCTCCATTCATGCTGCCTTGAAGCTACTTGAAATTGACTGCTGTTGACAGGCCACTAGCCACTGTAGGCATGGCTCTGGGAAGAAAAGGAGTTTTCTCTAGCTAAGCCGGGTGCTTCGATGGCCGGGGTGGAGCTCATCCTGCCACGCTCTAGAGCTAAAGGGAAACTCAACGTGAGTACTGGCCTCGAGGTAAGTCCCTGAGTAGCCGCGGAGAAATGGAGGCATGCAGCCCTTTCCACGAGGTCTTAGTCGCTGTTCTGCTTTATTGTATTTTATTTTTTTAATGTTTTATTGTTTTTTTAAGATTAATGTATTGATTGATTGATTGCTATGTTGGGTCTTCGTTTCTGTGCTAGGGGCCTCTCCAGTTGCGGTAAGTGGGGGCGACTCTTCATCGCGGTGCGTAGGCCTCTCACTATCGCGGCCTCTCTTGTTGCGGAGCACAGGCTCCAGAGGCGCAGGCTCAGTGGTTGTGTCTCACGTGCCCAGTTGCTCCGCGGCATGTGGGAACCTCCTAGACCAGGGCTCGAACCCGTGTCCCCTGCATTGGCAGGCAGATTCTCAACCACTGCGCCACCAGGGAAGCCCCTGTTCTGCTTTATTTTAAAAGAAGTACCCTTTTCAGGACTCCTAAGCCCCTCGTGTGAGCATCATTTTCCCTCCAAGATCAGTGAGTACCTCCAGACCCCTGTGAGCCTGCTGAGCAACACCGAGGACCAAAGGTCGGTCCCTCGGAGGCCCTCTGTGTATGCCGAGTGATGGGCAACACACTGCTCGTTCCTTAAGGAGAGCTACATTTCCAGAGCACTGGAACAGCCTCAGGACCACATTTCTAGGCAGTGCGACGTGCCATGGAAGTGTTCGTCATGGCCCCCGTCTGAGCTTCCATGAGAAAACACTGTGCTTAGAATTCTTCGAGGACCTCTTACCTGAAGTCACTCTGCTCGAGGAGAAAGCTAGCATCCTACCATGCTGTGGCGCTAACGGGACACTCAGCGTGAGCACTTGCCTCGAGGTAAGGCCCTGAATTGCCGTGCAGAAGCGGAGGCGTGCTGCAGTTTTCAGGAGGCCGTAGCCCCTGCTCAGCTTTAGTTTATTTATTTATTCATTTGTGTATCTATCTGTCTATCTATTTATTTATTTTCTTATGTAATTTATCATTTTTGTTTTACTGTGCTGGGTCTTCGTTGCTGCATGTGAGCTTTCTCTAGTTGTAGCGAGCGGGGGCTACTCTTCTTTGCGGTGCTCGGGCTTCTCATTGCGGTGGCTCCTCTTGTTGTGCAGCAGAAGCTCTAGGCACGTGGATTTCAGTAGTTGTTGCATGCGGGCTCAGTCATTGTGGCTCCCGTACTCTAGAGCGCAGGCTCAGTCGTTGTGGAGCACGGGCTTAGTTGCTCCGCAGCATGTGAGATCTTGGTGGACCAAGGCTCGAACCCATGTCCCCTGCATCGGCAGGTGGATTCCCAACCACTGCACCACAAGCGAAGCCCCTGCTCTGCATTATTTTAACGTCAGTCCGCTTGGCGGGACATCTAGGAGCCTCGCGTGGGCACCCTATTCCCTGCAAGAACACTGAGTAAACCCAGGCCCCCATGGGCCCGCTATGCCACATCCAGGCCCGTAGCCCTTCGGAGCCACTTTGTGTATGCCGAGTGTAGGGCAACAGACTGCACTCTTTCTTGGGACAGCTTGATTTCCTCAACACTCCCACAGGTCGACGAACACCTTTCTACCAGGTCCAACATTCCGGGCAAGTCTGCCTCATTACCCTAGTCTGAGCTGCACTGAGAATAACCCCCGGCTTCGCATTCCATCTGGGAGCCCCTGCCTGAAGTCACCCTGCCTCCAGGAGAATGTCAGCCTGCGTTCCGACTGCAACTAAAGCCCAGTTCGTCGTGTAACACTGCAGCCTTTTGAAGAGACACGGGCCCGGAGGCTTAGCTGGAGCGATCCTTGGTTGAGACAGTACGCTATTTGCAGAACACCCTGCTTCGAGGAGTTGATTCAGGGAAGGAACCACTGGGTAACCTGTGTCTGTTTGGACTTGTTAGAAAGCACAGGGATGTATGCTGCGTGTGCCCGTGGAAATGGGGGCCTGATGGAACTAGCCTTGCTTTCCCATTTTGAAAGCTCCATTCATGCTGCCTTGAAGCTACTTGAAATTGACTGCTGTTGACAGGCCACTAGCCACTGTAGGCATGGCTCTGGGAAGAAAAGGAGTTTTCTCTAGCTAAGCCGGGTGCTTCGATGGCCGGGGTGGAGCTCATCCTGCCACGCTCTAGAGCTAAAGGGAAACTCAACGTGAGTACTGGCCTCGAGGTAAGTCCCTGAGTAGCCGCGCAGAAATGGAGGCATGCAGCCCTTTCCACGAGGTCTTAGTCGCTGTTCTGCTTTATTGTATTTTATTTTTTTAATGTTTTATTGTTTTTTTAAGATATATGTATTGATTGATTGATTGCTATGTTGGGTCTTCGTTTCTGTGCTAGGGCTCTCTCCAGTTGCGGTAAGTGGGGGCGACTCCTCAACGTGGTGCGTAGGCCACTCACTATCGCGGCCTCTCTTGTTGCGGAGCACAGGCTCCAGAGGCGCAGGCTCAGTGGTTGTGGCTCACGGGCCCAGTTGCTCCGCGGCATGTGGGATCCTCCCAGACCAGGGCTCGAACCCGTGTACCCTGCATTGGCAGGCAGATTCTCAACCACTGCGACACCAGGGAAGAACCTGTTCTGCTTTATTTTAAAAGAAGTACCCTTTTCAGGACTCCTAGGCCCCTCGTGTGAGCATCATTTTCCCTCCAAGATCAGTGAGTACCTCCAGACCCCTGTGAGCCTGCTGAGCAACACCGAGGCCCAAAGGTCGGTCCCTCGGAGGCCCTCTGTGTATGCCGAGTGATGGGCAACACACTGCTCGTTCCTTAAGGAGAGCTACATTTCCAGAGCACTGGAACAGCCTCAGGACCACATTTCTAGGCAGTGCGACGTGCCATGGAAGTGTTCGTCATGGCCCCCGTCTGAGCTTCCATGAGAAAACACTGTGCTTAGAATTCTTCGAGGACCTCTTACCTGAAGTCACTCTGCTCGAGGAGAAAGCTAGCATCCTACCATGCTGTGGCGCTAACGGGACACTCAGCGTGAGCACTTGCCTCGAGGTAAGGCCCTGAATTGCCGTGCAGAAGCGGAGGCGTGCTGCAGTTTTCAGGAGGCCGTCGCCCCTGCTCAGCTTTAGTTTATTTATTTATTCATTTGTGTATCTATCTGTCTATCTATTTATTTATTTTCTTATGTAATTTATCATTTTTGTTTTACTGTGCTGGGTCTTCGTTGCTGCATGTGAGCTTTCTCTAGTTGTAGCGAGCGGGGGCTACTCTTCGTTGCGGTGCTCGGGCTTCTCATTGCGGTGGCTCCTCTTGTTGTGCAGCAGAAGCTCTAGGCACGTGGATTTCAGTAGTTGTTGCATGCGGGCTCAGTCATTGTGGCTCCCGGACTCTAGAGCGCAGGCTCAGTCCTTGTGGAGCACGGGCTTAGTTGCTCCGCAGCGTGTGAGATCTTGGTGGACCAAGGCTCGAACCCATGTCCCCTGCATCGGCAGGTGGATTCCCAACCACTGCACCACAAGCGAAGCCCCTGCTCTGCATTATTTTAACGTCAGTCCGCTTTGCGGGACATCTAGGAGCCTCGCGTGGGCACCCTATTCCCTGCAAGAACACTGAGTAAACCCAGGCCCCCATGGGCCCGCTATGCCCCATCCAGGCCCGTAGCCCTTCGGAGCCACTCTGTGTATGCCGAGTGTAGGGCAACAGACTGCACTCTTTCTTGGGACAGCTTGATTTCCTCAACACTCCCACAGGTCGACGAACACCTTTCTAGCAGGTCCAACATTCCGGGCAAGTCTGCCTCATTACCCTAGTCTGAGCTGCACTGAGAATAACCCCCGGCTTCGCATTCCATCTGGGACCCCCTGCCTGAAGTCACCCTGCCTCCAGGAGAATGTCAGCCTGCGTTCCGACTGCAACTAATGCCCAGTTCCTCGTGTAACACTGCAGGCTTTTGAAGAGCCACGGGCCCGGAGGCCTAGCTGGGGCGATCCTTGGTTGAGACAGTTCGCTATTTGCAGAACACCCTGCTTCGAGGAGTTGATTCAGGGAAGGAACCACTGGGTAACCTGTGTCTGTTTGGACTTGTTAGAAAGCACAGGGATGTATGCTGCGTGTGCCCGTGGAAATGGGGGCCTGATGGAACTAGCCTTGCTTTCCCATTTTGAAAGCTCCATTCATGCTGCCTTGAAGCTACTTGAAATTGACTGCTGTTGACAGGCCACTAGCCACTGTAGGCATGGCTCTGGGAAGAAAAGGAGTTTTCTCTAGCTAAGCCGGGTGCTTCGATGGCCGGGGTGGAGCTCATCCTGCCACGCTCTAGAGCTAAAGGGAAACTCAACGTGAGTACTGGCCTCGAGGTAAGTCCCTGAGTAGCCGCGGAGAAATGGAGGCATGCAGCCCTTTCCACGAGGTCTTAGTCGCTGTTCTGCTTTATTGTATTTTATTTTTTTAATGTTTTATTGTTTTTTTAAGATTAATGTATTGATTGATTGATTGCTATGTTGGGTCTTCGTTTCTGTGCTAGGGGCCTCTCCAGTTGCGGTAAGTGGGGGCGACTCTTCATCGCGGTGCGTAGGCCTCTCACTATCGCGGCCTCTCTTGTTGCGGAGCACAGGCTCCAGAGGCGCAGGCTCAGTGGTTGTGTCTCACGTGCCCAGTTGCTCCGCGGCATGTGGGAACCTCCTAGACCAGGGCTCGAACCCGTGTACCCTGCATTGGCAGGCAGATTCTCAACCACTGCGCCACCAGGGAAGCCCCTGTTCTGCTTTATTTTAAAAGAAGTACCCTTTTCAGGACTCCTAGGCCCCTCGGGTGTGCATCATTTTCCCTCCAATATCAGTGAGTACCTCCAGACCCCTGTGGGCCTGCTGAGCAACATCGAGGCCCAAACGTCGGTCTCTCGTAGGCCCTCTGTGTATGCCGAGTGATGGGCAACACACTGCTCGTTCCTTAAGGAGAGCTACATTTCCAGAGCACTGGAACAGCCTCAGGACCACATTTCTAGGCACTGCGACGTGCCATGGAAGTGTTCGTCATGGCCCCCGTCTGAGCTTCCATGAGAAAACACTGTGCTTAGAATTCTTCGAGGACCTCTTACCTGAAGTCACTCTCCTCGAGGAGAAAGCCAGCATCCTACCATGCTGTGGCGCTAACGGGACACTCAGCGTGAGCACTTGCCTCGAGGTAAGGCCCTGAATTGCCGTGCAGAAGCGGAGGCGTGCTGCAGTTTTCAGGAGGCCGTCGCCCCTGCTCAGCTTTAGTTTATTTATTTATTCATTTGTGTATCTATCTGTCTATCTATTTATTTATTTTCTTATGTAATTTATCATTTTTGTTTTACTGTGCTGGGTCTTCGTTGCTGCATGTGAGCTTTCTCTAGTTGTAGCGAGCGGGGGCTACTCTTCGTTGCGGTGCTCGGGCTTCTCATTGCGGTGGCTCCTCTTGTTGTGCAGCAGAAGCTCTAGGCACGTGGATTTCAGTAGTTGTTGCATGCGGGCTCAGTCATTGTGGCTCCCGGACTCTAGAGCGCAGGCTCAGTCCTTGTGGAGCACGGGCTTAGTTGCTCCGCAGCGTGTGAGATCTTGGTGGACCAAGGCTCGAACCCATGTCCCCTGCATCGGCAGGTGGATTCCCAACCACTGCACCACAAGCGAAGCCCCTGCTCTGCATTATTTTAACGTCAGTCCGCTTTGCGGGACATCTAGGAGCCTCGCGTGGGCACCCTATTCCCTGCAAGAACACTGAGTAAACCCAGGCCCCCATGGGCCCGCTATGCCCCATCCAGGCCCGTAGCCCTTCGGAGCCACTCTGTGTATGCCGAGTGTAGGGCAACAGACTGCACTCTTTCTTGGGACAGCTTGATTTCCTCAACACTCCCACAGGTCGACGAACACCTTTCTACCAGGTCCAACATTCCGTGCAAGTCTGCCTCATTACCCTAGTCTGAGCTGCACTGAGAATAACCCCCGGCTTCGCATTCCATCTGGGAGCCCCTGCCTGAAGTCACCCTGCCTCCAGGAGAATGTCAGCCTGCGTTCCGACTGCAACTAAAGCCCAGTTCGTCGTGTAACACTGCAGCCTTTTGAAGAGACACGGGCCCGGAGGCTTAGCTGGAGCGATCCTTGGTTGAGACAGTACGCTATTTGCAGAACACCCTGCTTCGAGGAGTTGATTCAGGGAAGGAACCACTGGGTAACCTGTGTCTGTTTGGACTTGTTAGAAAGCACAGGGATGTATGCTGCGTGTGCCCGTGGAAATGGGGGCCTGATGGAACTAGCCTTGCTTTCCCATTTTGAAAGCTCCATTCATGCTGCCTTGAAGCTACTTGAAATTGACTGCTGTTGACAGGCCACTAGCCACTGTAGGCATGGCTCTGGGAAGAAAAGGAGTTTTCTCTAGCTAAGCCGGGTGCTTCGATGGCCGGGGTGGAGCTCATCCTGCCACGCTCTAGAGCTAAAGGGAAACTCAACGTGAGTACTGGCCTCGAGGTAAGTCCCTGAGTAGCCGCGCAGAAATGGAGGCATGCAGCCCTTTCCACGAGGTCTTAGTCGCTGTTCTGCTTTATTGTATTTTATTTTTTTAATGTTTTATTGTTTTTTTAAGATATATGTATTGATTGATTGATTGCTATGTTGGGTCTTCGTTTCTGTGCTAGGGCTCTCTCCAGTTGCGGTAAGTGGGGGCGACTCCTCAACGTGGTGCGTAGGCCACTCACTATCGCGGCCTCTCTTGTTGCGGAGCACAGGCTCCAGAGGCGCAGGCTCAGTGGTTGTGGCTCACGGGCCCAGTTGCTCCGCGGCATGTGGGATCCTCCCAGACCAGGGCTCGAACCCGTGTACCCTGCATTGGCAGGCAGATTCTCAACCACTGCGCCACCAGGGAAGAACCTGTTCTGCTTTATTTTAAAAGAAGTACCCTTTTCAGGACTCCTAGGCCCCTCGGGTGTGCATCATTTTCCCTCCAATATCAGTGAGTACCTCCAGACCCCTGTGGGCCTGCTGAGCAACATCGAGGCCCAAACGTCGGTCTCTCGTAGGCCCTCTGTGTATGCCGAGTGATGGGCAACACACTGCTCGTTCCTTAAGGAGAGCTACATTTCCAGAGCACTGGAACAGCCTCAGGACCACATTTCTAGGCACTGCGACGTGCCATGGAAGTGTTCGTCATGGCCCCCGTCTGAGCTTCCATGAGAAAACACTGTGCTTAGAATTCTTCGAGGACCTCTTACCTGAAGTCACTCTCCTCGAGGAGAAAGCCAGCATCCTACCATGCTGTGGCGCTAACGGGACACTCAGCGTGAGCACTTGCCTCGAGGTAAGGCCCTGAATTGCCGTGCAGAAGCGGAGGCGTGCTGCAGTTTTCAGGAGGCCGTCACCCCTGCTCAGCTTTAGTTTATTTATTTATTCATTTGTGTATCTATCTGTCTATCTATTTATTTATTTTCTTATGTAATTTATCATTTTTGTTTTACTGTGCTGGGTCTTCGTTGCTGCATGTGAGCTTTCTCTAGTTGTAGCGAGCGGGGGCTACTCTTCGTTGCGGTGCTCGGGCTTCTCATTGCGGTGGCTCCTCTTGTTGTGCAGCAGAAGCTCTAGGCACGTGGATTTCAGTAGTTGTTGCATGCGGGCTCAGTCATTGTGGCTCCCGTACTCTAGAGCGCAGGCTCAGTCGTTGTGGAGCACGGGCTTAGTTGCTCCGCAGCATGTGAGATCTTGGTGGACCAAGGCTCGAACCCATGTCCCCTGCATCGGCAGGTGGATTCCCAACCACTGCACCACAAGCGAAGCCCCTGCTCTGCATTATTTTAACGTCAGTCCGCTTGGCAGGACATCTAGGAGCCTCGCGTGGGCACCCTGTTCCCTGCAAGAACACTGAGTAACCCCAGGCCCCCATGGGCCTGCTATGCCACATCCAGGCCCGTAGCCCTTCGGAGCCACTTTGTGTATGCCGAGTGTAGGGCAACAGACTGCACTCTTTCTTGGGACAGCTTGATTTCCTCAACACTCCCACAGGTCGACGAACACCTTTCTACCAGGTCCAACATTCCGTGCAAGTCTGCCTCATTACCCTAGTCTGAGCTGCACTGAGAATAACCCCCGGCTTCGCATTCCATCTGGGAGCCCCTGCCTGAAGTCACCCTGCCTCCAGGAGAATGTCAGCCTGCGTTCCGACTGCAACTAAAGCCCAGTTCGTCGTGTAACACTGCAGCCTTTTGAAGAGCCACGGGCCCGGAGGCTTAGCTGGAGCGATCCTTGGTTGAGACAGTACGCTATTTGCAGAACACCCTGCTTCGAGGAGTTGATTCAGGGAAGGAACCACTGGGTAACCTGTGTCTGTTTGGACTTGTTAGAAAGCACAGGGATGTATGCTGCGTGTGCCCGTGGAAATGGGGGCCTGATGGAACTAGCCTTGCTTTCCCATTTTGAAAGCTCCATTCATGCTGCCTTGAAGCTACTTGAAATTGACTGCTGTTGACAGGCCACTAGCCACTGTAGGCATGGCTCTGGGAAGAAAAGGAGTTTTCTCTAGCTAAGCCGGGTGCTTCGATGGCCGGGGTGGAGCTCATCCTGCCACGCTCTAGAGCTAAAGGGAAACTCAACGTGAGTACTGGCCTCGAGGTAAGTCCCTGAGTAGCCGCGCAGAAATGGAGGCATGCAGCCCTTTCCACGAGGTCTTAGTCGCTGTTCTGCTTTATTGTATTTTATTTTTTTAATGTTTTATTGTTTTTTTAAGATATATGTATTGATTGATTGATTGCTATGTTGGGTCTTCGTTTCTGTGCTAGGGCTCTCTCCAGTTGCGGTAAGTGGGGGCGACTCCTCAACGTGGTGCGTAGGCCACTCACTATCGCGGCCTCTCTTGTTGCGGAGCACAGGCTCCAGAGGCGCAGGCTCAGTGGTTGTGGCTCACGGGCCCAGTTGCTCCGCGGCATGTGGGATCCTCCCAGACCAGGGCTCGAACCCGTGTACCCTGCATTGGCAGGCAGATTCTCAACCACTGCGACACCAGGGAAGAACCTGTTCTGCTTTATTTTAAAAGAAGTACCCTTTTCAGGACTCCTAGGCCCCTCGTGTGAGCATCATTTTCCCTCCAAGATCAGTGAGTACCTCCAGACCCCTGTGAGCCTGCTGAGCAACACCGAGGCCCAAAGGTCGGTCCCTCGGAGGCCCTCTGTGTATGCCGAGTGATGGGCAACACACTGCTCGTTCCTTAAGGAGAGCTACATTTCCAGAGCACTGGAACAGCCTCAGGACCACATTTCTAGGCAGTGCGACGTGCCATGGAAGTGTTCGTCATGGCCCCCGTCTGAGCTTCCATGAGAAAACACTGTGCTTAGAATTCTTCGAGGACCTCTTACCTGAAGTCACTCTGCTCGAGGAGAAAGCTAGCATCCTACCATGCTGTGGCGCTAACGGGACACTCAGCGTGAGCACTTGCCTCGAGGTAAGGCCCTGAATTGCCGTGCAGAAGCGGAGGCGTGCTGCAGTTTTCAGGAGGCCGTCGCCCCTGCTCAGCTTTAGTTTATTTATTTATTCATTTGTGTATCTATCTGTCTAACTATTTATTTATTTTCTTATGTAATTTATCATTTTTGTTTTACTGTGCTGGGTCTTCGTTGCTGCATGTGAGCTTTCTCTAGTTGTAGCGAGCGGGGGCTACTCTTCGTTGCGGTGCTCGGGCTTCTCATTGCGGTGGCTCCTCTTGTTGTGCAGCAGAAGCTCTAGGCACGTGGATTTCAGTAGTTGTTGCATGCGGGCTCAGTCATTGTGGCTCCCGGACTCTAGAGCGCAGGCTCAGTCCTTGTGGAGCACGGGCTTAGTTGCTCCGCAGCGTGTGAGATCTTGGTGGACCAAGGCTCGAACCCATGTCCCCTGCATCGGCAGGTGGATTCCCAACCACTGCACCACAAGCGAAGCCCCTGCTCTGCATTATTTTAACGTCAGTCCGCTTTGCGGGACATCTAGGAGCCTCGCGTGGGCACCCTATTCCCTGCAAGAACACTGAGTAAACCCAGGCCCCCATGGGCCCGCTATGCCACATCCAGGCCCGTAGCCCTTCGGAGCCACTCTGTGTATGCCGAGTGTAGGGCAACAGACTGCACTCTTTCTTGGGACAGCTTGATTTCCTCAACACTCCCACAGGTCGACGAACACCTTTCTAGCAGGTCCAACATTCCGGGCAAGTCTGCCTCATTACCCTAGTCTGAGCTGCACTGAGAATAACCCCCGGCTTCGCATTCCATCTGGGACCCCCTGCCTGAAGTCACCCTGCCTCCAGGAGAATGTCAGCCTGCGTTCCGACTGCAACTAATGCCCAGTTCCTCGTGTAACACTGCAGGCTTTTGAAGAGCCACGGGCCCGGAGGCCTAGCTGGGGCGATCCTTGGTTGAGACAGTTCGCTATTTGCAGAACACCCTGCTTCGAGGAGTTGATTCAGGGAAGGAACCACTGGGTAACCTGTGTCTGTTTGGACTTGTTAGAAAGCACAGGGATGTATGCTGCGTGTGCCCGTGGAAATGGGGGCCTGATGGAACTAGCCTTGCTTTCCCATTTTGAAAGCTCCATTCATGCTGCCTTGAAGCTACTTGAAATTGACTGCTGTTGACAGGCCACTAGCCACTGTAGGCATGGCTCTGGGAAGAAAAGGAGTTTTCTCTAGCTAAGCCGGGTGCTTCGATGGCCGGGGTGGAGCTCATCCTGCCACGCTCTAGAGCTAAAGGGAAACTCAACGTGAGTACTGGCCTCGAGGTAAGTCCCTGAGTAGCCGCGGAGAAATGGAGGCATGCAGCCCTTTCCACGAGGTCTTAGTCGCTGTTCTGCTTTATTGTATTTTATTTTTTTAATGTTTTATTGTTTTTTTAAGATTAATGTATTGATTGATTGATTGCTATGTTGGGTCTTCGTTTCTGTGCTAGGGGCCTCTCCAGTTGCGGTAAGTGGGGGCGACTCTTCATCGCGGTGCGTAGGCCTCTCACTATCGCGGCCTCTCTTGTTGCGGAGCACAGGCTCCAGAGGCGCAGGCTCAGTGGTTGTGTCTCACGTGCCCAGTTGCTCCGCGGCATGTGGGAACCTCCTAGACCAGGGCTCGAACCCGTGTACCCTGCATTGGCAGGCAGATTCTCAACCACTGCGCCACCAGGGAAGCCCCTGTTCTGCTTTATTTTAAAAGAAGTACCCTTTTCAGGACTCCTAGGCCCCTCGGGTGTGCATCATTTTCCCTCCAATATCAGTGAGTACCTCCAGACCCCTGTGGGCCTGCTGAGCAACATCGAGGCCCAAACGTCGGTCTCTCGTAGGCCCTCTGTGTATGCCGAGTGATGGGCAACACACTGCTCGTTCCTTAAGGAGAGCTACATTTCCAGAGCACTGGAACAGCCTCAGGACCACATTTCTAGGCACTGCGACGTGCCATGGAAGTGTTCGTCATGGCCCCCGTCTGAGCTTCCATGAGAAAACACTGTGCTTAGAATTCTTCGAGGACCTCTTACCTGAAGTCACTCTCCTCGAGGAGAAAGCCAGCATCCTACCATGCTGTGGCGCTAACGGGACACTCAGCGTGAGCACTTGCCTCGAGGTAAGGCCCTGAATTGCCGTGCAGAAGCGGAGGCGTGCTGCAGTTTTCAGGAGGCCGTCGCCCCTGCTCAGCTTTAGTTTATTTATTTATTCATTTGTGTATCTATCTGTCTATCTATTTATTTATTTTCTTATGTAATTTATCATTTTTGTTTTACTGTGCTGGGTCTTCGTTGCTGCATGTGAGCTTTCTCTAGTTGTAACGAGCGGGGGCTACTCTTCGTTGCGGTGCTCGGGCTTCTCATTGCGGTGGCTCCTCTTGTTGTGCAGCAGAAGCTCTAGGCACGTGGATTTCAGTAGTTGTTGCATGCGGGCTCAGTCATTGTGGCTCCCGTACTCTAGAGCGCAGGCTCAGTCGTTGTGGAGCACGGGCTTAGTTGCTCCGCAGCATGTGAGATCTTGGTGGACCAAGGCTCGAACCCATGTCCCCTGCATCGGCAGGTGGATTCCCAACCACTGCACCACAAGCGAAGCCCCTGCTCTGCATTATTTTAACGTCAGTCCGCTTGGCAGGACATCTAGGAGCCTCGCGTGGGCACCCTGTTCCCTGCAAGAACACTGAGTAACCCCAGGCCCCCATGGGCCTGCTATGCCACATCCAGGCCCGTAGCCCTACGGAGCCACTTTGTGTATGCCGAGTGTAGGGCAACAGACTGCACTCTTTCTTGGGACAGCTTGATTTCCTCAACACTCCCACAGGTCGACGAACACCTTTCTACCAGGTCCAACATTCCGTGCAAGTCTGCCTCATTACCCTAGTCTGAGCTGCACTGAGAATAACCCCCGGCTTCGCATTCCATCTGGGAGCCCCTGCCTGAAGTCACCCTGCCTCCAGGAGAATGTCAGCCTGCGTTCCGACTGCAACTAAAGCCCAGTTCGTCGTGTAACACTGCAGCCTTTTGAAGAGCCACGGGCCCGGAGGCTTAGCTGGAGCGATCCTTGGTTGAGACAGTACGCTATTTGCAGAACACCCTGCTTCGAGGAGTTGATTCAGGGAAGGAACCACTGGGTAACCTGTGTCTGTTTGGACTTGTTAGAAAGCACAGGGATGTATGCTGCGTGTGCCCGTGGAAATGGGGGCCTGATGGAACTAGCCTTGCTTTCCCATTTTGAAAGCTCCATTCATGCTGCCTTGAAGCTACTTGAAATTGACTGCTGTTGACAGGCCACTAGCCACTGTAGGCATGGCTCTGGGAAGAAAAGGAGTTTTCTCTAGCTAAGCCGGGTGCTTCGATGGCCGGGGTGGAGCTCATCCTGCCACGCTCTAGAGCTAAAGGGAAACTCAACGTGAGTACTGGCCTCGAGGTAAGTCCCTGAGTAGCCGCGCAGAAATGGAGGCATGCAGCCCTTTCCACGAGGTCTTAGTCGCTGTTCTGCTTTATTGTATTTTATTTTTTTAATGTTTTATTGTTTTTTTAAGATATATGTATTGATTGATTGATTGCTATGTTGGGTCTTCGTTTCTGTGCTAGGGCTCTCTCCAGTTGCGGTAAGTGGGGGCGACTCCTCAACGTGGTGCGTAGGCCACTCACTATCGCGGCCTCTCTTGTTGCGGAGCACAGGCTCCAGAGGCGCAGGCTCAGTGGTTGTGGCTCACGGGCCCAGTTGCTCCGCGGCATGTGGGATCCTCCCAGACCAGGGCTCGAACCCGTGTACCCTGCATTGGCAGGCAGATTCTCAACCACTGCGACACCAGGGAAGAACCTGTTCTGCTTTATTTTAAAAGAAGTACCCTTTTCAGGACTCCTAGGCCCCTCGTGTGAGCATCATTTTCCCTCCAAGATCAGTGAGTACCTCCAGACCCCTGTGAGCCTGCTGAGCAACACCGAGGCCCAAAGGTCGGTCCCTCGGAGGCCCTCTGTGTATGCCGAGTGATGGGCAACACACTGCTCGTTCCTTAAGGAGAGCTACATTTCCAGAGCACTGGAACAGCCTCAGGACCACATTTCTAGGCACTGCGACGTGCCATGGAAGTGTTCGTCATGGCCCCCGTCTGAGCTTCCATGAGAAAACACTGTGCTTAGAATTCTTCGAGGACCTCTTACCTGAAGTCACTCTGCTCGAGGAGAAAGCTAGCATCCTACCATGCTGTGGCGCTAACGGGACACTCAGCGTGAGCACTTGCCTCGAGGTAAGGCCCTGAATTGCCGTGCAGAAGCGGAGGCGTGCTGCAGTTTTCAGGAGGCCGTCGCCCCTGCTCAGCTTTAGTTTATTTATTTATTCATTTGTGTATCTATCTGTCTATCTATTTATTTATTTTCTTATGTAATTTATCATTTTTGTTTTACTGTGCTGGGTCTTCGTTGCTGCATGTGAGCTTTCTCTAGTTGTAGCGAGCGGGGGCTACTCTTCGTTGCGGTGCTCGGGCTTCTCATTGCGGTGGCTCCTCTTGTTGTGCAGCAGAAGCTCTAGGCACGTGGATTTCAGTAGTTGTTGCATGCGGGCTCAGTCATTGTGGCTCCCGTACTCTAGAGCGCAGGCTCAGTCGTTGTGGAGCACGGGCTTAGTTGCTCCGCAGCATGTGAGATCTTGGTGGACCAAGGCTCGAACCCATGTCCCCTGCATCGGCAGGTGGATTCCCAACCACTGCACCACAAGCGAAGCCCCTGCTCTGCATTATTTTAACGTCAGTCCGCTTGGCGGGACATCTAGGAGCCTCGCGTGGGCACCCTGTTCCCTGCAAGAACACTGAGTAACCCCAGGCCCCCATGGGCCTGCTATGCCACATCCAGGCCCGTAGCCCTTCGGAGCCACTTTGTGTATGCCGAGTGTAGGGCAACAGACTGCACTCTTTCTTGGGACAGCTTGATTTCCTCAACACTCCCACAGGTCGACGAACACCTTTCTACCAGGTCCAACATTCCGTGCAAGTCTGCCTCATTACCCTAGTCTGAGCTGCACTGAGAATAACCCCCGGCTTCGCATTCCATCTGGGAGCCCCTGCCTGAAGTCACCCTGCCTCCAGGAGAATGTCAGCCTGCGTTCCGACTGCAACTAAAGCCCAGTTCGTCGTGTAACACTGCAGCCTTTTGAAGAGCCACGGGCCCGGAGGCTTAGCTGGAGCGATCCTTGGTTGAGACAGTACGCTATTTGCAGAACACCCTGCTTCGAGGAGTTGATTCAGGGAAGGAACCACTGGGTAACCTGTGTCTGTTTGGACTTGTTAGAAAGCACAGGGATGTATGCTGCGTGTGCCCGTGGAAATGGGGGCCTGATGGAACTAGCCTTGCTTTCCCATTTTGAAAGCTCCATTCATGCTGCCTTGAAGCTACTTGAAATTGACTGCTGTTGACAGGCCACTAGCCACTGTAGGCATGGCTCTGGGAAGAAAAGGAGTTTTCTCTAGCTAAGCCGGGTGCTTCGATGGCCGGGGTGGAGCTCATCCTGCCACGCTCTAGAGCTAAAGGGAAACTCAACGTGAGTACTGGCCTCGAGGTAAGTCCCTGAGTAGCCGCGCAGAAATGGAGGCATGCAGCCCTTTCCACGAGGTCTTAGTCGCTGTTCTGCTTTATTTTATTTTATTTTTTTAATGTTTTATTGTTTTTTTAAGATTAATGTATTGATTGATTGAATGCTATGTTGGGTCTTCGTTTCTGTGCTAGGGGCCTCTCCAGTTGCGGTAAGTGGGGGCGACTCTTCATCGCGGTGCGTAGGCCTCTCACTATCGCGGTCTCTCTTGTTGCGGAGCACAGGCTCCAGAGGCGCAGGCTCAGTGGTTGTGTCTCACGTGCCCAGTTGCTCCGCGGCATGTGGGAACCTCCTAGACCAGGGCTCGAACCCGTGTCCCCTGCATTGGCAGGCAGATTCTCAACCACTGCGCCACCACGGAAGCCCCTGTTCTGCTTTATTTTAAAAGAAGTACCCTTTTCAGGACTCCTAGGCCCCTCGGGTGTGCATCATTTTCCCTCCAAGATCAGTGAGTACCTCCAGACCCCTGTGGGCCTGCTGAGCAACATCGAGGCCCAAAGGTCGGTCTCTCGTAGGCCCTCTGTGTATGCCGAGTGATGGGCAACACACTGCTCGTTCCTTAAGGAGAGCTACATTTCCAGAGCACTGGAACAGCCTCAGGACCACATTTCTAGGCAGTGCGACGTGCCATGGAAGTGTTCGTCATGGCCCCCGTCTGAGCTTCCATGAGAAAACACTGTGCTTAGAATTCTTCGAGGACCTCGTACCTGAAGTCACTCTGCTCGAGGAGAAAGCCAGCATCCTACCATGCTGTGGCGCTAACGGGACACTCAGCGTGAGCACTTGCCTCGAGGTAAGGCCCTGAATTGCCGTGCAGAAGCGGAGGCGTGCTGCAGTTTTTAGGAGGCCGTCGCCCCTGCTCAGCTTTAGTTTATTTATTTATTCATTTGTTTATCTATCTGTCTATCTATTTATTTATTTTCTTATGTAATTTATCATTTTTGTTTTACTGTGTTGGGTCTTCATTGCTGCATGTGAGCTTTCTCTAGTTGTAGCGAGCGGGGGCTACTCTTCGTTGCGGTGCTCGGGCTTCTCATTGCGGTGGCTCCTCTTGTTGTGGAGCAGAAGCTCTAGGCACGTGGACTTCAGTAGTTGTTGCATGCGGGCTCAGTCATTGAGGCTCCCGGACTCTAGAGCGCAGGCTCAGTCACTGTGGAGCACGGCCTTAGTTGCTCCGCAGCATGTGTGATCTTGGTGGACCAAGGCTCGAACCCATGTCCCCTGCATCGGCAGGTGGATTCCCAACCACTGCACCACAAGCGAAGCCCCTGCTCTGCATTATTTTAACGTCAGTCCGCTTGGCAGGACATCTAGGAGCCTTGCGTGGGCACCCTATTCCCTGCAAGAACACTGAGTCCCCTCAGGGCCCCATGGGCCTGCTAAGCCACATCCAGGCCCGTAGCCCTTCGGAGCCACTCTGTGTATGCCGAGTGTAGGGCAACAGACTGCACTCTTTCTTGGGACAGCTTGATTTCCTCAACACTCCCACAGGTCGACGAACACCTTTCTAGCAGGTCCAACATTCCGTGCAAGTCTGACTCATTGCCCTAGTCTGAGCTGCACTGAGAATAACCCTTGGCTTCGCATTCCATCTGGGACCCCCTGCCTGAAGTCACCCTGCCTCCAGGAGAATGTCGGCCTGCGTTCCAACTGCAACTAAAGCCCAGTTCGTCGTGTAACACTGCAGCCTTTTGAAGAGCCACGGGCCCGGAGGCTTAGCTGGAGCGATCCTTGGTTGAGACAGTTCACTATTTGCAGAACACCCTGCTTCGAGGAGTTGATTCAGGGAAGGAACCACTGGGTAACCTGTGTCTGTTTGGACTTGTTAGAAAGCACAGGGATGTATGCTGCGTGTGCCCGTGGAAATGGGGGCCTGATGGAACTAGCCTTGCTTTCCCATTTTGAATGCTGCATTCATGCTGCCTTGAAGCTACTTGAAATTGACTGCTGTTGACAGGCCACTAGCCACTGTAGGCATGGCTCTGGGAAGAAAAGGAGTTTTCTCTAGCTAAGCCGGGTGCTTCGATGGCCGGGGTGGAGCTCATCCTGCCACGCTCTAGAGCTAAAGGGAAACTCAACGTGAGTACTGGCCTCGAGGTAATGCCCTTAGTAGCCGTGCAGAAAGGGAGTCGTGCAGCTGCTTCCATGATGTCTTCGTCACTCTTCTGCTTTATTTTAGAGGAAGTACCGTTTTCAGGACTCCTAAGCCCCCTGGTTGGCACCCTTTTCCCTACAGATCACTGAGTACCCCCAGACCCCTCTATGTTTGCTGAGCAACAGCCCGGTCAGTTGGCCCTTCAGATGCCTTCTGTTTATGCCGACCAAAGGGCCACATGCTACACTCTTCCTTGAGAGATCTAGATTTCCTCAGCACTCCAACAGCTTTAGGAAAACGTTTCTACCCCGTGTAACATGCCATGGAATTGTTCCTCGTTGCCTTATTGTGAGCTGCAGTGAAAAAGCACTCTGCTAAGCATTCCTTCTAGGACTTCCTACCTGAAGTCACCCTGCCTCCAGGAGAAAGTCGGCTTGCGTTCCAACTGCAAATAAAGCTCATTTCTTCGTGTTACAGTGCAAGCTTTTGGAGCAAGCACAGGCCCAGAGGCCTAACTCAGGCATTCCTTAGTTGAGGCAGTTCGCTACATGCAGAACACGCCGTGTAGAAACGCTGATTCAGGGACGTGCCCAGTGTGTAGCTTGTGTCTCTTTTCACTTGTTAGAAAGCACGTGTAAGTGTGCTGCGTGTCCTCTGGGAAATGGGGGCCTGATGGCAGAAGGCATCTCATCAGAAGTGTTGGGAGTGTGTAGAGGCCTTATATTCCTGTTGTGTGTCCTGCAGGCTTCCCATGAAAGACCGGAATCTAGGTCAACTTGGGCAAGCCACTTAACTGGGCCTCAGCTTTCTTTATTTGTAAGGTGGGCACCACAGCGCTTCCCTCCCATATTCATGGCGATAACCTGGCAACAAACGTACACCATGTGGCCCCACTTTGAAATCTTTAAAGAGGTCTGCCAATAAAAGTGTCTGTAGGTTGTACCTTCCCTGCAATGCGACACCTGGTCCAAGGTGGAGAGGTTCAGGAGTGAGCAGTTTGCCCTTGACATGAATGGACATAGCTCAGCCAGCGGCGTCCCTTCACTGAGATCCTGGCTGCCGAGGTCCACACTTTCCATGTATCCAGGCTAGTTTCAGATGGAGACTGAGAGGGAAAATAGGCAGGTGTAAGGATGCAGTCCTGAAACCTTTGGCTTCAAATAATCCATCCCAAACTGCTACCCGAGCCCCCCAGTATCAAAAAGGAAACATGTTATAGACCCAGAAAAATGTGTTTCCCAAAAGGCCTAGGTTTGCCCTCATAGTCATCAGTATCTAAAATAGAAGTAGCAGTACACTTAAAATCTTAAACTTCTATGTATTTAGGGACCAAAGGCATTTTCATCAGAAAGAAAAGGGATTTAATAATGAAACCACAGAGAGATAAATTGTTTTCAAGCCCCTGATAAGAGAGGGGAGAAATGTCAACCTCATGGGAGTTGCAGAATCAGCAGTTAGGATTTTCGGATGCCATCTCTGGGGGAGAAGAGACTCCAACCTGTACCCTCCCCGCCCCCCTCCGCGGTGTGCCTGGGTAGGAGGTGAGTCCTGCAGGCGCAGTGGCCCCTGGGCTGGCCGGAGCGGCAGGATGAGTGCAGGGGTCCCTGAACAGAACAGTTTACCCTCCCTCCCCAGAGACACCTGGCAATGTCCGGAGGGTGGGCTAGCGGCAGGTGGCCAGGGACGCTGCTAAACACACTGCAATGCCCAGGACAAAGCTCACCACAGGGAGCGATTCAGCCCAGAATGTCAGCAGTGCTGAGGGTGAGAAACCTATGCATGTGGCAATGCTGGCCTCCAGGAGAAGCTCAGGAGACAGCGCAACCCCCTTCCTGCCCACAAGGGGGCGATGGTCCTCTCCTGTAGCTTGCTCCGATTTAAGGGCCTTTTGCTGTCCGCTGCTGGTGAGTGACCCGGTGCCCTGGCTTTAGGAGTCGGGGCCTGAGGGCCTCGTTAGCTCCCCGAATTCTGTGCACGCAGAGTGCGCTTCACCCCCGCGCTCCCCGCTGTTGTAGAGCAGGGTCTGCAAAGCCAGGAGGGGGGATTGCTGGATTTGGCGCTAGCAGGCTTGGTCTTGGCGTCACTGGTAATGCGCAGGGTGGTATCTGGGGTAGAAAGAGACGAATCAGGCCGATTAGCAGCGAGGTGGCGGCTGCGGTGCGGAGCGCCCCTGAGTCGCGAGGCTCCGGGACCCGCTGGTCAGCAGCAGAGGTGTGACGAAGACGCAGCCTCACACCGTGCCCCGCGGCTTGGGCCTTTCGGAGCTGCCCTCTTCAGAGGGCTCTCCCAGGCGCAGACCACCCCATCCCCAAGCCCCAGCACGCTGGCCACTCCGCACTGGACATCGAGGGGTCGTGCGGGGCGTGGTGTCCACGCCAGACTGACGTCCAGGTCAGAGGGGCTCAGCCTGAGGCTGAAAGGAGATGGGTGGATCAGTAGGTTAGTGGCGGTATCTCTTGGGAGGGAAGCACAGGGAATTTTTATTTCTCAGTTATCGTCTGCATTTTAAAAACTTCTGCCATGAGTATGCATTTCTGTAACCAAAACCTTATTAGAGTGGAAGCTTAGCGAGGCAGCTTTGCAAAAGGACCCTGCCTGACTCTTGACCCGCCTGTGTGCCTAAATGCGCATGCAGCTGGGACTTGGTCAGCAGTGGTGACCTCCTGAAGCTATTTACAACCTGTAAGCGGTGTGTGCTCCTCCATGGGATACCTCATTTCTTTGACTCTCAGGTTCTTCTTCTGTGGAGAAAAAGGGCAGATATGTTCTACAAATGTCCACAGTTCCCCGTGGAGAAGGTACCTCTGGGCATGAACATGTGCTGGAGTGGCATGATGCTGGGGTCTGCCCCTCGCAGCTCAATCTCAAAGACTCCAAGCAGAGCTGCCTACTTTATATTTTTCTTCCCTTCTGAAGACATTGGCTGGCACTTGGCCTTGGTCCAGGGTGTACGCCTTCTTCAACCTGTTGACTGCAGAGTCCTGACATTGCTTTGGGCTTGGTCCAAGTCTGTGCTTGAGTGGAGGACGGGGCTTTGAGAGGGTCCACACGCCCCTACTTCCCAGCCACGCACCTTCTTTTCCTTGCTAAGCTCTCCCTTCTCCTACTGTGCCAACGAAGCAGCTGCTTCAACCTCTTCTGTAACCTGGGCTCTCCCATCTGTCTTCAGTTTTTCCCGTGCTCATAGCTGGTTAGAAACCTGCGGGGGGGTGTTTTTCAGACGAACTTGAGTAACTTGCCCTCGTAGATTAGTTAAGAGCCTGTAGGTGTCGAAGGGATTTGTGGAAAAGACCCAGCAGAGTCTGCGAGAACCCGAGGCGGCTGTGGCTGGAGCCAGGTGAGCCACAGGTTAGGGGCGCCTGGGCCTCATCCTGTGTGAGGGTGGATGCGCTGCTGCTGTCCTCTGCCTCGGGCCCTCATCTGTGAAATGGGGGAACAGTGAGGACTGCCCTCCCGAGGTCGTCTTGAGGCTTAATGTGTGAACGCACCGACCACTGAGAGCAGCCCTCACCGCAGGGAGCAGTGTGTGTGTGTGTGTGTGTGTGTGTGTGTGTGTGTGTGTGTGTGTGTGTGTGTGTGTGTGTGTGTGTGTGTGTGTGTGTGTGTGTGTGTGTCATTGTAGCCGCCGGGCTTCGCTTTTCTCCACCAGCTCCTTCTTCACGGGGAAGCAAGAAGAGGCATGGGAAGGAGGGAGAAGACTAGAAAAAGAGGCAGAGGGAGGTCCTTGGGGAAGGGTTTCTGCCACTCATGCATGGGTGGCCTGGGGTCCAAACTTGGGGTTTTATACCCGGGCGTGTGAGCAAGGGGCTGCGGCCAGGGGCAGAGCATTTACAGACCGCGCGTAGGTCTGGACAGAGCAGGAAGACGCCAAGGCTCTGCTTCCTCCCAGCTGTCAAGGCCCGAGGCAACAGGTCACCCCTTCTGAGTCCCTGAGAAATTGGGAGGTGCTAGTGCAAGGGCACAAAGTTTCAGTTATGCCATATGAAAACAAGTTCTGGAGTTCTGCTGTATTATATGGTGCCTGTAGTTAACAATACTGTATTGTGTGCTTAAAATTTACTGAAGATGGCTCCTATCTTAAGCGTTCTTACCATACACACAAAGAATGATGGTAATAGGAATAATAATAAATAAAGGAATGAATCGGTCGGGAGGACACCTTTGGAGTGACACATATGTTTACGGTGTAAATTGTGGTGATGGTTTCATGGGTGTAATCTGTCTCCATACTCACAAAGTTGCATGTATTAATCATGTACAGCTTTCTGTATGTCAATGATACCTTCATAAAGTGGTTTAAAACAATAAAATGGGGGGGAATATAGTCACTCCAAGTACTGAGCACGTTGCCTGTCCCAGTAAATAAGTAAATAAATGTAATTATGGTTTAAGCTTAGCTCAGGACTGAGAGTGGGTCCCACAGGTACTTGGCAGGTGGTGTCTGTGGCCAGCTCCTCCACCCTGGCTCAGCACTGCTTCTGTGAAGCACAAGGGCTCCCCAAACACAGAGACCAGCCCCAGGTGCACACTCGTGACAGAGAAGGTGGGCTGGTCGCAGACACCTTGTTTTGGTTACTTGCTATTCCTTCCCCCACACGCCCTTTCATTGTCCTGGTCCTTAACCTTTAACTCCTGTAAGAAGCTGGGTTTGCAGATTTCTGAAGACATTTTGCAGTGTGCAGACCTGTTTCACCTTTGTTCCCCATCCTTGGGTCTGGAGATAAAGGCGGAAGACAGTACTCCATGAAAGCAACAATCACAAACCTCAGGTATGCTCACCCTCAGGTGCCTCAGACTTCAAAGAAATGGCAAACGAGGCATCTCATTTTATACATGGCCCTCTTTAAGTACACTTGTATGTACATAAAATGAAATTGTACTGAAGTAAATCTTATTGCTGAACGTTTGCTTTCCGGAAGACACTTTGGTGTAAAAGTTCCTAAGAAAATTTGTTTTTTTAAAGGACCAAAAGTGGGGTGAATGTTTCATGGGTAAAGACCTTTTTCGTAACGAGTGAAGGTGAAATGAGCAGACTGTGCAACTCAGATTCCAGCTGCATCCCCGTCACTACCCTCGGGAGTGTGCCGGAAGGACCCCAGAGAGCTGGCCCTCTGCGATGAGCTTACAGCCTTGGGGCCCCAAACTGGAAGGATGGTCAGCATTCCTGGTTCTCTGGGTTCAGCAAGACCTGACTGAGGTGGGTGGGAGGTGAGTAGGAACACAGCTTTGCCCAGAGCTATCTCGTTGGCCTGTGCTAGAGGGGGAACAGAAGGTCAGAGCAGGCCTGGGTGAACCCAAGGTGCTGGCTGAATGTAATTTTTTTTTTTTTTTTTAATAAAGGGACTCTCTTTTCTGGTTGTTGGCTGAGTATGTAATGTCCACTCTGGGTCATCTAAGGGCCGAGACCAAGTACTCTGTTCCTGCTGTGACCTGTGCTTCTGCTACCACATGCTGCACAAGGTAGGTACCTCAGAGTCCTAGCTGAACAGCTCATAGAGAGACAGGTCTCACCCTTTCTTCTCCACCTGCATCTTACAGAGGTGGAAAGTAGGAACTGCAGCCCAGCAAGCCACGGACCCAGGCAATCTTAAAACTGCAAAGTCACCTGTGTTGATTCCAGCCAGCTTTTAGTAAGTAAATCCGTGACTCTTGTAAGAAGAGATTTCAGAAGATGTGTACCTTCTACAGAATTCACATTTAGTGAGGGGCGTGTGAAAAGGTATACACAATTTTAATCTTTTTATTTTACTAATAGCATATCTTAATGATTGAAAAATAGAAATTCCTGTAAATAAAAAGAAAACCAGAAAGTACTCATACTTTACACACCTAGTGTTCACGATCTAATGGGCCTGCTTCGCCTTCCCCTCTCTCTTCTATCTGAGCCTCCACGATGGACGGGACTCACCTGGTACAAGTGACACGGGGTCGAGCTGGACTGTTGGTTTTCTGCTCCGCCTCTGCTTCCTCTCCGCATCCTGGACTCTAAAGAAGATGAATGAAATGTCTGCTCTGGTTGCTGGCTGTTTCATCTCCAACTTAACCTCAGTCTGTGGTTGTGGAGGGCCTCAGAAGTCAGGAAGGTCCCCCGCCGCCAACATGGGGAGGGTGGGGCTGGACCCAGGTTCCAGCCCAGCCCTGACACGCAGTGCGCTCAGTGGGACATGTTGGCATGCATGCAAGGCTGTAGCGCTGCCAGCCCCCATATGCTGCCTTCTTGAGGGCTGGCGGTGCCCTTCAGGACTGGCTGCATCCTTCGTCCCATTTGAGTGGGCAGTAGTAGATAATAAAATCTCAGAATATCCCTTGACCCCTGACCATCCAGGCAGGCATCTGTGGTCCTCCAGCTCAGGCCTGCCTGGGCCCTGTCAAGCCCCTGTGGCCAATCACTGAGCTGACCTTGCTGCTGGGCAATTGAACAGCTACCTGGGCAGCATAGATGGCCCCTTGGGATGTTTCAGTTCCCTACATCCATGTGATTGAGAAAAGGGCCTCCTCCCTCATAGCCTCTCAGCCTTCTGAGAGGAAATAATCCTGTAGACATTGAGTGTGGCCCTGGCCACAACCAGCATACAGCAGACCGTGGCCCTGCAATCCTTTGGCCTTTGGGTTGTTGCAAACCTTTGACATTCATACTCATTAAAAATCAAAGGTATGGGAGCAAGTGGCTTCCCAGCTGGTGTTCTCACTCTGAGGCCACGTGGTCTCCAGGAGCCACGTGCATCCCGGGCCCAGTCCCTGCGGCCTCCGGAAAGCCAGCCAACTGTGGATTCCACGGTATAGAATCATCCTTGAGACACTGCTCCGTTGAGTAACAGTTTCCTTACCACCTACCGTTTGGTTTCTGTTCTCTGTAAAGGAGAGAGCAGAGACTGGGAAATAAGCAAATGTGTTCTGTGGAGATGGGTGATTAATATAGTCAGAGGGCAGGTGTGACTCCTGGGCTCCCACCTCCCAGGGACACAGATGAAGTCTGTGTGCCTTTTGAGGTACACTGGCAATCAGGGCCAGCCTCTGATATGAGGCCCTGATGCCCAAAGCAAGAGTCTTGAGTTTACCACCAACAGCGAAGTTGCTATTTTAGCTAGTGGAAGAGCTTCCTGCCATCAAGGGAGGACAGCAAGAGCCCTGGATGGGTGACCACAGTCACTGACCTTAACTGAACCTCTTCTTTTCTGTTAAAATGGACATTGAGTGGGTGTCGCCTGCAGTTTCTGGAAGCCCTGGATGCAGTGAGAGAGAGTGTTCCTGTGAATGGGGCCACCCAAAGGCATTTAGCAGGACAAAGGATTGGAGAGAGACCAGATCACACTGCAAGAGAGTGAGCCACCAGAACTGCCAGGTCCAAATCCACTCTTAAACCTGTCTCTTGCAGTTATTAATTTATTTCTATTGTTTAAAAATAATGTTTTATTTTACTTTAGTAAGTGTGTCCAGTCCATTGGAATCAAAAAAGTCATAGCTGATACATCAGAACGAATAATCCCTGAGACTCCCTTGGGTGCCCTACTGGATGGGGCATGGCTGGGCGAGATGAAGACACTGAGTAGGGTCCGAACTTAGGGGAACTGCCAGACTGCTGTGTCTCTGTTCCTTCCCTGTCCCAGGAGAGCGAAATCCCGGAACAGTGAAAGGACAAGCAAAATGGGGAAGAGGTCTTTTGGTGGCTTAACTGTTCTGTTTGTATTTTCCTTTGTTATGTTCCGTTTTGTTAATGTGTGTTTTTACTAGGAAGTTACCCATTTTCTCTAGATTTCTAGTGTGACACAATAGGTTTCTCATTCTAGTTTTCAACCGAATTGTCACTTATTAACTGACATCCATATTTCGTTTGGGTTTCCTTCGTTCTAACTTTTTGTCTTCCAGGATGCCATCCAGTGTATCACGTGACATTTAGTCATCATGTCTGTTTAGACTCTTCTGGGCTTTCACAGTTTCTGAGACTGTCCTTGTTTCTATGACCTTGACATTGGTGAGTAGTACTGGTCAGATATTTTGTTGACTGTCCCGCTTTGGAATTTACTTGGTGTTTATCTCAGGATTAGGCTTGAGTTATGGATTTAAGTAAGCAGATCACAGAGGTAAAGTGCTTTCTCATCACTTTATATCAAGGGAACAGGCTCTCAAGGCAACTTATCACTGTTACTATTAACTTTGGTCACCTGGCTGAGGTAGTTTGTCAGATTTCCCCACAATGAAGTTAAGTTTTTCCCATTTCCGGGCTGTGTGTCTTCTTTAGGAGGAAGCTACTTTGGGAACCAGCACTTATGGAGACAGGAGTTATCTCCACCTCCACAATCCATGGATGGCTGAGTGTCCACATCAATTATTTGGACTTCCACATAGGAGATTTCTATTCAACTTTATTGATCAAAACAAACAAACAAACAAACAAAACCCTGTGCAGTTACTTATTTTTACCAGCATGGACACCTGTGGACAGTTTTTGTTTGTTTGTTTTTCTTTGTTTTTTTAACTTTTTGTTATAATCCAGCAGTCCAGATTTTGTTGCTAAGTTCATTCCTACTTTGGCTATTGAGAGCTCTTTCCATTGGCTCCTGTTTTCCTTTGACATCATTCCACCCTGTGGACTTTTTTTTCTTGATAATTCCTTATTTTCTGATATAAGATTCAAGATTGGAGCTTCCCTGGTGGCGCAGTGGTTGGGAATCCGCCTGCCAATGCAGGGCACACAGGTTCGAGCCCTGGTCTAGGAAGATCCCACATGCCACGTAGCAACTAGGCCCGTGAGCCACAATTACTGAGCCTGCGCGTCTGGAGCCTGCGCTCCGCAACAGGAAAGGCTGCGATGGTGAGAGGCCCGTGCACCGCGATGAAGAGTGGCCCCCACTCGCCGCAACTAGAGAAAGCCCTCACACAGAAACGAAGACCCAACACAGCCAAAAAATAAATAAATAAATTAATTAATTAAAAAAAAAAAAGATTCAAGATTGTCCTGGCTCATATATTTACTGTGTCAGTCCTAGTGTCAGCCATTATTTCAAAGAGCTCTGGTTCCTTTTACTAGAGAATGTTATGAAAAAGTTACATATAGGAGCTGAAAGTGCTCAGCTGACAATGCAAGGAAATATATGCATGTATTCCCACCTTTGTGTATTGTTGGGTCTCAGGGAGGGCTGCTCCACAATGGCATATCAATTATTTTGAATTACAGTTCCTTAATAAATGGCTGATGCAAGAGGGACACTCTGACTATCTATCTCCTTGAAAGAAGGAAATAAGTCTCTCATGTGAAAGGTGCAGAAGCCTATATGAACAACCCTTGGTACTTCTTTAATTTACTACCCCAAGCCCAAAGTCTGTTTAGATTCTTCACTAATTGAGTATCCCAAACCTAAGTTTCTTTGGCCAGTAAATTCCCCATAACTTTATTCTGTGATGAAATTAAGCCTCACTTTCTGTTACAGTTGGGGAGGGATCTGTAAAGCACCTTGGTTTTTAAAGCAAAGGTTTGTCACTGGAACAAAGTGTCCCCCCAAAATAGTCTGATGCTCAAGATGTCTGTGTTCCGTTCATGTGATAGTTCAGGGCAGGTGGGGGTCGGGGCCCAGGCTCTGTCCTCCTTGTTTCACTTCCCTGCTTTCAGGTGGACGGCTCCAACCAGCAGGGGATGGGGTGACCACATGGCACCGTGCCCTCCATCCTAGGACACAGGCTGGCCAAGGCCCTCACCACCTCCAGCACTTCCATTTGGAGCTGCAGTGGGTGGGAAAGCTGGGAGGTGCAGGCTGGCTGTGAACAGGAAAAAGGGACGTGGGTTCTGGTGGACAGCTGGGCGGCTCTGCTGTGGCAGGGTCACCCGGAAGCTGGCGCACAGCCTCTGGTCCTGTGAAACATGATTACACATCAGCATGCAGTCTCTGATGCTTTGTGGTTCTGGAAATCCTATAGGAGGTGGTTCCGAGCAGATTAAGGTAATGCTCTCAGTGGAGGTGGTGAAGCCAAAGGTCTGCGCTTCAGACTGAAGGTGCTAATGTGGGTGTATATACAGGACAAAACCATCTCGTGTGAATGTAGATCAGGCTCGTTTAAGATCAGTGCAGTCGTGGGGCTTCCCTGGTGGTGTAGTGGTTGATACTCTGCCTGCTGATGCAGGGCACACAGGTTTGAGACGTGGTCCGGGAAAATCCCACATGCCGCAGAGCAGCTATGCACGTGTGCCACAACTACTGAGCCCCCACGCCTAGAGCCCGTGCTCCACAACAAGAGAAGCCACCGCAATGAGAAGCCCGCGCACTGCAGTGAAGAGAAGCCCCCCTCGCCGCAACTAGAGAAATCCCGTGTGCAACAATGAAGACCCAACACAGCCAAAAATAAATAAATAAATAAAATTTAAAAAAATTTTATAAAAGGAAAAAGAAAAAGATCAGTGCAGTCGTGTTATGCCTAAAATCTCATATCTTGTGCCTTTCCTCGGGGACAGTTCCTCAGTTCTTGAGGCTACTGTAACTCACATACAGGAGAATGGAGAGTGGGCTATCTAGTGTGAGACCTTCTTTACCCTGTGTGTGAGTCTGCTTGGGGCTGCCATAGCAAACACCACAGACCGGGGAGCTTGAACAACAGACCTACCTCCTAGTCCTGCATGCCGTCTGAGATCAAGGTGTCTGCAGGCTGGTTTTTCCTTGAGGCTTCTCTCCTTGGTGTGTAGACAGCCATCTTCTCACATGATCTTCTGTGTCCTAATCTCTTCTGGTAGGACATCAGTCTTATTGAATTAGGATCCACCCTAGTGACCTCATTTTACCGTGATCACCTCTTTAAAAACCCCATCTCCAAATACAGCCACATCCTGGGGTCCTGGGGGTTAGGGATTCAGCATGTGAATTTTGGGGGGCACAACTGAGCCCACAGCATCCTGCTTAGGAACTAACGTGCCTGGGTCCTTCCTTCCCTCAAGTCCCATGGGGATCATGCGATAGCTAAGGGAGAGGCCACTCGTGCAGAGTTTGTGTCCCAGTTGGGGAACCCTTCTCTGCTCTCTTTGATCAGGCAGCAGCAGTGCCAGCCCCATCCTGAGGTGAGCAGTTCTGGGGTTTCCTGCCGTGTCTCCTGGCCTGCTGAGGTGCTCAGTATCAGGGAACCAAGAGCCACCAGCCTAGTAGGGATGCCGGGGACTCTCAGGGCCTTGGCAGATGTTTCTCCCAGCAGATACTCTAGCGAAAGTGGGGAAACATTTGGGGGATTACAGATGGGAGACAGTCACAGTCTCGTTTTTCTTCAGAAAGACCATGTTGGGGTGGGATGTGAGACGCACCGTGGGGGCAGGGAACTTTGTCAGGGCCTGATGGAGGAACCAGGCAGTAGATCGGGCTTGGGCCAGGAATGTGGGTGTAGAGGGGAATTAGTGTGAATTTGGAGGAGGGGGTTGCAGGGTATGAGATCAGCTGGTGCACAATTCTCTGGTTGGTTGATGGTGAGGTAACAGGGTGGTGAACTGTATAAATCTTTAGGTGCCAGTAGGTCTGGGGGCTCTTGATCATCAAGTACAGTAGTTAATGTCTTCCATCTGGTAGAAGTCTGTAAAACAACTCAGGAAGCGTGCATCAGATGCTGTTATCCAGGTACTTCAGAGAGGAGCTACAGCAGAGGATATGGGGGGGGGGGGTCTGTCCTGGGAAGGCCCCATAGGGTCCTGCTCGGTTACACCTGGTGTCTGGGCTCAGCAACCAGGGAAGGTGGGGCTGCTCCTGGGTGTGGGAAGCTGCAGGATCCCGGTCCCCTGAGGGCCCTGTTAGCCCCCAAGGTGAGATGGAGGTGCAGTGACTGGACAGAGGCGTCTGGCCTGGGAGAGGGGTCCAGGCTGGAAATGTCACGGGACTCATCGCAGGGAGGGAGAGGAAAGACCAGGCTGGGGAAGGTGGGTTACAGCAGACTCCACGGATGTCTCTGTGGGCCTGACAGAAGGAGCTCAGAGCCAGAAGTGGCCGTCAGGAGCTCAGCTTCATTCTCCTGTTCCTTCGTAAAACTGCTGTTTCAGTTTGAAACACTACCAAGAGACTTCTGGGCCCATTGCTGCCGTGGTTTCATCAAAGGGGCCCGGGTGGAAAACAGAACCACTGCAGGCCCCACCCATGTTCCCACTGGGGGTGAATCCGATCAGGGTTCCAGGGCTCACAGACTTGAGGGAACCTCTGTCCTCAGGACTGGTCTTTCTCCTTCCTCTCACCTGCTGGTCAGGAGCCCAGGCACCCCCGTCCTGGCTCCACCCCCAGGGCCTGCATTCTGGGACAGCTTAGAGGTAATGGAAGACCCTCACGCTCCTTTATCTGTCTGGGGCCAAGAATGTCTAAAAAGGTGCAACTGGCTGATTACAGAGGGCTGAGTGTTTGCAGCAGGTATGGGTGGAAAGATGGGGTGTGAGTTTCCTATGTCTTCACAGCCTTCCCAGTGTAAAGATCTGTGCATTTCCTATGGCCAGTGAACTCCCCACACCATCCTCCCAGGAAGCTCAGCCAAGTATTATAAGGGCAGAGGCTCTCCCCTTGCTTATCTGTAACTTCCCACTCCCACAGTGAGGAGCTTGGTGCCCACTACCTGCCATTTACTTATGCATTGCTCCTTTCCAGATTACATGTGCAGAGGTTTCAGAATTGTTAGCTGCTACACCCTGGAAAGAACTCCATAAAATAAAGTCCACTGTTTGTGTACATTTTTTTTTCAAATATTGATATTGTACTTCATTATTTTTTTTTCTTTTAATTAAAAAAATTATTTATTTATTTATTTTTGGCTGTGTTGGGTCTTCGTTTCTGTGCGAGGGCTTTCTCTAGTTGTGGCAAGCGGGGGCCACTCTTCATCGCAGTGCGTGGGCCTCTCACTATTGCGGCCTCTCTTGTTGTGGAGCACAGGCTCCAGTCGCCCAGGCTCAGTAGTTGTGGCTCACGGGCCTAGTTGCTCCGCGGCATGTGGGATCCTCTCAGACCAGGGCTCGAACCCGTGTCCCCTGCATTGGCAGGCAGATTCTCAACCACTGTGCCACCAGGGAAGCCCCGTTTGTGTACATTTTGCATTTAATCTAGAGATTGCGTTCATTTCCAAAGTTAACTTAGGTCAGCACCTTTTATCCCATCCCCTACAGTGAGTTTTTTCCATGCATTTCTAATACAGTTAGATTCTGTCACATTGAGTATTCCATCCTGTAATACTCCTACACCGTAAATAACTAAATTTGAATAGAGTTTGGTTGACCCCTTGCGCTATACACATCTATGGGTTTAGACAAATGCATAGTGACAGGTATCCATCCTAGAGTGTCACATGGAACACTTCAAATCCCCCACCGCATGATCTGCTTATCATCTGTGTAGCTTTGCCTTTCCCAGAATGTCACCAATGGGGTCATACTGTGTGCAGCCTCCTCAGCCTGGATTCTTTCACTTAGCAGTATATACTGAGGATTTATCCATGTCTTTCCATGGGTTGATGGTTCATTCCTTTCTGCTGCTCAGTAGTATTCCACTGCATGTGTATGGAAGGAAAAACAATTTTCACTCTGTCCTTCTAGGTTCTTGGTTGAGTCCCACCCCTGCCCCGTAATAAAAGGCAGATTAACAGGAGAAAAACAGAAGTTTAAGAGCATGTATACCTCCTGTATACAGGAGAGATACCCAGAAAAACTGAGTCACTCCCTGAAATGGCCAAAGCCATCACCTTAAATACCAAATGCCATCTTCAGATAAAAACAAAAGACCTTGGGGAAGGAGGGAAGCCAATAGTGGCAGGTTATCATGCAAAGCACAGTAAACAAGGGTATTGTATGCAGATTTAAGTCGGGAATTCTCCATTGATAAGAGTGACTTGAGATTTAATCATCCTTGTATTTCTGGTGCAAAGAGGGACACGGCATTAGAAATGGAGATTTCCTTATAAATGTCCTTCATAAAAGGTCAGTCTCTGCTCAGTTTTTTCTATTTTTCTTTTTTTGAATGAGACTGAAATAATCCTTATGCCAGAGAGACATATATTGGCGTGGTGTATTCTGCTCGCCTTGACATGGATGTCCTCCACTTTGCTTATGCAGTCATCTAGTGAAGGATATCCTGATTTCTTCAGGTTTTTAGCCATTACGAATAGTGCTGCTGTGCATAATTGCACGCTTGTCTGCTTTTGGACATAGATTTTCAAAGCAGTTGCCTATATACTGGACGCATAATTGTTGGACCCCGAGGGGAGACTTGATTAGTTGTGGAAAAAGCTGCGGAACTGTCGTGCCACGTGGCTGTACATGCACCCCAGCTATGAGGAGAGGTTGCTTCTCACCCTCCAGCAGTCGGTGTTGCCATGGTTTTGTTGGAGTTTAGCCATCCTAGTAGGTGTGCTGTGATGGCTTACGATTTTATTTTGGAAATCCCTAATAGTATATGTATAATTTTTGTATGATTTTTATTATCTGTATATCTTTTTTGGCCAGGTGTGTGTTCAAATCCTTACCCATTTTTAAAATGGGGTTGTTTTAGAGGTCTTTGTCCATTTAGAGTCCAAGTCCTTTACTGGATATGTGGTTTACAAGTATTTTTCTCCCAGTTTGTGGCTTGTCTTTTTTATCTTGGAGAGGGAGCAGTGAGTGGTGGCATGAAGCGAGATCTTCATTCCCTGCCCAGGAATTGAAGCTGGGTAGCCTGGATGAAAACCAGGAATCCTAGCCACCACCCCTGCTAGCTCTTGCCCCCAGCGAAAAATGCATTTCTCATAGAGGTAAAAACTGTAAAAACAGGTACAAAGTTTATTATTAGAGACATAGCACAGCAACAAGTGGGAGAGCACACAGAGAAACAGTTTGTTTAGTTAAGACAGAAGCAAGGCAGAGATGCACACCCGGAGAGAAAGGGTGTGGACACCCTGCCTAATGAGGAGGAGTGCAGTAGAGAGGCGTTTAAGTCACTTATATAGGGCAGTTCTTCCGGGTCTCTGTTCACCTCTGGCCAATTATCTGCTTTCTTTTTCCACACCTGCCCTGCCCTAGGACCCTCCCCAACATGCGTGCGCAACTTTTTTCCAAGACGGATTACCGCCCAGAGGCCTATGGGACGACTTTAGCATCACCTATTTTGGGGTGGTGCCCCTTCCTTTTTGACCCCCAAGGAACCTTTCTGCACATGTGCAATGTTTCCCTTGCCCCAAGGATGAGAAATGTATGACCTCTTGATCTTTTAACAGGGTTTAGTCCCACTCTGTCCATCCCATAAAAATGTCCAATGTCTGGGTATTTACCCTATTTCTGTTGCTGGTTTTCATATCGAGGTGCAGACCCCGAAATATAGACAGGAGTCTGGTCATAAATATGTAGTCCTAGAGCCCGTTTGTCTCTTGCTTCAGGAAATGTAAACAGGGGGTTGGTAATGAATGTCCAGCCTGGAGCCCATTTTTTTCTCACCCCAGGAAGTGTGAACCGGAGGCCAGTTGTAAATGCGTAGGCTGGAGACCATTTATCTCCTGCCTCATTTTGACTTTGTGAATAAGGTCTTTGAGAGTAGAAATCTTTAATTTTATAAAGTCCACTATATTTTTTTCTTTTGTAATTGGCCTTGTATGTTAAAACTCAAAGCTCGTGATCTATAGATAAAACCCAAGGTCATGTAGATTTTCTTCTATGTTTCTCTGTAATTTTCATAGCCTTGCATTTGAAATGTCTGTGAATAAATGTGTGTGAATTTGGCATAAGTTTTAAAGTTCGTGTCTAGGGACTTCCCTGGTGGTCCTGTGGCTAAGGCTCCGTGCTCCCAGTGCAGGGGGCCTGGGTTCCATCCCTAGTCAGGGAACTAGATCCCACGTGCCTCAACTAAGAGTTCGCATGCTGCAACTTAAAAAAGAAAAAGGTCCTGTGTGACACAGCTAAGACCCAGCGAAGCTAAATAAATAAATATTAAAAAAAAAAAAAATAAGTAAAGTCTGTGTCTATAATCATTTCATTTCTTACGGTTTCTAGTTAATTGCTCCTTAACTATTTTGGAGAATTCATGGGTCATTTGGCTCTATTTCAATTTGAATTTCCACAGCAGAACGGATGTAGCAGAAGCCGGGTGTCCTCAGGACCCACTGGGGCTTTGGGACACTGTGGGGTCCGGTTCACGCTGACAGGAGCCAGGTCTCCTCTGGACCTGCTGGGAGGTGACGCTGCTAAAGGAAAAGGTGAGGAAAAGTGGGGGAGAAGGTTCTTGCGTCTAGTTGAGTGCTGAGGGTGTCTGTCCTCAGAGGACCCAGGAGAGGAAGGGCTTCATGTGGAACACTGGGTTTTTAGCCAGTTTTTGTGTGGTGTAGACAGAGTGCAGTGTTCTTTGGTGTGTGGTGTCCAGTTTTGCCAGCACCATTTATTGAGGGGACTGTTGCTTCCCCAGTGTATGTTCTTGGCTCTTTTCTTGTGAATTAACTTACCGCATAACCGTAGGTTTATTTCTTGGGTCTCTGTCCTGTTCCTCTGGTCTGCGTGCCTGTTTTTGTGCCAATTGCACACTTTTTGGTGAGCGTAGCTTCGTAATGTAGTGTGAAGTCAGGGAGGGAGATGCCTCCAACCTGTTCTCCTTTCTCAGACTCCCTTTGGCTATTCAGGGGCCTTTGTGTTTCCACACAAATGATAGGAACGATTGCTATATTTCTGTGAAGAATGCCATTGGAGTTCTGACCAGGCTTGCTTTGCATTTGAACATTGCTTTTGGTAGAATGGACATTTTAACAGTGTTCTTTGCATCCATGAGCACGGGATAGCTTTCCATTCATTTGTGTCTGTTCAGTGTCTTTCATCAGTGTTTTACAGTTTTTAGTGTGCTTTCATATCCCTGGTTAAATTTATTCCCAGGTATTTTTTAGATGCAATTGTAAATGGGATTGTTTTCTTAATTTCTCTTTCTGATGGCACATTATTAGTGTATAGAGAGACAAGTGATTTTTAGGGCTTCATTTGTGGCTCAGTGGTTAAGAATCTGCCTGCCAATACAGGGAACACGGGTTCGAGCCCTGGTCCGGGAAGATCCCACATGCAACAGAACCACTAAGGCCGTGCGCCACAACTACTGAGCCTGTGCTCTGGAGCCCGCGAGCGACAACTGCTGAGGTCGTGTGCCATAACTACTGAAGCCTGCTCTCTTACAGCCTGTGCCCTGCAACAAGAGAAGCCACCGCAATGAGAAGCCCGTGCACCGCAACGAAGAGTAGCCCTGCTTGCCGCAGCTAGAGAAAGGCCATGCACAGCAACGAAGACCCAATGCAGCCAAAGATAAATAAATAAATAAATATTTTTAAAAAAATTCATTAAAAAAAAAAAGAAAGAGAAGTGATTTTTGTGTACTGATTTTTTACCCTGCAGCTTTACTGAATTCGTTTATTAGTTCTAACAGGTTTTTGGTGGTTTGATGTGGAAAACTAGAATTCAGATATCCCACTGTTTCTACTACAGCCAGGTCATCCGCAGCACCCAAGACAGAGTGGCTCCTAATATAATCTTCCCATGGTGCCTGTTAATAACACGTGGACCCTACAAGAAAGATGAGCGTCACCACTTTAGGTGAACTGGATCTGGTTAAGGCTTGGCCTCTATTATGAAGTTTGATGTCTTCTCTGCTTTTTTTGGGCATGGTTTTGACATGGTTCTTTTGAAAAGTAATGTACTTCCCAGTAATTTCAAGTGTATGAAAAAACTATAAGCAGCAGTACAAAACACACCACCTCACATAAACTACTCCAGTGTGTTTTATGCAATACTGGGGTCCTCTCCCAGGAAACCAGCACATAAAGACCCAAAGACGAAATTTTATGGTTCCACCTTATAATCCTATCCACGGGCCCACTTCAACATTCACCATCTCCGCAACTCTATGGAAATGTCTTTTCCCATTCTGATCCGGTTTTCTTTCTCTGAAACCATTACTGAGACTTTCCCCCATTTTCAAAATCTTTGTGGATTTAAAACACACGAGCTAAGTATGATCTGGGTGAACTTTTCTGCATGACCTCTTTGACTTAGAATGTTTTCAGTGTTCATCTGTGTTCTAACACGTATCATCAGTGCTTCATTCATTTTTTTCATTGTGATTAAAACTAACATTTACCATTTAAACCATTTTGAGTATACAGTTCTGTGGCATTAACTACATTCAGATTGCTGTACAAATATTCTCACCATCCATCTCCAGAACCGATTCATTTTCCCCATGGGAAACTGTGTATCAATTTCTCTACATTTTTGCCAAACTTTGTTATTTTTAATTTTCTTGATTATAGGCCTTCTAGTTTTTGTGGAGGGGTATGGCGTTGTGGTATTAATGTGCATCTCCATCGTGACTAACGATGTTTACCATCTCTTCAGGTGTTTGTTGACCATTTGTATGTCTTATCTGGAGAAGGGTCTTTTCAAGTCCTTTTTCCATTTAAAAAACTGGGTTGTTTGCGGGGGCCTGCAGCTCCGCCGCCCGAGCCGGGTCCCGCCAAGCGCTCCTGCTGGCGGCATTGGCCTCGCTGAGTCCAGCCTGGAGCGGTCTCCGCGCCGCAGGGGCCCGCGTGCCGGGGCATCGCTAGCGGCCTCGCAGGTGCGCCGCTTCCTGCCTCGCGCTCGCAGGAGAGGGGACGCCCGGCCCCAGGCGCCCGTGGCCGGAGTGCCGAGACCGTGCTGTGCCGCGTGGATTAGGCGCCGGCGGGGCGGGTCTTGCTCGGCATTGGCTGCGGCTCACCTGAGCGCGCCGGCGGTCCGCGCGCCTCTCCCGGAAGTGGGCGTCCCAGCCAGAGCGCACGTGCCGCGGGGCGTCCTCGGGGCTCCTCGCCGTCGGCCCCCGGCGAGCCGGCGCGGGTCCGGGGAGCCAGCGCGCGGCGGTCAGGAACGACCGCTCCCGTGGGTCCCTGGCACCCCAGTGGCATCCGAGCGCGGCGCGGAGGGCCGCGGGCCGCAGGTAAGGGGACGGGGGCTCGTGGGGGTGGGTGGAGGAGGGAAGCACGACTCACACCAGAGCTGTTCGGCACAGTCGCGGAGCCCTGTAAACTGGCGACCGCAGGCAGGGCTCGCCTTTGAGTAGAGGCTTTGAGGACAGGCCCGAGCCTACCCCGTCCAATTTTACAAAACAACTGCTGGTGTAAAGCTCGCTCCCGCGCGGTTTTCGCAAGTAGCCAAGTGCCCCACGCGAGGTCTCTGCAAGGAGTACCTGAGAGGGCCTGTAGCCCTGAGAGGGCCTGTAGCCCTGAGAGACTTGCCCTTGGCTTATGGCAAGGCCAAGGGATTTATCCTGCATGGTGATTTCTCCTGCTGAGAACCCCCAAACCCCACTCTGGCCAGCTGGCCCAGCTCTGCTTCCTGCACGTCTCCAGCCCGGGCCGGCCCTTGGCCACCTGCTAGGATGGGAAAAGGAAGGGTCTCAGAATTGCACCTTAGAAACTTGCCAGGGGGCATGGATTGAAAAACATGGGGGCCATCCAGGCAGCAGAGAAGGGAGAAAGGCACTTTGCTGCCCTTTCATTGTGGAATCGGTGGAGCTTCTGCTGACAGGGGCCTTTCCATGGGGACCCCATGCAGTGTGTTTGGTGTCTCGGAAGTGAAGAATTAGAACCTGTACAATTTTCAAATTATGTGGTCCTTTAATTTAAAAACAAAACCCCTAGAACCTTTGCTTTATAAATTGAGGTCTGAAAATTGAAGGTCTGTTTTGCTTCCACTGTGACACTATATCAAGAAATGTGCATTTATTGAGAAAAGAGTCAGAATAGAGAAGGAAACAGAGAACTGAGAGGTACCACTCTAGTTTGGCAAAGGCTGGGGGGAGTTAATTTGTCAATGCTGCTGGCTTTCAGTAGCCTGCAGCCATTCTCCTCCTGCGGCTGAGGGGGTATAAA